>NC_058408.1:96880619-96985044 GCF_002201575.2 Neomonachus schauinslandi | reverse complement strand
TTTTTTTTTTTTTTAAGATTTTTTTTTTTTTTTTTTTGAGAGAGAGAATGAGAGAGAGAGAGCGCATGAGAGGGGGGAGGGTCAGAGGGAGAAGCAGACTCCCTGCCGAGCAGGGAGCCCGATGCGGGACTCGATCCTGGGACTCCAGGATCATGACCTGAGCTGAAGGCAGTCGCTTAACCAACTGAGCCACCCAGGCGCCCGTTTTTTTTTTTTTTTTTAGATTTTATTTATTTATTTGAGAAAGAATGAGCAGTGGGGAGGGGCGGGGGGAGAGAGAGAGAGAATCTGACTTCCTGCTGAGCAGGGATCACCTGGGCAGATGAGGACAAGAGATTCCGTAGGGGTGGGGGATGTGTAAGGGGAGAGGGATGTGTCTCCACCAGTAGCAGCTAGCTAAAAATGCTGTTTTAGAAATTCCACCAGTGCTTAAACAATAAAAATGTGGCACTGAAAAATTTAGAAATGGGGACATCTGGGTGCCTCAGTCTGTTGGGCGTCCGCCTTCGCTCAGGTCATGATCCCAGGGGGTCCTGGGATGGAGTCCCACATCAGGTTCCTTGCTCAGCGGGGAGCCTGCTTCTCCCTCTGCCTGCCACTCCCCCTGTTTGTGCTCACATTCTCCGTCTCTGACACATTAATAAATACAATCTTTAAAAAAAGAGAAAAATTTAGAAATAAAAGCTTAAAAATTTAGGGAAAAAAGCCGATGTGAAGGTTATTCACCAGATAATACTTAAAGAGAAGTGATTGGCTATGTAGCCTGAGGCAAGTCCTTTTATTTCTTTGAGCCCATTTCCTCTCTTGTAAAATGAGGAGACATAAACCTCATTGTACCGGGAAATGAAACGAACCCAGGAAAATTGTGAACCCAAACCAGACTGTTCTGGTTTTAATTCTCTTTTGGTCTAAAGTCAAGGAATCAGACCAAGGAATTGGTCTATGCATCAAGGCAAGGACACTACACTGGCAGACATCCATAGTGATTTCAACCTTGGTGAAAATATGTGTTTAAGAGGTGGCTCTGCAGAGAGCACTTGACCATCAGTATAACCTTGGGCAAGTTTACTCATGTCCCTGTGCCTCAGTTTCCTCATCAGTAAAATGGGTTAGTAAATACCTCGATGTAGGGCACAAATATTAACTAAAAATATTAACTATTAATAGTAGCCATTGGGAAAGAAAATCAGAGAGTGACTAAAAATTTTTTTCCAACACTTTCCCAAACTCTAGGATGGTGCTCCAGCATCACTCAGGAACTTGATACAAATGCAAATTATTGGACACCCCCTTAGATCTACTGAATCAGAATCTATGAGGGATAAGGCCCAGGACTCTGTTTGGAATCTCTCTGGAATCTCCATGGGTTCGTTATGGATGCTGAAGTTTGAGCAATACTATTTTAGAATTTTGCTCTCCAGAGTGTGGTCTAAAGCCCAGAATCATCAGCACCACCTGGGAACCTACTAGGCATGCAGAATCTGGTGCCCCATTCTGGATACGCTAAGTTGTAATCTGTGTTTTAACAAGATCCCCAGGTATTTCTATGCATTTTAAATCTTGAGAAGCACTGCCCTAGAACTGCATCTCCAATACAGTAGCCACTAGCCTTATGTGGCTATTACAATTAAAATTAAATTAGTTAAAATGAAATAATTTTAGAGATGCAGTTCATCAGTCACACTAGCCATATTTCACATGCTCAAGTACTACATGTGACTAGTGGTTACTGTATTGGACAGTAGAGATTACAGAACATTTCTATCATCTTAGAGAGTTCTATTGGACAGTGCAGCTCTAGAATAATTATTACAATTTTTTTTTTTTTTTTTTTTTTTTGTAGCCACAGAGCATCTGCATGGAGAAAATTGCCTGGGATAAGGGTGACAAACTAATGTTTAAAAGAGCCAGGCAGGCGAAGTAAATGGATGAAGTCTGTCAATTTTAAATGAACAAAGAGCACAGGTACCATGGTGGGTGGCCAGTGATACTCAACCTTTGTGCTGGGGCTATGGTTGGGAGTACTGGGTTGGGAAAGCATATTCAGATACAGCCAATGGTTACCATGGAAGAGGTTATGCCCTGGCTACACTAGACAGTTTTATTTTTGTTTAAAATCTGGATTTTTATGTAAGTCTTAAATTTTGATTACTAAACAAACACCTGATTCAGCATTACTGAACACCAGATTTGACTTGGTGTTGTGGCCTGAAAATCAAGCTGTGTGGTTCTGCCTTGCCAAGATCCATTGTTTGCCTTATGTATATCCTCCTTTATTGTCTCTATTTCTTATTTCTTCTCTTCTTTTGATTTCATCTGTGCTTTCTCTTTCCTTTTGTTCTTTTCTTTCTCATCCTCTAATTTTTCTTTCATTTAGTAAGAATTTGTTGAATGCTCTGTGCTGGGGACTGAGGATACAAAGATGAACCAACATTGCCTCTCTGCCTCAGAGAGCCCACAGCTTAGTGGGAGACTCAGACATGAGTTGAGGTAATGATAGGATAATTTGTGGGGTGCCCTAGGAGAGGTGTGTCCAAAGCCCTATGGAGTGGTAAATAAAGAGTAAATCAACTTTGAGTGGGGGAGAGGTCAGAGAGGTCTTCACACATGTGTGGATATTTGAGCTGGGTTTTGAAGGATGTACGGGAGTTCTCCATGCTGAGGAGCTGGGATAGGAGTGGGAGAGAGTATTTTTAGTGGGAGGAACAGCTTGGAGACTTGACAGTGCTTGGTGTGTTTGGAAAGAGAAAACTTCTGGATAGCTGATGTATAAGGTATAAAATGTTATTTACCAGACTATTTGTTCTCATAGTCTGTCTGGTAGCCACTTCCCACCACAATTTGGGCCACTTCCCCATACCCCCAGGCTCCTCTCATCAGGGTCTTGTGTCCCCTGGATCTAAATCTTGCTCTTGAATCTCCTCCCACCTCCTGCTGTCTTTTCATTCCCTCTTCCCCCCTGCCTAGATCTCCTTCCATCCACTTAAAATTCAGAGTTCCCTTTATATATTCAAAATCACCCAGTGCTCAACCAACCAGAGGGAGAATAAAGATGCTGAGATTGTTAACTCACCTCCTAGGAATGTAGTTTAAATGTCAAAGACTCGGGCGCCTGGGTGGCTCAGTTGGTTGGGCGACTGCCTTCGGCTCAGGTCATGATCCTGGAGTCCCGGGATCGAGTCCCGCATCGGGCTCCCTGCTCGGCAGGGAGTCTGCTTCTCCCTCTGACCCTCCTCCCTCTCATGCTCTCTGTCTCAAATAAATTAAAAAAAAAAAAAAAAAAAATCTTTAAATGTCAAAGACTCTGAGAATGTTATTTGGATCCTGATTCAAATTTAGTGTTAAAAAAAACTGAGACAATTTGTGAAATGATTGGAAATTTGAACACTAACTGGACATTAATAATTGATATTTTTAGGTATGATAATGATATTGTGGTTGGGTTAACATAAGTCCTTATTCTTAGAGGTGCATCAGATATTTATGGATGAAATGATAAGAAGTCTGAGATTTGCTTGAAAATAATATAGGAGGGGAAGGAGTGGATGAGGTTCAGATGAGACAATATATATTGGCTCTGTATTTATAATTGTTGAACCCAGGTAATAGGTACATAGGGTTCATTACACTAGACTCTCTATTTCTGCATATGCTTGCATATGTATTATGTTTGAAATACTCCATGTTATTGGTTGAATTGAGTCCTTCAAAAAGATGTGTTAAAGTCCTAACTCCTAGAACCTCTGAATGTGACCTTATTTGGAAAATAGGGACTTTACACATGAAATCAAGCTAAAATGAGGTCATTAGGGTTGGTCCTCATCCAATACGACTGGTGTATCTTTATAAGAAGGGGGAAACTTATATGGCCAACTAATATTTGACAAGGAAGCCATGAATACTCAGTGGGGAAGAAATTATTTCTTAATAAATGGTGTTGGGAAAACTGGATGACTGCATGCAGAAGAATGAAATGGTATCTTTGTCTTACATCACTCACAAAAATGAACTCGAAATAAATTAAAGATTTAAACATAAGACCTTCAACTGTGAAACTCCTAAAAGAGAATATAGGAAAAAAACTCCTTAACATTGGTCTTGGCAATGATTTTTTTGGATAAGACACCGAACATAAGCAACGGAGCCAAAAATAATAACTGGGACTATATCAAACTAAAAAGCTTCTGCTCAGCAAAAGAATCAATAAAATGAAAACACAACCTACAGGATGAGAGAAAATACTTGCAAATCAATTCCTGATAGTGAGTTAATATCCGAAATATATAAAGAACTCATATAACTCAATCGCAAAAGCTCAAATAATCTTTTTTTAAATAAAGATTTTATTTATTTATTTGTCAGCGAGAGAGAGAGAGAACACAAGCAGGGGGAGCTGCAGACAGAGGGAGAAGTAGGCTCTCCGCTGAGCAAGGAGCCCAATGTGGGACTCGATCCCAGGACCCTGGCATCCCAGCTCAAATAATCCTATTAAAAATGGGCAGGGGAACTGAATAGACAATTTTTCAAATAACACATACAAATGGCCAATAGGTAACATGAAAAAGTGCGCAACATCACTAATCATTAGGGAAATGCAAATCAAAACCACAATGAGATACCACCTCACACCTGTTAGAAGGGCTATCATCAAAAAGACAATACAATAACAAGTGTTGGTGAGAGTGTGGATAAAGGGAACTCTTGTGCATTGTTGGTGGGAACGTAAATTGGTACAGCCACTATGGAAAACAGTACAGGGCTTCCTCAAGAAATTAAAAATAAAACTACCGGGGCGCTTGGGTGGCTCAGTCGATTAAGTGTCTGACTCTTGATTTTGGCTCAGGTCATGATTTCAGGGTCGTGAGATTGAGCCCCAAGTTGGGGTCCACACTGGGCATAGAGACTGGCTGGGATTCTCTGTCTGCACCCCCCACGCCCCACCCTGCTTGCATGCACGCTCTCTCGCTCTCAAAATATAAATAAAATAAAATAAAATAAAATAAAATAAATAACATAAAACTAACATATGATCCAGCAATCCTACGACTTCTGGGTATATATCCAAAGGAAATGGAAACAGGATCTCAAAGAGATATCTGCACTCCTATGTTTATTGCAACATTATTCACAACAGCCAAGATATGGAAACAACCTGTCTGTCAATAGATGAGTGGATAAAGAAGTTATCTCACACACACACACACACGGGAATATCATTCAGCCATAAAAATGAAGGAAATCCAGCCATTTACAATAACATGGAAGAAACTTGAGGGTATTATGCTAAGTGAAATAAGTCAGACAAAGAAAGACAAATACTGTATGATATAATTCATATGTGGAATCCAAAAAAGCTGAACTCATAGAAACAGTAGAGTAGCATTTACCAGGGGCGGGGGGTGGGGGTGGGGGAAATGGGATGTTGGTCACAAGGTACAAACTTCCAGTTATAAGACAAATAAGTTTGGGGGAATCTAATATATAGATGGTTATTATAGTTAATAATACTGTATTGTATACTTGACAGTTGTTCAGAGAGTAGATCTTCAAGGTTCTCACCACAAAAAAGAAATGGCAATTATTGGGATGGAGGTGTTAGCTAACACCGTGGTGGTAATCATTTTGCAACCTATAGGTATATGAAATCAACACACTGTACACCTTAATTTTATGCAATGTTATATGTCAATTACATCTCCATAAAGACAGGGAGAAAGAGGGGGGTTTGGACAGAGACACACAGAGGGATGCCTTGTGACTGGCAGAGGCAGAGACTGGAGTAATACGGGTGCAAGCCAAGGAATGCCAAGGACTGATGGCCAACACCAGAAGCTAGGAAGAAGCAAGGAAGAATTCTCCTTTCTAGCCTTCAGACAGAGCATGACCCTGCCTACACAGTGATTTCTAGCCTCCAGAACTGTGGGAGAATAAATTTTTGTTGGGACAAGTCACCCAGTTTGTGGTTTTTGTTGTGACAGTCCTAGGAAACTATAAAAAATTAAAATAATAAATATTACCTACTTCCCTCTCTTAAACTTTCTTTCCCCCCTCTGCTGCTTCTTCTATCACATCTTAACCTAAATACCTTCACTGTGTGTCCACCCTGGGCATAATGCTCTGTTACTTTGAATAAGGAGAATGACTCAGAACCAGAAGTCTGAATGTGAGGTTGAGGTAGAGGTAAGGAAGGAGGGGTTTCCAGAAAACTAGACAGAGGCATAAACTACCTCACAAATCCATGCAGCTTCATCAGGCCCCTTGCATGCCCCAAATAAGCCATGCTCCTCTAGGCGGTGATTAGTTCCTTCTGCAGGCCATGAGGCCTGTTTTTTGGTCTTGGCTATACCATTTGCTAACTTGGAGATGTGGGGCAAGCTGTTAAATACAAAAGACTTATTTTCTTCTCAATAAAGTGAGGGGGTTGGGTTACACCAGGAAACATTCCTTGTCTACCTAACCCTGGCTCAGGTGCTCCTTTCCCACCTGAACCAACCTGCTCCTACTTTAGCGGGCATTATCCTATTTGTCATTGGTTACCATCTACCACTGCCACAGGATTGTGAGCTCCTTGAGGCAGGGACTGTCTTGTTCACCACTGGATCCCTTTGCCGAATCCCTGGCTTCTCACGTAGTAGAAGCACAACAGAAGTAGCCTGCCACAACAACACTGTATTTATGGTAGATCTGTACAAATGTGTGGTAGAGGGGCACCTGGGTGGCTTGGTCAGTTAAGCGTCTGCCTTTGGCTCAAGTCATGATCCCAGGGTCCTGGGATCGAGCCCCGCATCAGGTTCCCTGCTCAGCAGAGGAGTCTGCTTCTCCCACCCCTTCTCCCTCTGCCCCTGCTCCTGGGCACGCTCTCTCTTTCTCTCTCTCAAATAAATAAATAAAATCTTTAAAAAAAAAAGTGTGGTAGAATTTCTCTTTCAGAGAGCTACAGAAGCCATTTGTCCGCATGTAACTGTTTTAACTCTTTTCTGGACTCTGCCTGGTCCCTCTCTTCCATATCCTATTTGCGGATCGGTGTCTGAAAGTCTCTCTTCCTTTCTCCCCTCCCAGAGGCTCCACCTCACTGTGTTTGACATTAGTTATACATTTCGTACAATGCCCAAAACTGTGCTGAGAATAACTAAAGTGCTTGCCCAGGGTAGATTTTTTTTTTTTTTAAAGATTTTATTTATTTATTTGAGAGAGAGAGAGAATGAGAGACAGAGAGCACGAGAGGGAAGAGGGCAGAGGGAGAAGCAGAACCCCTGCTGAGCAGGGAGCCCGATGTGGGACTCGATCCCGGGACTCCAGGATCATGACCTGAGCCGAAGGCAGTCATTTAACCAACTGAGCCACCCAGGCGCCCCAGGGTAGATTTTTTTGAGTGTGTGAAAAGTTTGGTGCTTTTTAGTGATGAGAGTTAAGCCTTACAGTTGGTTTCAGAAAGGAAATTAGAAAGAGACAGAGTACTACGGGTGTTTAACAAGGACTTGGAAGAAGGATTTTTCTTTGCTCAAGGGAAGACATCAGAACTTGGAGATATGCATGTACAGTTGAAACCCTGAAGAAAAATGAGCCAGAGAAAGCACTTCAAACACATGCAGGTTGTTTTCTGCAGTGCGTATGGAATGAGATCTTTCCTTAAGAATGATTCCATTTCAGGAACAAGGAGAATTTCACGATGCAAAGTTACCATGTGAAAAACGTGTAATCTGTTATTTTAGCAGAGTGATACATTAAGACTGGCATTTTGGTGGACTAGTCTTACAAACTGCCTGGCTATTTCTTTAACAAGGTGGTTTTTAGGATTGTTTCTACTCTAAATTTCTATGCTTCTTTGAGTAGAATCTTTTCTATTCCACTTTCAAAATAATTCAAAGTATTTTCTACCCAGACTAAAAGTTGATGGAATGTATGACAATGAAATGTAAAGATTTTTCCTCCCAGCAATATATTCGCATGGCCCCTAAGAAATTTTTCTTCAAATCTACAAGGTTGAGTCACCATTCCTCAGATGGCCACAAGATGGCAGCTTTGGGCTAATAGTAGGAGAAAGATCCACCCAAAAAGTGTTTGCTAGTTGCTGTGATGGTGCAAAAAGACTCCAGACCTGGTGGTTTCTTTGCCTCTCCATCTCCACAGTGTGCTTTCTAAGTTGTATGTAAGGCAGAGTCCTGGCTATCTCTATTTGTCCCTCAGACCCACTCTCTGCTGTCCTCAGGGGCAGAGGCTGACCAGTTGCTTTTGGCCAATGGGGAGGCTCAGCCAGGGAGCAGAGGGAGGGAGAAGAATGAGGAGGTGGGGCTACCCCCTTGCAGGATCACCTTGCACCGCTTGTGTCCCCTAAAGGGAGGTTACTGCTCTTCTGGGGCAGCCCTCTTTTCAGAACTTTTCTTCTGGGTTCTGGTGGCTATTCCCTCCCCTCGTAGGAGTGGTGACAGCTTTTCTGTCCCTTGTGGTTTCTTTGTACCCTCTCCATACCTTTGTAAATTGTTTATTAAACCCGTATAGAAAAAAACCCCATATAGAATTGTCCTAAATTGAATGTGCTTTCTGCTTCCTGCTGAGATAATGACTGATACTATATTAACCATGCCTTTTTATTTTTTGCATTTCAGATGTTTTGACCTATGAGACCTTAGTAAATTTGGAGAGACTGCCCCTCCCATGGCTAGCCAATTCCTAGAGACAGGGAACAACTCACCTGCTCTTGTGGCTCTTGTCTGCAAACACACCAATCCTGAGCCCACACCCCACTGCCTCCTTCCTCAAGCTCTTACACTCAAGGCCACTATTCCCCTGCCCTAATCTGTCCTGGGGACCAGTACCAGACAAAAAGGGACAGCCCCTGGGCTTCAGAGCCTGCAGAAATCATTCAAATCAGCAGCCAATCTTAAACCTACTTACCCTGACTCACCTGCTTCTTTCGGCAGAAACCAAAATAAGGACTTTAGCCTGGGTGGCTCAGTCGGTTAAGTGTCTGCCTTCGGTTCAGGTCATGATCTTAGGGTCCTGGGATTGAGTCCCACATTAGGCTCTCTGCTCAGCGGGGAGCCTGTTTCTCCCTCTGCCTGCAGCTCTTCCTGCTTGTGCTCGTTCTCTCTCTCTCTCTCTCTCTCTCTGATAAATAAGTAAATAAAATCTTAAAAAAAAAAAAAGATTCTATCCCATAATTTCCCCCTTGCTTGCTTGCAGGACCTCTGGACAGACCCAGTGCCTCCCTGCATTGCCTCTGTGGTGTGGCATGCCCCCTTCTCTAGGGAACAGTGAGTAACAGACTTTCCTTTCAGTGTCAGTCTTCTCATCTGTTGGCCTTGCCATACCTGAATAATAATAAAACCTACATTTTACCTACTTATTTATTTATTTATTTTTTAAAGATTTTATTTATTTATTTGACAGAGAGAGACACAGTGAGAGAGGGAACACAAGCGGGGGAAGTGAGAGAGGGAGAAGCAGGCTTCCCGCGGAGCAGGGAGCCCGATGCGGGGCTCGATCTCAGGACCCCAGGATCACGACCTGAGCCGAAGGCAGACACTTAATGACTGAACCAGCCAGGCGCCCCATTTACTTATTTATTTTTAAAAGATTTCTTTTTTTTCTGTCTTTGTTTATTTTTAAAAGATTATTTATTTATTTATTTGACAGAGAGAGAGAGAGCAAGAGCAGGAACACAAGCAGGGGGAGTGGGAGAGGGAGAGGGAGAAGCAGGCTTCCAGTGGAGCAGGGAGCCCGATGTGGGTCTCGATCCCAGGACCCTGGGATCATGACCTGAGCCGAAGGCAGACACTTAATGACTGTCTACCCAGGTGCCCCTCTTTATTTATTTTTAAGTAGTCTCTACACCCAGCGTGGGGCTCAAACTCACAACCCTGAAATCAAGAGTCGCATGCTTCACCAACTGAGCCAGCGAGGCACCCCTAAAACCTACATTTTACTTTATTTTATTTATTTAAATTCAATTAGTCAAAATATATCATTAGCTTCAGATGAGAGGTCAGTAATTCATCAGTTGCATATAACACCCAGTGCTCATCACATCACGTGCTCTCCTTAATGCTCATCACCCAATTACCCCATCCATCCATGCACCTCCCCTCCAGCAACCCTGTTTGTTTCCTATAGCTAACAGTCTCTCATGGTTTGTCTCCCTTTCTGATTTCTTCCCATTCAGTTTTACCTCCCTTCCCCTTTGATCCTCTGTGCTGTTTCTTATATTTCACATATGAATGAAACCACATGATAATTGTCTTTCTCTGATTGACTTATTTTTCTCAGCATTAATACCTTCCAGTTCCATCCATGTTGATGTAAATGGTAAGATTTCATCGTTTTTGATGGCTAAATAATATTCCATTGTGTACATATACCACATCTTCTTTAGCGATTCATCTGTCGATGGACATCTGGGCTCTTTCCACAGTTTGGCTATTGTGGTCATTGCTGCTATAAACATTGGGGTGCACGTGCCCCTTCAAAAGTGTTTTCAAATACGTGGAAAGCATAAGGGAAGTGTCATGTACTTAACTCTAAGAAAGAATACTGTATGGAAAGCATCTTTCAACTAACATCTTCTTTCATGAAGATAGAAGCATTAAACATACATTTTAAGACAGGTACAAGTGTTTTGATACTTTTATCATTTTTAGAAAGTGACATTGCAGAAGAGTCATAACTGGGAAATGTTACAGCTGTGTGGTGAGGTTTAGTTGGAAAGATGAAAATCTCTATTTTTCCAGTGGCCAAACATTTGCCCCAATGAGAAATTCTCAAATGCTGTAGTAATAGTAATAGATAATAAAACAGAGCCACTAAAAAATTGAAATATGAAGATATGGCCTAGTTAGCAGCAGGCTGGATGTTTTATAGAGACAGTCTTGAGAAAAATGGTGAGAGGGTTTTTGTTTTTGTTTTTAAATGAAGCTTAAAAAGCATTGGGGCGGGGGACCAAAGAATAATATGGAAAGACATACTACTTGAAGGTGGTATTGATATATTAATACATGTTAGAAAAGAGGGCTCAAGGGGCGCCTGGGTGGCTCAGTCGGTTAAGCGGCTGCCTTCGGCTCAGGTCATGATCCTGGGGTCCTGGGACCCTGGGGTCCTGGGTCCGGCTCCCTGCTCAGTGGAGAGCCTGCTTCTCCCTCTCCCTCTGCCTGCCACTGTGCCTACTTGTGCTCTCTCTCTGTCAGAGAAATAAATAAAATCTTAAAAAAAAAAAAAAAGAAAAGAGTGGCTCAGGAAGCATCAGTCTGCCTGAGCAGTGGTCATTTTTCGGATGACCGGATGAATGTAAACAAAAATCAAATAGTCACAAATAGATCTGAACGATATATTGGCTTATTTCCATGGCAAAAAGAACAAGAAAAGCAATAGATAAGAGTGTCTGTGAGCCTCTTTGCCTGCATTTTAGAAATAAATTCAATTCTAATGAGAATCCACCCTCAAGTCAGTCTTGCAAAGGAGTTGGGACTGTGCTGGAATAATGTAGGTACTGAAAAAATTCAAGTCCTACATCTCACCCCCGAAAGGTTCTGCAAGAAGAAGTAGTAACTGACAGTTGGTCCCATGGACCTCCCATCACTCCCTTTCCTTATAAACAACCTTTGTCATTCTGCAGGGAAGTTTCCAGACCTGCATTCTTTGTAATCCAGTCTTTGCTGTCCTTTTCATAGCCAGAGGCAGTTAGCACTACACCCCAAGACCATTCGAGTTAGTAGGGGCTGTGGTCACAGGAATTATTACGGAAGCATCTTGAATTGTTAATAAAAATTCATGAAGTCCAGTAGTTTCTGGTAGAATATGGAATTAAGGACAGAGAGAGGAAAGAGCAGGAGGAAGGGGAGACCATTCCTAAGAACTAACTCATTTGAGATGAGAAAAGGTAAATGGTGCTTTCACTCTTAGCCCTTGCTTTTCCCTGGAAATGGAATAGATTAGCAGAGGGGAGAGCTTCCTTTTTCTTTCTAGGGCATTTGTTTATACTATACTTTTATTTTATTTATTATCCTTTTCAGTTTTATTGAGGTTAGACTATGTTTTTAGAACTGTTCAACCGCTGTGATTTCTTGTGCCCAATTCCTGCTATCTGCACAAAGGGCTGACTCCTTTCTCTTCATTCTGCATGACAGTAGATGACTGGGACTGAGATCCCTGCTTTCAAAAATGTCATGGATACAAGATTTTCTTTGAAGCATTTTTTTTTTTGTAAAATCAGATGATTGGAAATAATTTTAATCATCATAACTAGGGATTTGGTTAAATAAGTCACGGTCCTTTTATTCTGAGGCAGTGAGGGCATTTCAGTTAGCAGAAGGCCATTTTTAATGAGAAAGCTTTTTCTACAGAAAGATGTTCAGGATATATTTTGAAATAACAAAAGAAGGTTCAGGACACTTTGTATAGTGTGCTAACATTTGTATAAAAGCTATGTGTATTCTTGCATGTGCATAAAGAAAGATGAGAAACCGGTCATTGGTGGTCCAGGAAGGGGACGCTGGTGGCAGGAGGACAGGGGGAGGAGGGAGCCGTAATGATTTCAAACCAGGAGACTATCTTATCTGTTCAATAAGCACATTAATATGATTTAATTAAACATTGGGATGAACTGGAGTTGGAAGAAGGAATGTAACCCAGGCTGGGAAATTATATTTGTAAAACCAATAATGAACTATAAAAGACATTAAAAAAAAAAAAAAAAAGCCCAGCTAGGAGCGAATGTCGGAGTAATGACATACCTTGAAAGAAGGGCCTCATAAAGTCTCAAACGCATCCTCGGCCAGAGCCAGCTCCGGGCAGCTTTGTGCATCAATTCCCAGGGAACTCGCTCAGTTCAGAGAGACAATCCAGCATAGAAAATTCCACTCCAGGGGCGCCTGGGTGGCTCAGTCGGTTAAGCGTCTGCCTTCGGCTCAGGTCATGATCCCGGGGTCCTGGAATCGAGCCCTGCATCGGGCTCCTTGCTCTGCGGGAAGTCTGCTTCTCCCTCTCCCTCTGCTGTTCCCCCTGCTTGTGTTCCCTCTCTCTCTCTCGGTCAAATAAATAAATAAAATCTTTAAAAAAAAAAAAAAAAGAAAATTCCACTCCAGTAACATGAATTAAACAGCCTCTTTTATTCCTGTCCAGGGGCTTCTTCACGATGATCCCAGACACCTTTAGGAAGGACCTACTCTGGGTAAAGAGGAAGGGAAGTAACAGCATGAGATCTCATCCTCCATTCCTCAGCAGTCAACTAGCTGTGGCCTGTTTTGAGGGTTAAATGAGATAATGTACGTAAAGCACTTATCACAGTGCCTGGCCTATGCTTGGAACTCAGAAAATGGTAGTTATTCCTGCACCATGAAGTAGAAGTAATAATTATTACCACTTAGTAGATAAGGAAACTAGGGCTCAGAGAGGTTAAGTCGCTTGCCCGAAGTAACACAGCAAGAAAGGGAAGGAGCCTGGATTTGAAGTCTGGTGGCTTTGGTGCTCATTTCAGCAGCACATATGCTGAAATTGGAACGATACAGAGAAGATTAGCATGGCCCCTGTGCAAGGATGACATGCAAATTCATGAAGCCTGGTGGCTCTGACTTCAAACCCCCCTTCTTCCCACCCCTTCAAGGTGCTTCACAAATAAACCTGCCAATGTGTATTCTAATCACATCCCAAGGTGCAGGGTTTTGTTTGCAACAGCAAATACAGATAGAGCATTTCTTTTTTTAGAGCAGTAGCCTATGTTGCAAACTATAGAAAGAGGATCTGCACCCTATCAGCCTCATTGGCGAGTAGAACAGAAAAGCACAATGTACAGGAGAAGATTCTGGAAGGTTCTGGGCTCTTTTGATGTATTGAGATAAAATGATCTTAGAAAACATTCACTCCCAGTTTTGCTTCATGCCTATATTATTGATGTCTTTTCTTGGTATCTTCATGTTAATGGAAATCTTAAGAATTTATAGATATGTTAACTAGCCTCTTAACAGTGTCCCAGTTAATCATATCTTAACAGTTATAACTTGGAAAGACCTTTTTATTATACTGGGGTGAGTCCTCTGGCCTCTGGGCCAAATCCAGCCTGCTGCCTGCCCTTGAAAATAAAGTTTTATTGGAACATGACCGCACTCATTTGTTTATGGCTTTTTTCATGCTACAAAGGCAGAGTTGAATAGTTACAGTAGAAACTACATGGCCTACAAAGCTTAAAATATTTACTAGCTGACCTTTTATAGAAAGTTTGCTGATCTCTGCACCAGAGTCATGTACAAAAAGTAAGCGTGGCATTTCTGTGCTCCAACATCCTAACACATTATTTCAAAACACTAAGTCTCTCTCCACTGATGTATGTCTTTATTTTTTTCTTGAAGATTTTATTTATTTATTTGACAGAGAGAGACACAGCGAGAGAGGGAACACAAGCAGGGGGAGTGGGAGAGGGAAAAGCAGGCTTCCTGCTGAGCAGGGAGCCCACTGCAGGGCTTGATCCCAGGACCCTGGGATCATGACCTGAGCCGAAGGCAGATGCTTAATGACTGAGCCACCCAGGCACCCCTGACGTATGTGTCTTAACATCTGGAAGATAAGTACCATTTACATGGATACTGTATATACTCATCTCTTGGAATGACTTGTGTTGTCGGGTAAACTGTGTCTAAAGTTCCCTCACTGGACAAATACTCTGAGAATCTTGTCTTAGATGAATATGTTTGGGAGGGAAACATATTCCCTAAAAGTCTTTGGGGACAACTGTGGTGTGAAGGAACAAAGGACTCTGAGATCCCTTGGATGGGACCATGGGACTTATGAGCTAACCAGGCTGGGGCTGTGGCCTACCTCAGTACCTGAGTGAGCTTACCAACCCCTGACTCTTCTCTACCCCTGACCTCAAGCAGCAGAGACTATAAAGAGCATAAAGCCCATGGACCATGTTCTCTGTCACTGGAGTCTTCTGAATGGCCTAGAGATGTCAAAGGAGACCTGGCCTTGCTCTCTCATACCTCCCAAGCAGCCCAGTTCCAGACAAAAGCAGTGCAGATAAATCTAAGTCTATCACATCCTGTCTTTAGGTCTCAGAGTCCAATCCCTGAGAGCATGTCCCCAGACGTGCTTTGGGGTAGATGATGAGTAGATGTCGGGGAGAGTGGGAAGGAAATGGAAATAACTCATTTCCCATGACATCCAGTCTGTTAGCTTGGGCGAACTTGACTGATCAACTTCGTGTAGGTTGGGAAGGAAACTAGTTGTTAGAACAAGAGCTAAAGGCTCTAATTTTCCCATCAGTGCTTCAAATAGAACAAGTCATCTGAAAATTCCAGTATCAGAACTTCTGTCTCTCTAACTCTGCAGGGGCTAAGACTTAGCTATCTCTATTAGTCGTTTGCATTCTAGTGCGTAGAGAGGGCCTAAGATCAGGTGTTCTTGGGGACACAGCACACTGGAGAGCAAGCTCTCCAAAAGTGGCCCTGGGGGGCTTGTCAAAACCAGAGGGGACTTGGAATACAAGCTTTACACATGTCCTAGGCCAGCCCTATCTTTCAATCCCTTTTCCACCACCTCACTATACAACACTGCTTCCGTTAATGAAACCTCTGAGGATGAAACTCCTTTACAATGAACATGATGTGTTAAAACAAAATAACAGCTTCATAAATCACAGTAAACAGTACTGCTATATATCAGGTGTTTCTGCTGCAATATTCCTGCTGATCTATGCAGTCAGGGCACAAATCTGTTCAGGCACAGTTTTGATTCATCTCCCAAAGTTGAAGGGAAAGAGTATACCCACCATCATTAGAGACTCTATTTCCCACTACTTCAGGTATTCTGAGACCTCTTGCTCTCTGACTTTCCCAACCACAACTTTTGTTCAACAGAATTATTTATCGAGGGCCCACTAAGTACAAGATAAGGAGATCTAGTGGTTAAATGCACACACACACAGACACACCCCACACATGTTCACACACAAGGAGAAACCAAGCAAATATTCATACTAATGTATTTCATAGCTTGATAAGTGTTGTGGAAAAAAGAAGAATTAAATGGTATGAAATCATATAAGAAGGGGACCTGACCAATTTAAAGACGAGGATGACGTTGGAACATGTAGAATTCCTAAGCTGAGAAAGAGCCTGGTCTCTTCAAGGAACTAAAAGAAAGGACAGTACGTCTGGCTAGAGAATGAATGGGAGAAATCCAAGAGGTATGCTGGTTGGATCATTGGAAGACATGGATTCATGCTAAGGATTTTAGCCTGTATTGTTAAGAGCACATGGGAATCCCCAGCAGGAGGGGTGTTCTAAGATCAAATGTGCATTTTAAAGAAAATTTTATTTTATGGACAACAGATTGAAAGGGAGGAAGAGTGAATGATAGGAGGCTGAGAAGTGGTAGAGGTGAGAGGTCATGTTGATTTAGACTGGGTGGTAGAGGTAGATTTGGAACAAAGTGGATTCTGAGCATACTTCAGGGTAAACTCAGTGGCACTTAGGTTGGATAGGAACTATGGTGAAGGATAGGAAGTTTCAGGGTGATTCCAAGTGGGTGTGTCCTGCTCCATGGCTGGAGATGCCATGAACTGGGTGAAGATCATGGAGAAGGAACTGGATTTGGAAGGGAAGGGATGATTATGAGTTCGGCATTTGCAAATAATTCACTGCAGTCTATTTACATTTAAAACCTTTGGATTCTGGGAAGTTGCAGGATTTATCTTTTATTAATAAAGTGAGTAGAGAAATATTTAGGGAAAAAGGAGACTTTGGTGTCATATTTATAACCTCCTCTGCCTTCTAAGGGGAGGCTCTTTGATTGCTGGGCACACTGAGGCCAATGCACAGAGAATTGCTCTGTATCATAAAATAGTGAAAAAGTTGGGGTCTGGAGGGGCAGTCTTCAAGATCATGCATCTTGTGAACTTGGATTGGAAAAAACAGGCTCCAGGGGATGTACAGGAAGGTGGGAGGGTGGGAGGACTCTGGAGAAGAGAAACATGGAAAGAGGAGTAAAGTAGTGTCCCTCCTCTAAGGAGTGCACTGCAGAACCTCTTCCACATCTCCTCTGAAGTCCCCCATGGATTTTCCTTTCCATGATTCTCTGCCATGGAGAGAGCTGACATTGGGTTACATGGAGGCCAGTGTGAAAGTGAACCGCTCTCAGGGAGATGGGAATGGGAGTTGACCCATAGAGAAGAAGGTGCTGCAGGTGCTTGCTTCCTGGCTCAATCTGCCCTTTCAGTGCTGGAAGACAAGGGAATGGAAGAAAAAGTAAAAGAAGGTGAGGAAGAAATAAGAAAAGGGAAGACATTGGGAAGGGAAGGAGGGATACATTGTTGGGGTTCTGTTCTCTCTCTCTTAATTAAAAACATTGAGAGAAGGATACTATATATTAAATTAGCTCATACTAAAGCAAAGGTTAGTGACTCTCGAAAGGAAAATGGCTGTTGACCTCCTTCATCCCCTTTTCTGGGGCATTCTTGGGGTGGAGTGTGGTTTTGTGTGCTTATTCATATATTTATTCAGTCTTTTCTCACAAATTTATTGAGTACCTTTTCTGTGCTAGGCAGGGGTATGATGATGAGAGACACGATTCCTTTATATATTTGCAGGGAAATTGGCACTTAGTGGGAAGACAGGCAAACAAGACAGAAATATTTCAATGTGATCCTTGCTATAATAGGGAATAGGAGAATATAAAAGGGTCTTATGAGTCAGCCTGGGGATCGCAGGAATGCTTTACCCCTAACGTGATACTTGAAGAGAAAACATGAGTTTCTATCATGTTGGTGGGGTGAGGAGAGAAGCTTATCTGGTATTTGGAAGCAAACAAACAAACAAACAAACAAACAAAAACTGGGACTGATTTAAGCAGAAAACTTACTGACTTACTGTAAGGATTTTGAATAGTTCATAAAATTACCAGGAAGGCTGCAAAGCTGCTTTTGGAGAACGGGAGAGGAGTAAGTTGGCTAGGCATAATCCAGGATCATTTCAGAATGACACCACAAAACCAGTCTGGTATAGACAATAGTGTCACTGATGCTGAACAGCTGTAAACCCCAGTTGCAGCCTCGGTGTTGCTGCTGTTAGCAATGCCTGTGGCTGTCATTGTAGCCTCTGCTCACCACCAGGATGGATCCTTACCCTCCCTGCTTCTTTGCATTAATGACTCTGATTGAAAGTTGCAGGTGGGCACATTTGACTGTCTGCCTCTAGCTGCAAGGGACTCTTGATAAGCAAATACGTGGCTTTTTCAGCTTCTATGATGGGGATGGGGCAGGAGGATGGATTGCTGTCTCACACCTGGATTCAAAAAGAGAGAAAGTTCTCTAAATAGAAAGGGAGTTCAAATGATGGGCGGCCCTCTTTTCCTAATGAGGGGAGAAGGACGAAGGCAAGACAAAGATATTCCAGGTAATTGTATGTGAATATGTAGAAAGGTTCGAAGGCATGAACTAGCATGCAGTGCTGGGAGGCCTGCTAATAACTCAAAAGGAGATTGGAGAGAAGGTAAGGAGGGATGGGAAGGCAGACAGGGGACTTGTTTTATGCCTACAAGTCTGACTTTCCTGTTAGAGGGGTGTGGCAGATTCATTTAGTTGTCCACTCAGTAACCATTCATGTTTCTTCCTTACCAGTGCAATTCCAATTTTGATTTGGGTAGCTATATACCCAGCTAGAGTTCCTTGTAGCTAGTGATGGCCATGTTACACAGTTCAAGTCAATGAGACCCAAACTGAGGGTTCTTGTCTCTCCCCTTCCTAGCTGAATACAGATGTGAGCTCTGGAGGTATAGCAACCATCTTAGGAGAATGAGACAACAAGCAGGGGATGAGGCCTATGCATTAAAATGGCAGAACAAGAAGATGGGGAGAGCCCTGTTCCCTGTTTCATTTGAAACTTGCCTACTCCCAGATTTCTTGTGTTAAGTCACTAGAGTTGGATTTTCTGTTATTTGCAGCTGAATGTGATCCTGAATGAGAGGAAAAGAGACCAACTAGGAAACCAATACGATCATTTAAAAGTGACTTCAATAGGGGCAGAAGAGGTAGGATTGGGCAGAGAGGATGGATTGAAGATGTGAATGTGGTAAGTATGTTCAGCCACTACTCAAATGGGATGGGGGCTATGTGGGTGGAATCTACTTCAGGTACCACAGAAAACTAGCCAGCATTGAAGTGTTAGGGAACTCCGTAAGAGCACCTGGAAAGCATGGAGTGGGAGGGAGATTGTGAAAATAGGTGAAAGGGAGCAGAAAGGGGATGTGTACAGTCTCAAAGGCTAACCGCACAATATTCTTTTATTATTAAAAAAATAAAAAAAAACTGGGTCAATATACAAATTTTAGAAAACTCAGTTAAGCAATAAATTGTCTGTTAAAAATATTAAAATCCTCCCAAATTCCACTACCCAGAGATAATAATTAGTGCTAACATTTTGATTATTTCTTTGCAGCCCCTATTTAGTCGTTTTCTCCCATTCTTGCCACAAAATGACTCTATAAATAGTTTAACAAAAATGTGATTATAATATCTATTGTTTTCCAATCTGTCCAACATTTTGCATTTGGCAAAACTGAGAAGGCCTTTTCAAGTCATCACTATCACTTTAGTGGCTACATGCAGTGTTCCATTCTGTAGACGTATCTATCATTGTATAGAAGTCAAACTTTTAAACATTCTTGTTTCCCATTTCATGCAGTGGGGGAACTGTCGAAGGTGATTCTGGGATTGAAGAAGTAACAGCATTAACTTTGACATCAGGTTTTTTTTTTTTTTTTTTTTTAAATTCCAGTATAGTCACCATACAGAGTTATATCAGTTTCAGGTGTACTGTGCTCATCACCTATTTAACCCATCCCTCCACCCACCATCAGTTTTAACATGATAGCTTGTTTGGGCTGTGATAGCCCAAAAACTTGCGCCAATATTTACCTTATTTTAATTTTGCAAACTTTTCTTCACATTGTGGAACAAGATTCCTAAACTGCTACCTTGCCGGTAAGGACAAAGGACGTTTTTCCCTTTAGCGTAAACATAGTTACATTTGCAGCGCTGACATTTATTGGCTTTTCTTTAACACATTAAACTTCTCTGTAGGAGAGCCGTTTGGCTACTAGGAAGGGAAATGCAGCAGTTAGAGTTAACGATTCTCATGTAATGGCATATATTAGAAGAGGAAAAGTGAAGCCACCTGCTTCCGCAGCGAGCAGGGTTCGAACCTGCGCGGGGAGACCCCATTGGATTTCAAGTCCAACGCCTTAACCACTCGGCCATCGCTGCCACGGAGGCGAGAGAAACGCGGAGACGCTTTAGTGCAATAACTGCGCGCACGCGCGCTTTGCACACTAAAAGGCGGAGCCTACAACCTTCCCAGCTCGGTTCAGAAAGCGTCAGAGGTTGACCGTTCAAATTGTGTGAACTATATCGTGTAAACGGAGAAGTAAGAGAAACCCCCTTAAGTAGTTTAAGTAAACTCCCTTAAGCAGAACGTCTGGGAAACCCTTCCCTTCGCTGAACTCCGAAAATCACAAAGTTGTTTGGCTTCTGGTCGCTGACCATGTTTTTGCCCTCCCACTTCCTCATTAGGTAATCGAGATAGCTGTGAAACAAAGACCTATCTCATTTAGTGCTGCGGGCCTGCGCTCTGGAAAATTTCCGCATTTCTGCCGGAGTGTGCGTCTTCGGCTGCGTTCCCGCGTTGACCGCGTCTTGCTGAGCCCTCCTCTGTGCATAATGGAGGGAGGCGTGAGGAGTCGGGTCGCCGTCTGTGGCCTCGCCTGCCCCAAGCTTCTGCTCAAGCAGTCCTCTCTCATTCTTCCCCAAGGGTCCCTGCTGGAAGAAATCGGGCCCCAAGTGTGGTCTCTGCTCTCTCAAGTGTTGAGCATTGTACGTGGTTTGAGAACCAAGTTCTGCGCATTAGGTCTGCTTTCTACCTTTAAGTATCATTAATTTCCTCCCTTCAGCGCTGGGTCCTTTTTTTACTTTTTGTGTTGCTTTGTTAAAGCTCTCAGAACCGGGTAGGTCGGTTGGTACTCTGCCGCCTACCTCAGGGAACAGAGGCCCGGGACCGGCCGTGGCTTGGCGCTGCCGACTCCTGGGTGCACGCGCAGCTTCCACCCCTCGCACGTGGAGGCGGCGCCCCCCCCCCCCCCGGCCCCCGCGCCCAGCAGCTGGTGCTATTTGTTGATGCACGATTTGGTAACAACAACAAAGGCAACCTTTTATTAAATTTCTAAATTTCTTTTTTAAATTTAAAATACTAAAAGTGTTCCTGGAAGGAAACTTCACCATCTATCTCATAGTGTTAATGGAAGGCAGAGCCTTGTCTTTTGGAAACCCGGATGTTGAGTGACCTCACTTTATGTGTGAATTTTCTTGAGACTTTTCGGTACCATTTTCTTTTAACTAAATTATGGTGCTGTGTCTAAACCGATTTAATTAAAGAAGGGGAACAAAATACTTAAGAATTATAAGAATTTTTATCTGGTTTGAAATTGTTTTTATAATTTTTATCTTTGTTTTTAATTTGGCAAAGCTGCAGGAATGGTCCCAGTTTCTGTCTGAATACTGTATGGGACCAAAGTTATTCCCGACAATCCCAGGCATAAATTTTATCATATATGTGAACTTTATTTGGCACTTTTCCAATAGAGACTATCTAAGAAGAAATAAATTTCTGTCCTTTATTCTTGTTCTTAATATTCTACATGTGCTGTGAGATAACCTATCATTTAATCCCACTTCATTAGTCGTACCTTGATTTGGAAGTCTTTTTAAAGTTAAATGCAGTTAAATGGTAATATTTACTGAAAGCTCTTTCTCTTAACTTTCCCTTCTCCTCTTAGGAATTCTCCTCACTTGCTTAAAAGCTTGACAGTAATGGGAATTGATTTTGGTGAAAATAGTTTAACCAAAAAATCTATCCAGAAGGTTTTGTGCTCATTTTTTGATTTAATTTTGAGGGGAAGGGAAGACTGCAAAGGAAAAGAATCTATTACAAAGTTAATGTGTATTTGGTGAGAACAACTGTGATTAAAATTTCTTTGCAAAATTTCAGAAGTGAAATAACTACATTAATGTTTTATTTTCAGCTTATTTGAGTTAATGTAGGCTTTTCAGAAAATGAAATTGCCTTTTTCCTGATTTATCATATTACAAAAATGAGCCAAGGGATCAAAATTATTACAGGTTTTCAAAAAGCGTGAATTTACAAATGAATTCTTTCAGATGCAACCTTAGTTTTTAGCATTGCCATTTAATGCAATGAGTGGCAGCTAAAGGAAAAGAAGCAAAATACATGTTTCCAACATAATTATAACATAAATGTATTATGATTCATGACAGTAACATCATAAAACATTGATTTTCAACCATGGACATTTTTAAAACTCTGTAAAGGTCCCCTGGTGATTCTGATTGGCTCCTCCTGTGTACTAACCCCAGATTCTTTTATGTGGTAGTTTTTATCAAGCTAATTTGGTGTGGAAGGCAAATATCTGTGGCTTTCTCTAAAAATCTTTTTTTTTTTTTTAAAGATATTTTATTTATTTATTTGAGAGAGAGAGTACAAGCAGGGGGAGCAGCAGAGGGAGAAGCAGGCTCCTTACTTCTGGGATCCTGACCTGAGCCGAAAGCAGATGCTTAACCGACTGAGCCACCCAGGCACCCTTAAAAACCTTTCTTGATGCCACTTTCAGAGGCAGAATATTGAGGGGGATGGGCCATGTGTTTAGGAGCAGATGGGTTCTTTTTACAGCAATCAAAATTTATTTTGAATTATTTTGGGGGTTTTGTTTTTTGAATTAAAAAAATCATAGTTTTAATGTTGGAAGAGACATTAAAGCTAGTCTAATCCCCCTTTTTTTTTTTTTTTTTACAGACAGGAAACTGTGGCCCATGAATGGCTTGCCCAAGGTCATGTAGCTAATTAGTGGAAGATTCAAGACTGTGATTTGTTTTTTTTTTTAAAGATTTTATTTATTTGTTTGACAGAGAGAGAGAGAGTGAGAGCAGGAACACAAGCAGGGGGGAGGGGCTCGATTCCAGGACCCTGGGATCATGACCTGAGCCAAGGGAGACGCTTAACGACTGAGCCACCCAGGCGCCCCAAGACTATAATTTGTTATGTTAGTCCAGTGTTCTTACTAGATTTTTTTTTTTTAAAGATTTTATTTATTTATTTGACAGATAGAGAGCACAAATAGGCAGAGTGGCAGGCAGAGGAAGAGGGAGAAGCAGGCTCTCTGCTGAGCAGGGAGCCAGATGTGGGGCTCGATCCCAGGACCCCAGGATCACAGGATCATGACCTGAGCCGAAGGCAGCCGCTTAACCGACTGAGCCACCCAGGCACCCCTGTTCTTACTAGATTTTGATGCCTTCATGTATTTGTTAGTCTCTGGTCCAGTGGCGTGTAGATCAGGAAGTGTGTATATGGCAGTAGATGGAGTTTACTGAGTAGGGGAGAGTTGTGAGTTGAAATTTGAAGGCCTATGAGATGTCAGATACTGAATATATTGTGGCTGGTGAGTTTTTAAATTTTTTTTATTCCAGTATCCATCCTTTCAACTAATGGTGACACTTCAGTTGTGCTTAAAGAGGACCACTCCTCCTCCATTGGCTGCAGCCTTACTTCAGCTGTTAATCAAGGTATACCACTGTCTTCTGGTCAAGGGGTAGGCATGTGACTTATATTGTTTTTTTGTTGCTGCATAACAAATTACAACAAGTTTAGTGACTTAAAACAACATGAATTTATTATCTCACAGTTTCTGTGTGTCAGGAATATGGTCATGGGTGTGGTTGTGGGTTGGCTGGGTCCTCTCCTCAGGGTCTGACCAGATCTCAAGGGGGTGACTGGGACTTTGATCTTATCTAAGACTTGGGGTCCTCTTCCAAGATCACTAGTTGTTGGCAGAATTCAGCTCCTGTGGTTGTAGGACTTGTTTCCTGTCAGTGGAGGATCACTCTCAGCTGCTAGAGGTTGTACCTGGTCATGTGGCCCTCTCAACAACATGATAGTTGGTTGTAGGTTGGTTCTTTAAGGCCATCAGAAGAATTACTCTCTAGTTTACAACAGTGGAGTTTTATGTAATATAATGTAATTGCAGAAGTGACTATTGCATCATGTTCACAAATCCAGCTCAAGTAAGGGGAATTATATAGCGTCCGTACATGTAGCTGGGGCAGGTTTCTTGGGAGCCATCTTAGAATCCTGCCTACCATGTAACTCAAGCTGGGCCAATCAGATCCTCTCTAAATCCCCGTTCTTTCTGTTACACAATTGTATTTTTATGGACATTGCACACAAAACCCATACATAGTAATCAATGAGAGGTGATCAGAGTCTGGAAATTTTACCTTAGCTGCCTTATGTGCTTTTGTACCTCATTTGAAAGAAATAGAGTTGACAACAACTGCAGAATTTTAGAGGCTTAGCCACCATTCAAGATTCTTAAATTTAATTCTGTACTGTTTACAGAATTACTGTAGCTATCCATTTTAGACAACATATGTAGGAGAACTTGGTTCAAGTTGGCCAAAAAATTTACTAAGTTGTTGGCAACAAAACCCTAATGAAGGTTTAGCTGGTAAGTTACAGGCATCATGAAAAGTGATGGAAATATATTAAACATATATGTTTGAGGAAGACTGGTGATATATCCTACTCAGCACTAGAGCAACTTATTTATAGGATTTTCCTACCTAATTGGTCCCCTAATGCCATGCCAATTAAGAATTAAGAAATAGAATTAAGACAAAAGAATCTTCTTTTCTTTTTCTTTTTTTATTAGAATAGAACTTTATTGGTGGCATCAAGATTTTAAAAAATTATTTTATACTTTATGCAATAAATTTGATACATTAATCATTTTTAAATTTAATTTAATTTTTTAATTTTTTAAAAAGATTTTATTTATTTGACAGAGAGAGAGACACACAGCGAGAGAGGGAACACAAGCAGGGGGAGTGGGAGAGGGAGAAGCAGGCTTCCTGCCGAGCAGGGAGCCTGATGTCGGGCTCGATCCCAGGGCCCTGGGATCATGACCTGAGCTGAAGGCAGACGCTTAACGACTGAGCCACCCAGGCACCCCACATTAATCATTTTTTTTTAAGTTTTTAATCACCCAGTGCTCATCATGACAAGGGCACTCCTTAATACGCATCAACTATTATACCCATCCCCCACACAATTTCCCTCTGGTAACCGTCAGTTTGTTCTCTCTAGTTAAGAGTCTATTTCTTGGTTTCTTTCTCTCTCTCTCTGTTTCCCCCCTTTGCTTATTTGTTTTGTTTCTTAAATTACAGATACGAGTGAAATCGTATGGTATTTGTTTTTCTATGACTGACTTATTCCCTTTAGCATAATACTCTCTGTCATTAAAAATGGCAAGATTTCATTTTTTCATGGCTGAATAACATTCCATTGTATTATATACCACATCTTCTTGGGGCACCTGGGTGGCTCAGTCAGTTGAGTATCTGTTGATTTCAGCTCAGGTCATGGGATCGAGCTGTGTGTTGAGCTCCATGCTCAGTGTGGAGTCTGCTTGGGATTCTCTCTTCCTTTCCCCCTCCCCCCGTGCACTATCACACATGAGCATGTGCTCTCTCTCAAATAAGTGTTTTAAAAAATATATATAGGGGCACCTGGGTGGCTCAGTTGCTTAAGCGACTGCCTTTGGCTCAGGTCATGATCCTCGAGTCCCAGGATCGAGCCCCGCATCAGGCTCCGTGCTCAGCGGGGAACCTGCTTCTCCCTCTGACCCTCCCCCCTCTCATGTTCTCTCTCTCATTCTCTCTCTCTCTCTCTCTCAAATAAAATCTTTAAAAAAAAATATATATATATATATACCACATCTTCTTTATTCATTCATCAATTGATGGACACTTGGGCTGCTTCTGTAATTTGGCTCTTGTAAATAGTGCTGCTATTAACATAGAGGTGCATGTATCCATTTGAATGAGTGTTTTTATATTCTTTGGGTAAATACCAGTGGTGTGATTGCTGGACTGTAGGGTAGGTCTATTTTAAACATTTTGAGGAATCTCCACTGTTTTCCAGAGTAGCTGCCCCAGTTTGCATTCCCACCAACAGTGTAAGAGGATTTCTTTTTCTCCACATCCTTGGCAACACCTGTTGTTTCTTGTGCCTTTGATTTTAGCTCTTCTGACAGGTGTGAGGTCATATCTCATTGTAGTTTCAATTTGCCTTTCCCTGATGATAAGCAATGATGAGCATCACTTTTCACGTGTCTGTTGGCCATCTGGATGTCTTCTTTGGAGAATGCTGGATGTCTTCTTTGGAGAAATGTCTGTTTATGTCTCCTGCCCATTTCTAATTGGATTATTTGTTTTTTGGGTATTTGGTTTTATAAGTTCTTTATAAATATATAAAGATTGGATACTAACTAAATATATAACCAAATATATAAGCATATATATTTGGTTTTATAAGTTCTTTATAAGTATATAAAGATTGGATACTAACTCTTTTTTTTTTTTTAAAGATTTTGTTTATTTGACACAGAGAGAGATAGCAAGAACAGGAACACAAGCAGGGAGAGTGGGAGAGGGGGAAGCAGGCTTCCTGCTGAGCAGGGAGCCTGATGTGGGGCTTGATCCCAGGACCCTGGGATCATGACCTGAGCCGAAGGCAGACACGTAACAACTGAGCCACTCAGGCACCTCTGGATACTAACTCTTTATCAGATATGTCATTTGTAAATATCTTCTCCCATTCCATAGGTTGCCTTTCAATTTTGTTGATTGTTTCCTTTGCTCTGCAGAAGCTTTTTATTTTGATGTAGTCCTAATAGTTTATTTTGCTTTTGTTTCCCTTGCCTCAGGGAACCTATCTAGAAAAAAGTTGCTATGCCCAATGTCAGAGAACTACTGCCTCTGCTCTCTTCTATGATTTTTATGGTTTCAGGTCTCACATTTAGGTCTTTAATCCATTTTGAGTTTATTTTCTGTTTGGTATAAGAAAGTGGTCCAGGTTCAGTCTTTTGTATGTAGCTGTCTGGTTTTTCCAACACCATTTGTTGAAGAGACCATCGTTTTCCCATTGGATAGTCTTTCCTGCTTTGTTGAAGATTAATTGACCATTTAATTGTGGGTTTATTTCTGGATTCTCTATTCTGTTCTATTGATTTATGTGTCTGTTTTTGTGCCAGTACCATACTGTTTTGATCACTATACCTTTGTAATATAACTTGAAGTCTGGAATTGTGATGCAATGTGATGTGATATTTGTTCTTCCAATCCATGAACAAGGAATGTCTGTCCATTTCTTTGTGTTGTCCTCAATTTCTCTCATCGGTGTTTTTTTTTTTTTTTTTTTGATGGTTTAAGTCTTTTATTTATTTATTTTTTTTGTAGTTTTTAATTTTATTATGTTATGTTAGTCACCATACAATACATCATTAGTTTTTGATGTAGTGATCCACGATCCATTGTTTTCATATAACACCCAGTGCTCCATGCAGTACGTGCCCTCCTTAATACCCATCACCGGGCTAACCAATCCCCCGTCCCCCCTCCCCTCTAAAACCCTGTTTGTTTCTCAGAGTCCATAGTCTCTCGTGGTTCATCTCTCCCTCCAATTCCCCCCCACCATTTTTCCTTTCCTTCTCCTAATGTCCTCCATGCTATTCCTTATGTTCCACAAATAAGTGAAACCATATGATAATTGACTTTCTCTGGTTGACTTATTTCACTTAGCATAATCTCCTCCAGTCCCATCCACGTTGATGTAAAAGTTGGGTATTCATCTTTTCTGATGGTAGAGTAATATTCCATCGTATATATGGACCACATCTTCTTTATCCATTCATCTTTTGAAGGGCATCTCGGCTCTTTCCACAGTTTGGCTATTGCGGACATTGCTGCTATGAACATTGGGGTGCATATGGCCCTTCTTTTCACTACATCTGTGTCTTTGGGGTACATACCCAGTAGTGCAATTGCTGGGTCATACGGTAGCTCCATTTTTAAATTTTTGAGGCACCTCCACACTGTTTTCCAAAGTGGCTGTACCAACTTGCATTCCCACCAACAGTGTAAGAGGGTTCCCCTTTCTCCACAACCTCTCCAACATTTGTTGTTTCTTTCCCTGTCCATTTTTGCCATTCTAACTGGTGTAAGGTGGTATCTCAGTGTGGTTTTGATTTGGATTTCCCTGATGGCTAATGATGACTGAACATTTTTTCGTGTCTGTTAGCCATTTGTATGTCTTCTTCAGAGAAGTGTCTCTTCATCTCTTCTGCCCACTTTTTGACTTGATTACTTGTTTTTTGGGTGTTGAGTTTGAGAAGTTCTTTATAGATTTTGGATACCAGCCCTTTATCTGTAGTGTCATTTGCAAATATCTTCTCCCATTCTGGGGCTTGCCTCTTTGTTTTGCTGACCGTTTCCTTTGCTGTGCAGAAGCTTTTTATCTTGATGAAGTCCCAAAAGTTCATTTTTGCTTTTGTTTCACTAGCTTTTGGAGATGTATCTTGAAAGAAGTTGCTGTGGGCGATGTCAAAGAGGTTACTGCCTATGTTCTCCTCTAGGATTTGGATGGATTCCTGTCTCACATTGAGGTCTTTCATCCACTTTGAGTTTATCTTTGTGAATGGTGTTAGAGAATGGTCGAGTTTCATTCTTCTGCATGTGGCTGTCCAATTTTCCCAGCACCATATTGAAGAGACTGTCTTTTTTCCATTGCATGTTTTTTTCCAGCTTTGTCAAAGATTATTTGACCATAGAGTTGAGGGTCCATATCTGGGTTCTCTATTCTATTCCATTGGTCTGTATGTCTGTTTTTGTGCCAGTACCATGCTGTCTTGGTGATCACTGATTTGTAATATAGCTTGAAATCGGGCAATGTGATGCCCCCAACTTTGTTTTTCTTTTTCAACATCTCCTTGGCGATTCGGGGTCTTTTCTTATTCCATACAAATTTTAGGATTGTTTGTTCCAGCACTTTGAAAAATGTCATTGGAATTTTGATCGGGATGGCATTGAAGGTATAGATTGTTCTGGGTAGCATAGACATTTTAACAATGTTTATTCTTCCAATCCATGGGCATGGAATATTTTTCCATCTTTTTGTGTCGTCTTCAATTTCTTTCATGAGTGTTTTGTAGTTCCTAGAGTATAGATCCTTTACCTCTTTGGTTAGGTTTATTCCGAGGTATCTTATGGTTTTTGGTGCTATTGTAAATGGAATTGTTTCTTTAAATTCTCTTTCTATGGTTGTGTTGTTAGTGTATAAGAAAGCAACTGATTTCTGTGCATTGATTTTGTATCCTGCCACATTACTGAATTGCTGGATGACATCTAGTAATTTGGGGGTGGAGTCTTTTGGGTTTTCCACATAAAGTATCATGTCGTCTGCGAAAAGAGAGAGTTTGACTTCTTTGCCAATTTGAATACCTTTTATTTCTTTTTGTTGTCTGATTGCTGTTGTTAGGACTTCTAGTACTATGTTGAACAACAGTGGTGAGAGTGGGCACCCTTGACGTGTTCCTGATCTTAAGGGAAAAGCTCTCAGCTTTTCCCCATTGAGGATGATATTCACTGTGGGTTTTTCATAGATGGATTTTATGAGCTTGAGGAATGTTCCCTCTATCCCTATACTCTGGAGAGTTTTAATCAGGAAAGGATGTTGTATTTTGTAAATGCTTTTTCTGCATCAATTGAGAGGACCATATGGCTCTTCTCCCTCCTCTTATTAATGTGTTCTATCACATTGATTGATTTGTGAATGTTGAACCACCCTTGCATCCCGGGGATAAATCCCACTTGGTCGTGGTGGATGATCCTTTTAATGTATTGTTGGATCCTACTAGCTAGGATTTTTTTTTTTTTAAAGATTTTATTTATTTATTTGATAGAGAGATACACAGCGAGAGAGGGAACACAAGCAGGGGGAGTGGGAGAGGGAGAAGCAGGCTTCCCGCGGAGCAGGGAGCCCGATGCGGGGCTTGATCCCAGGACCCTGGGATCATGACCTGAGCCGAAGGCAGACGCCCAACGACTGAGCCACCCAGGCGCCCCTTATTAGCTAGGATTTTGTTGAGGATTTTGGAATCCATACTCATCAGGGATATCAGTCTGAAATTCTCCTTTTTGATGGGGTCTTTGCCTGGTTTGGGGATTAAGGTAATGCTGGCCTCATAGAATGAGTTTGGAAGTTTTCTTTCTGTTTCTATTTTTTGAAACAGCTTCAGTAGAATAGGTATTATTTCTTCTTTGAATGTTTGGTAGAATTCCCCAGGGAGTCCATCAGGTCCTGGACTCTTGTTTTTTGGGAGGTTTTTGATCACTGCTTCAATCTTGTTACTGGTTATTGGCCTATTCAGGTTGTCAATTTCTTCCTGTTTCAGTCTTGGCAGCTTATAGTTTCCAGGAAGGCCTCCATTTCACCCAGATTGCTCAGTTTATTGGCATATAGTTGTTGATAATAATTTCTAATAATTGTTTCTATTTCCTTGGTGTTAGTCGTGATATCTCCCCTTTCATTCATAATTTTATTAATTTGGGTCCTTTCTCTCTTCTTTTGGATAAGTCTGGCCAGTGGTTTTATCAATCTTATTAATTCTTTCAAAGAACCAACTTCTAGTTTCGTTGATCTGATCTACTGTGTTTCTGGTTTCTAATTCATTGATTTCTGCTCTAATTTTAATTATTTCTCTTCTAATGCGTGGCTTAGGCGTCGTTTGTTGCTTTTTCTCTAGTTCTTTAAGGTGTAGAGTTAGTTGGTGAATTCGGGATTTTTCTATTTTTTTGAGTGAGGCTTGGATGGCTATGTATTTCCCCTTTAGGACTGCCTTTGCAGTATTATGTATTTCCCCTTTAGGACTGCCTTTGCAGTATCCCATAGGTTTTGGACCGATGTGTTTTCGTTCTCATTGATTTCCATGAATTGTTTAAGTTCTTCTTTGATTTCTTGGTTGACCCAAACATTCTTGAGCAGAGTGGTCTTTCGCTTCCAAGTGTTTGAATTTCTGCCAAATTTTTTTTTGTGATTGAGTTCCAGTTTTAGAGCATTGTGGTGTGAGAATATGCAGGGAATAATCTCAATCTTTTGGTATCGGTTGAGACCTGATTTGTGACCCAGTATATGGTCTATTCTGGAGAAAGTTTCATGTGCACTCGAGAAGAATGAGTATTCTGTTGTTTTAGGGTGGAATGTTCTGTAAATATCTATGAGGTCCATCTGGTCCAATGTATCATTCAAAGCTCTTGTTTCCTTGTTGAATTTCTGCTTAGGTGATCTGTCCATTACTCCATTGCAGTGGAGTATTGAGGTCTCCTACAATTAACGTATTGTTATCAATATGACTCTTTATTTTGGTTAACAGTTGGCTTATGTATATGGCTGCTCCCATGTTGGGGGCATAGATATTTACAATTGTTAGATCTTCTTGTTGGATAGACCCTTTAAGAATGATATAGTGTCCTTCTGTGTCTCTTATTACAGACTTTAGTTTAAAATCTAATTTCTCTGATATAAGAATTGCTACCCCAGCTTTCTTTTGAGGTCTCCTGGCATGGAAGATAGATCTCCATCCCTTCACTTTCAGTCTGGATGTATCTTTAGGCTCAAAATGAGTCTCTTGTATACAGCATATGGATGGGTCCTGTCTTTTTATCCAATCTGCAACCCTGTGCCATTTTATGGGAGCGTTTAGGCCATTCACATTGAGAGTGATTATTGAAAGATATGAATTACTTGTCATCATGTTGCCTGTGAAGACGTTGTTTTTATAGATTGTCCCTGTAAATTTCTGTTGTAGATCACTCTTGGGGTCTTTCTCCTTTTATAGAACCCCCCTTAATATTTCTTGCAGGGCCGGCTTAGTGGTCACATATTCTTTCAACTTCTGCTGGTCGTGGAAGCTCTGCATCTCTCCATCCATTCTAAATGAAAACCTTGCCAGATAAAATATTCTTGGCTGCATGTTCTTCTCATTTAGTACCCTGAATATGTCTTGCCAGGCCTTTCTGGCTTGCCAGGTCTCTGTGGATAGGTTTGACGTTATTCTGACGTTCCTCCCTCTGTACGTAAGGAATCTCTTCCCCCTAACTGCCCTTAAGATGGTTTCCTTGGTTCTAAGATTTGCAAGTTTTACTATTACATGCCGGGGTGTTGGCCTGTTTTCCTTGATCCTAGGAGGGGTCCTCTCTGCCTCTAGGACTCGAATGTTTGTTTCATTCCCCAGATTAGGGAAGTTCTCAGCTATGATTTGCTCAAATACATCTTCTAGCCCTCTCTCTCTCTCCACTCCCTCTGGGATTCCAATTATTCTGACATTGGAACGCCTCATGGTGTCACTTATCTCTCTGATTCTATTTTCATGGATTCTGAGTTGTTTTTCCCTGGCCTCCTCTTTTCCCTTTTTATCTATTATACTGTCTTCCAGATTGCTTATTCTCTCTTCTGTCTCAGTTACCCTAGCTGTTAGATTATCTAGATTGGATTGGATCTCATTGATAGCATTTTTAAGTTCTGCCAATTCACCTTTTATTTCTGTCCTTAGAGACTCTATGTTGCCATTAATTGATTTCTCCATTCTAGCCATTATCTTCACAATTGCTAGCCTGAATTCCGTCTCTGACATCTTGGTTATATCTGCATCCATTTGTAAATCTGCAGCATAAGTCATAATCTCTGAGTCTTTTCTGTTTTGGGGGCTTCTCCTCCTAGTCATTCTGTTGATGGGTGTTTGAGGGAATGTATAGAGTCGAAATTATTGACCAGAACCCAAGCAAGATGCACCTGTTTTCTTGGGACCTTAGGGTTACTGGCCTCTTGTTTTCCCAGCGTGTCTTCTGCGGGAGGGGCCTGCTGCACTGTTACTCAGGCAACCCTGTTTGAGCAGAAGAGACCGTTTCCAACCCTCTGCCTCAGAGCAGAGAGACCTCAGTCTGTTCTTCAGTGAGCTCTCCAGGCCACACCGTCTCCGTTTCTGTCCATGCTGCTATAAACTGCAGCGTCCTGGGTTGTGCGCCCCTCCGCAAGGCTCCCAGTCCTGCCTCGGAGCATGTCTCTGCCCTTTGTGCTTCTAAAACTGCCAGCCGCTCCCAATTCGAGCGCGTGCGCCTCTGCCGCTTGGGGTTTCCACCCCCGGGGGTTGCAGTTTACCGGCGCGACCCCGGCGCTCCCGGGTTTCCGTCTCAGAGGCTGCAGTTCGTGCGTGCGACCGTCGCTCCGGTTTCTGTCCGGGGGTGGGGGGCGCCTGTGGTTCGCGTGCGCATGACCCCTCCGGTCTGGTTTTCCACCCCAGGGGCTGCCCTAAAGTTCTTTCCCGACGCTACCGGTCTGCAAGTCTGTGCCCCGTCCGCAGCATGCGAGGCTGTCACTCACCGGCGGTGTAGGATCCCCACGTCCAGGCACCCTCCCGCCTCCGTTTATCCTCCGATATCTGCCCGCAGAATCATGGCTCTCCGCTTCGTACCTCAAAACCAACTGCCTGCAATATTCTGTTTGTAGAGATCCAGATCTTACATCTCAGGCTGGTTTCGTGGGTGCTCAGAGTGGTCTGGTAGATATCCAGCTCAATTCCGGGGACCATTTGAAATAGGGTCCCCTACTCCTCCGCCATCTTTCCCTCTTCCCCTCATCAGTGTTTTATAGTTTTCAGAGTATAGGTCTTTGGTAAGATTTATTCCTAGGTATCTTATGGTTTTGGGTTCAATTGTAAATGGGTTTGTTTTCTTCATTTTTCTTTCTGCTTCATTATTGGTGTATAGAAATGCAACAGATTTCTGTATGTTTATTTTGTATATTGCAACTTTACTGAATTTGTTTATCAGTTCTAGCAGTTTTTTGGTGGTGTCTTTCAGGTTTTCTATATATGTTATCTGCTAATAGTGAAAGTTTTGCTTCTTCCTTACCGATCTGGATGCCTTTTATTTCTTTTTCTTGTCTGACTGCTGTGGCTAGGACTTCCAGTGTTATGTTGAATAAAAGTGCTGAGAGTGGACATCCTTGTTTTTTTCCTGATTTTAGGGGAAAGGCTCTCAGTTTTTCCCCATTGAGGATGATGTTAGCTGTGGGTTTTTCATAGATGGCCTTTGTTATGTTGAGGTATGTTCCCTCCAAAGATACCTTGTTGAGAGTTTTTGTCATGAATGGATGTTGTACTTTGTTAAATGCTTTTCTGCATCTATCGAAATGATCATACAGTTCTTATTCTTTCCTTTATTGATGCGATGTATCATGTTGATTGATTTGCAAATATTGAACCACCTTTGTAACTCAGGAATAAATTCCATTTCATCGTAGTGAATGATTTTTTCAATGTATTGTTGAATTTGGTTTGCTAATATTTTGTTGAGGATTTTTACATCCACGTTCATCAGAGATATTGGCCTGTAGTTCTCTTTTTTTTGTAGTGTCTTTTCTGGTTTTGGTATGAGGATAATGCTGGCTTCATAGAATGAATTTGGAAGTTTTCCTTCATTTTTTATATTTTAGAGTAGTTTGAGAAGAATAGGTATTAACTCTTCCTTAAAAGTTTGGTAGAATTCGTCCGTGACGCCATCTGGTCCTGGCCTTTGTTTGTTGGGAGTGTTTTGATTACTGATTCAGTTTCTTTGCTGGATTTGGTCTGTTCAAGATTTGGTATGTGTTGCCAAGTTGCGCTTGAGAGATGTTTTCCCAATTTGCATTTATACCAAAAGTGTCTTAGTATTTGTATCTCTGTACTCTTGACTTTCTTATGCCCATACTCTTATCATTCTTTTAAATCTTTGACAATAGGCAAGAAATAATATTTTTATTGTTTTGATGAATTATTTAACTCTCATCTTAATTATCCTTTAATGTAATAGGTAAAATCCCTCATATTATTTTCTTCTGCTAGATTGTTCACTTTTGCAGGAGATAAGTTTTTGAGTCATTTTTTTTTCCTTTGTATTTGTCCTTACTGGAATCTTGTCCTGGATAAGTACTCAGTTATTTTTTTATGTATTTGACTTGAATTCCCAACAACAACAGATTCTTCAACTCTCACTTCCAGATTTAGAACGTGTAATAAGATTGTTAATCTTTCAGTCCCATCTGCACACTGTCCACAGTCAGGTGTTTCATTTTCATGTGGTTCTTAGTTTCATATTAAAAAAATAGGAAAGTTAATTTGAATTAATTAAAATGTAGATTTAATATTTGAACAAAGGTTAAGTGAAATTTTAATTGATTTAATTGGCTGGCCAGAAAAGAGAGAAAGGGAAAGGGTTATTTAATAAGGTCTTGAGTCTGTAAGTGGGTATTACATAGAGGATAGAAGGAACTGAAAGAGTTCCTGCACCTGAAAGAGTTTAAGCTAGGAATAATAAAAAGAGTCTCAGTGTGGTTGTTATGAGACATTAAAATAAATTCTCTGGTGGAGGTTAAATGTTTTCTGAAAATCTGTCTCCCTCTGAATGGTCCAGGTGCAGCCTTTTCATGGAAAGAGAATCTATAAGTTCCTGAAGGATTGGGCTGTGACTTCTTTTATATTTTTAATCTCTTAAAGACCAGAACCAGATTTAGGTTCTGGCCACCATGGAGCTGCCCAGAATGTTTACTTATAAGTGTTACTAAAACATCAGTGGCAGTGTAGTAGGATGGAGAAAGTCCTGTTTTCCAGAATGCCTCTCAGAAAGAAAAGTAAATATGGTAGGAAGGAATAAGACACGTGGAGTGGTAGAGGAGGTAGTAGTGGGGTATTTGTGGGGAGTATGCTCCAATAACAAAAGATGTTGTTAAACTCTTTTCTAAGGAAGGTGTGTCTAATGATGTACATCCCAAGGAAGGTGAGTCCAGTTCTTATTTTGCTGAGTGGCAAGTACACATTTGGGGCCAGAATTGAATTGTTTCGAGCAATAGAAAGAAATGCATACCACGAGAAGTCCTCCTTGTGGCTCCTCTGAGTGGAGAACAGCCTCTTTGATTGAATAAAGACACCGAGGTGGCTATGGGTATGATCTAGGAATAGGAGGATAGGAGATCTAGGAATGGAGGGTGAATATTGAGGAATCCAGAATTCTATTATAGATGTATTATATTTGAAATGCCACATTCAAATAGATTTGATACATTTAAATAGATTTATGGTGATTTGACCTCATACCCTTTTGGGAAAAATCAAATCTTATGAATTGGAATTATAGTAGCAATTTTTCAAAGAAAATTTATGTAGGCCACTTTATTTTTTAATCTCAGCTTTTCTAAAACTGAACTTTACTATTTTTTAATTAAAAATTTAAATAAACACATGTAATATAGGTACATGGGTAACTCATTACATTTCTTTCTGCATTATTTAATATTTTCTTCTTGAAGAAGTACATATACTATATAGCGAATGGATTACATTTTTAGTTATGTAATAGCCAGCTGGGGACTGTGAACCTATTACTGTTACTATCTCTGAGCATTTCCCCCATAAACCCTGTTCCAGGTTTGGTGTGTTTCCTCTGTGATCATTTAGAAGCTTATCTTGTTTGCTCAATTCTACAATTTTAATGGGGTCTTGAGAGGAAAAGAAGATAAAGCTGTGCTCAATTTGTCATCTTTAACCTAATTTAAAGTATTTTCTTGATAAGTTATGTTGCATAGTTTTAATACTCAGGTCTTATAGAGTTATATGGACAAATGAAAAAATAATGAGAAAGTAATATGTTAGAGAGATAGTATGTTCAAAGACATTTTATCTAATTTTATACTCTATCTTGATTACAAAACTGCCCATTTTTGTGTTGTTGGCTCATTCAAGTAAATATATAGTAAGATTTAGGGCAATTCTATTGCAGATGAGCTTTGAAATGAAGAGTTGCATTTTTTTATCCTAAAATTGTGCATTTTTAATCAGAAATTTATGTCAATAAGAAGTGCTTACAATATGCAAAAAGGACTTCTCAGTTTGGGTGAAATTAGTAACATGAGGTTTTTACTGATCAAGAAGATTAAGTCAACAATGGTTGTAAGGATTATGATTTTTGTGATTTTTATGACACTTTTTTCCTAAGACCACATCCCATTTAGATAGTCAAACAAGATTTTAACTTAAATGACTAAATATGCATTTACTCATTAAGCATGTTTTAATTTAAGCACATTTAGATAGTTGTTTTATATAGCCTAGTACTTTTGTTTGATTTTAATTTTATTTATTATTTATTATTTTTTAATTTTAATTTTTATTTATTTTTAAAAAATATTTATATATTTGACAGAGAGAGACATAGTGATAGAGGGAACGCAAGCAGGGGGAGTGGGAGAGGGAGAAGCAGGCTGCCCACCAAGCAGGGAGCCCGATGCGGGGCTCGATCCCAGGACCCTGGGATCATGACCTGAGCGGAAGGCAGACGCTTAACGACTGAGCCACCCAGGCACCCCTTTAATTTTTATTTTTTAAAGATTTTATTTATTTATTTGACAGAGACACAGTGAGAGAGGGAACACAAGCAGGGGGAGTGGGAGAGGGAGAAGCAGGCTTCCCGCGGAGCAGGGAGCCCGATGCGGGGCTCGATCCCAAGACCCTGAGATCGTGACCTGAGCCGAAGGCAGACGCTTAACGACTGAGCCACACAGGCGCCCCTCCTTTTAAGATTCTTGCTCCTGACATTTTACAAGAGAAAAAAACTTAAAATGTTGGACTTCTTATGTATAAACCCAATGCGCAAATAACTTCGAATGATAATCTCCCAAAAGCATTTAATTTGATCGGTGTCCTCCACCCACTTGGTTCTTCATTTACTCTCCCTTCTCTCTCTTTTTTTTTTTTAAATACCCATCATCAGGCTAACCCATCCCCCACCCCCCTCCCCTCTAGAACCCTCAGTTTGTTTCTTGGAGTCCATAGTCTGTCATGGTTCGTCTCCCCCTCCGATTTTTCCCCCTTCATTCTTCCCCTCCTCCTATCTTCTTCTTCTTCTTCTTTTTTTAACATATAATGTATTATTTGTTTCAGAGGTACAGGTCTGTGATTCAACAGTTTTACACAATTCACCCTTTACATGTTACTCATAATTCCAGGGGAAAAAAAAAATCTCAGAAAATTCTGAGTAAAACTTTACACATATAGGGCTAAAAAGCTGAGAGGTAAGCAGGTTACTTTTAACTATATCAATTCAAATGTCTTGCATCTTTCAAAATAAATACAAAGTTACGCCCTCATTGGCCTTTTCTTGGGAATATTTTAAAAGAATGTGCATCTTTCAAAATAAATACGAAGTTACACCCTCATTGGCCCTTTTCTTGGGAATATTTTGAAAGAATGTTGACATCTTGGGGCACCTGGGTGGCTCAGTTGTTAAGTGTCTGCCATTGTAAAGTGAATACTTCAGTAGCATTTAGTATATTTACAGTGTTGTGCAACCCTGCCTCTGTGTAGCTCCAAAACATTTCATCACCCCAAAAGGATTGCCAAATCTGGATACTGATTCTTTTCTTAGAACATAAACTTGTACCGTGGCTTTCATATTTGGTCTTAATATATCAGTAGTCACTTAGGAAATAAGCCAGATTATTATATTCTGAGCATTAAGTTCCTTCAAAATTACATTGTACACAGTTTATAGTTTTCTTACCAGAAAATCACAAAAGGATATTAATGTGTTTCCTACCTATCATGTTTTTTGAATTACAGTGTAGAAATTAAATTAGAACAGACACAGTATTCAAAAATTTAGATTGTCTTTATTGTTTTTGTTTTGTTTTAAAATATTTAGAAATGTACTGCCACAGAACTTGGAAAATGCAGGCTAGAGAATAAGCACATCTCATCAAGAAATGGTTCGTTTAACAAATAAGTTAATAGATCTATAAATGTTTCTGTTTTTTTCCCCCACCAGCACATTGTGCTGCCATTTGTCACATGCTGATGATCTTTTTTTTTTTTTTTTTTTAAGATTTTATTTATTTATTTGACAGAGACATAGCGAGAGAGGGAACACAAGTGGGGGGAGTAGGAGAGGGAGAAACAAGCTTCCCGCCGAGCAGGGAGCCCGATGAGGGGCTCGATCCCAGGACCCTGGGACTGCAGACACTTAATGACTGAGCCACCCAGGCGCCCCTGTAGGATGATTATCTTGTCATTCTGTGATGGAGATTCTCTTTTGAATAGAACTTAAAGTGGGTGGGGTTTCATGGAGAATAATTTCTGGTATCTTTAGAGAGGCAGTGAGAAAAAGGAGTAGGAAAAGTGCCAGACACTACTTTTATCTTTTCATTTCCCCCTAAAACTCTATTTTTTAAAAATTAGATTCCCTTCACATTCCTGCTTTTCTTATAAATAACTCTTTGTTTATTTTGTGAAATTTAGAGATTAGTAAGGAAACTTCAAAGGAAGAAACATTCTCTCTGGAAAGCAGACTCTTGCCAGGTTAATCATGGGTAGTAGTTAAGCCAGATTCGTTGTCTCATTCTGTCAGTCAAATATACAGATGGCCTATCTTTTTTGTTTGTTTTGTTTTAGTGTGGAATAAAATACCACATAACAACAGGTAGATCTAACAAATCTAAGTAACTATGGAGTGTTATAAATTATCACACAGCTGTCATTATTAAGAATTACGGAGTGTAAATGAAATAGAAAATAATAAGGGGCGCCTGGGTGGCTCAGTCGGTTGAGCGACTGCCTTCGGCTCAGGTCATGATCCCGGAGTCCTGGGATCGAGCCCCACATCGGGCTCCCGGCTCGGCGGGGAGCCTGCTTCTCCCTCTGACCCTCCCCCCTCTCATGCTGTTTCTCTCTCGCTCGCTGTCTAATAAATAAATAAATAAAATCTTTAAAAAAAAAAAGAAATAGAAAATAATATAAATAAAATGATAAAAATCAAATTACATGTTAATTTAATGTATGTATATAACTGCATCCATATATGATAATTAGATGTAATTATTTAGATCAGTGATTCTCAAAGTGCGGCTCCCAGACCAGCAGCATCGGCATCACCTGGGAGCTTGTTAGGAATGCAGGGTCTGGGGCACCTGGGTAGCACGGTTGGTTGAGAGTTGGACTCTTGGTTTCGGCTCAAGTCATGATCTCAGGGTCATGAGATTGAGCCCCGAGTTGGCTCCGAGCTGAGCGTGGAGTCTGCTTGGGTTTCTCTCTCCCTCTCTCACTCCTACTCCCCCCCGCCATGCTTGTTCACTCTCTCTCTCTCTTTCAAATAAGTAAATAAATCTTTAAAAAAAAAAATGCAGTATCTGTGTATTGATTTAGAAACTCTAGGGGTGAGGTCCAGCAGCCCTCTAAGTGGTTCTGATGCAGGACCCAATTTTAGTTTGGAAACCACTATATTAGGACTGATAGGGTGTCCTCTAGTGTTTTTGCCAAAATTGCATTTTGTATCAGGCAAATCCTGATGTAAAGTTAGAAATGAAAGTGTGTATGTATATGAATATATATATATTATATATATATATTTAAAAATTATCTTCTTTGGGGCAGTTAAGCCTCAGACTCTTGATTTCGGCTCAGGTCATGATCTCAAGGTTGTGAAGTCGAAACCTGTGTTGCATTCTGTGCTGGGCATGGAGCCTGCTTAAGATTCTTTCTCTCCCTCTCCCTTTCCCTCTGCACCCCCCCTAAAAAATTACCTTCTCTCAATATTTCTTTCTCTCTCTCTCTCTTTTTAAAGATTTTATTTATCTCCTTGTCAGAGAGAGTGTGAGTGAGCACAAGCGGGGCCAGCAGTGGGCAGAGGGAGACCCTGGGGAGCAGCAGGTAGAGGGAGAAGCAGGTTCCCTACTGAGCAAGGAGTCCAATGTAGGACTCGATCCCAGGACACTGGGATCATGACTTGAGCTGAAGGCAGACCTTAACGACTGAGCTACCCAGGCATCCCTCAATATTTCTTTCAAGTTTTTTTTTTTCTATGCATACTTCTGCAAATTTTAGAAAACATCTATACAATTTTAAACTTTGGTCTTTTTTGGACTTAGCATTATGGAAAAAGCATTTTCATGTCATTAAAAGTATTTGGTAAACATAACATTGAAAGACTGCTTAATAGTTCATAATTTCATCTTCTTATTTTCCACACGTATACTATGAAAATTTCTCTTTTAAGAAGGAAGGATGGGGGAACAGTTTTTTGCCTATCATGTTATCTTTGTATATACTTACTAATATCCTGTCATATTGCCAAAGAGGCATAGACAAATTTTGTAAAACTCTAAAGCAAGCAGTAGTGGGTGCTTAAAAATGTTAATTTATTAGAATTTTGTGTTTTTCATTTCATGCCCCTTCATCACCTCAGTTTATTGGCCTTTGGCTGCTCAGTGTCTCATTCTCTGGTCTAGTCTTTTTTTTGTTGTTGCTGGTTTTTTTTTTTTTTTTTTTTTTTTTTAAGAGAGAGAGCGAGCAAGCACGCAAGTGCGGGTTGAGGAGAGGGGCAGAGGAAAAGAAAGAGAGAGAGAATCTTAAGCAGGCTCCATGCTCAGTGAGGAACTGATGTGGGGCTTGATCTCACAACCCTGAGATCATGGCCTGAGCTGAAATCAAGAGTTGGATGCTTAACCGACTAAGCCACCCAGGCACCCCTCTGGTCTAGTCCTTTTTGACTCACTTTTTCCTTTAAATATTTTCAGTCTTTCATAGGTTCTATCTTGAAGCCTTTAAAGGCAGGAATTTGGAGACCATGATAAGCAATTAAAGAAGGTGTTTTGGGACTGATGAGCTTCCTTGCCTTTAATCTCAGGATAGAGGCACTTGCTTACTTGAGCTTAGTGATTAATAGAGGGTCTGTAGAGTCAGTTAAACCACATCTCCATGTATTAGCTTTTTGTCTTTGGCAAATTAATCCCTTTGAGCTTAGGTTTTCTCATCTAATAGTCTAATAGTGTCTTATTTATAGATGTGACCATTACCTTCCACACAATTTATAATTTATAGATGTGAGCATTGCATTATGTCTGAAGGGCTGGCATAGTGTCTGACATAATAGATCCTCAGTAACTATTAGCTATTAGTTACATGTACTATTAGTGTTTGTTTAACTCTAGAACCATTTTTGTACAGTTTGCTGAGACTCCTAGTTTTAGCCCTTAATTTTTGTGACTAATAATTCTTTATTGTTTAAATTTCCTGTTAATGGAAAATTTGCTTTAGTTTATTTCACAGTTAAATTTAACTGTTAAAGTGACAAATTTTAAATTTTTATGGAAAAAATGTTTTAAGAAGGTGCTATCTCAGATTCATATTTAATTTTTCTTTTTTTAGAATTGAAAATTCTTTCAGAGGAAGTTGTTTTTGTAGAGTACTTGTATTTTCACTGTTTTTATATTACAGATTTCCTAGAAATTTGTGGGGAAAAGTATATATTAGTATACTATTAATTATAAGCTCATTTAATGTTTCCTTTGTAATCTATGAACTTGCTTAGTTTTTTTTTTTTTTTTTTTAAAGATTTTATTTATTTATTAGAGAGAGAGCGCGCACAAACAGGGTGAGGGGCAGAGGGAGAAGCAGACTTCCTGTTAAGCAGGGATCCCGATGTGGGGATTGATCCTGGGACTCTGGGATCATGACCCAAGCCAAAGGCAGACACTTAAGCAACTGAGCCAGCCGGGTGCCCTGAACTTGCTTAGTTCTTAAGCATCATAACTCAAAGTACTAATTGAAAAAAGGAAGCATGATTGGGTTTTATTTTCATTTTGCATAATTTTTGTGATTTTGTGCATATATGTATTGAATTTGAGAAACCTGTTTAACATGAGTTACTCATATAAGTGATTATATTAATACTGATTTGTTCTCTGCATGTGCTGAGAAGTGTGCAACATTTTGGGCTACTCAATTTATTCATTTAACCGATTGTTGCATGAGTATTAGTGCTAGGTACCATGTTTGGTGCTAGGTGTGTAAGCATGAATAGGATATGGTCGAGCTTATTCTTTTGTGGAGACGTATGTAAACAAGTAACTTCAGTGCAGTGTGCTGAGTAGTATAATAGAGGTATGTAGAAAGTGCTGTAGAAGCATGTGGGTGGCACATTTAATTTGGCATTCAACTTGGGTGGACAGCAAGGAGGGCTGGTTGACAATTGTGTGTAAGGCCAGGCAGTTAGATAAGACTTGTCAAAGAAGGTAATGTTTGATCTGGCTTTGAAGAAAGGAAACAAGTTTAGCAGGGTGGTCCAGGCCAGTATGTCTGAGAGAAAGGGAGGGGCACTGTGGTCATTTGCAGATGACCTATCAACTGAGAAACATAAAGGGAAGGAGAATTCTGCAAGATTGTCAGGTATGAGATCAACTTACAAAAATGAATAGTATTTCTTTACACTTGTCATAGCCAACTAGAAAATGTAATTAGAAAATTTATTCACAATATAAAAATATCTCTAAAGTATCTAGAATATACAAAATCTAAATGGCAAAAACTTTGAAATGCTAAGAAAAAATTAGCTGAATAAATGGAGGGATCTCCCATATTGGATAGAACAACTTAATAAAATATGTCAATTCTCCCTTAATGAATGTACAAATTAATTGCAATTCCAATTGAAATTATAGTTGTATTTTTGAGGAATTTGATAAACTTTGTTAACTAAATCAGCCTTAAAAAAAAAAAAAAGCAAAGGGTAGAGATTTATCAAGCAAAATATTAAGACATATTAGAAAGCCTTAATGTTACACGTTGACCAGTGAAACAGCTTAGAGTTTTTGGAGACAGGCCATGTATGTTAGCTGATTCTCACTGTTCACAGATTCTGTATTTGCGAATTCATCTACTTGCTAAACTTGTTTCTAAAGCTAAATCGATATTCACAGTGCTGCTGCAGTAGTTCACCAACGTGTACAGAATTGAGAAGTATTTGAGTTGCCTGATGAGCGGGAGCATGTTCCCAGCTGAACAAGGCGATGTTCTTCTTGTTTCAGTGCTCATGCTATAAAGGTGTACTTTTTGTAGTCTAGTTAGAGCCAAGTTTCCTGGATTTTTTGTTTTGATGGTGACCTCACTGTTTAAAATGGCCCCAATGCATAGTGTTGAAGTGCTGTCTAGTGTTCTTAAGCACAAGGAGGCTGTGATGTGCTTTATGGAAAAAATATTTGTGTCAGATAATTTCATTCAGACATGAATTATATAGTGCTGTTAACTGAGAGTTCAGTGTTCATAATTATATATATTAAATAAGGTATCTTTAATATTTATTTTATTTTTTATAATGTTATGTTAATCACCATACATTACATCATTAGTTTTTGATGCAGTGTTCCATGATTCATTGTTTGCGTATAACACCCAGTGCTCCATTCAATACGTGCCCTCTTTAATACCCATCACCAGGCTAACCCATCCCCCTCCCCTCTAGAACCCTCAGTTTGTGTCTCAGAGTCCATTGTCTCTGATGGTTCATCTCCCCCTCCAATTCCACCCCCTTCATTTTTCCCTTCCTACTATCTTCTTTTTTATTTTTAACATATAATGTATTATTTGTTTCAGAGGTACATAAATAAGGTATCTTTAAACAGAGACACGCATAAAACAAGGTATAAGCATGGATTGTACTGGAAATATTGTGACCACAGAGTCACAGGAACTATATTCCTCCTAGGATCAATGGTTCAGTATTGCTAATTCAGTGTTTGTGGTGACTTTATTGCATAATTAACAAGAATCGACTTCATACATACATCAGTCAGAGTCTAGTCAAGAAATCAGAAGCCATACTAGGAGGTTCAATAAAAATAATTCACTCTTGGGAAATGGCTATATTGTGTTGGAGGGCTAAAAACCATAGGAAATCAGAGGAAACACCCTTGAGGAGAACAAAGGGAGGAGGTTGGAGTTCTTAGAATTCTCAAGTATGGAGCAGATCCTGGTGGAGCTGGGACTCAGTCATCTGAAGAGAGAATACTGCCAGGATGGGGTTACAGAGAGGTAACCTCTGGGAGTACAAAGGAGCTGACCCTGGAAGAGCCATTGCTGATGGGATGAGGAATCATTGCTGGGCTGGGCTGTGTGTGTGTGAATAGCAAGGGAATAGGAAGAAGGGAATTCTGTTTACTCTCTTGCCTTCCAGTGTCCTTGGAAGAACCTAACAGTAAGCCACCTGGGAAAGGAGAATAAGGAGAATAATTTGCTGAGTTCCAGCTCCAGTATCACAAAGCAAAGTATAGGAGCTGTACATTTGGACCCAAGGGACAATAGTTTAATATCCAGCACAATATGAGATCTTAATATATAATAAAGATAACACTGCAAATTCTCACACATGTCCATGAAGAGACATACATAGCAGGGTGATTAAAAGCACAGATTCTGGAATAAGACAACTTAGATATGAATTTTGGCTATACTATTTATTGCGTGATCCTGGGCAAATTATGTAATCTGTCTGTACCACCACATGAAGGAAAGAGGTTCACCTCCCAGAAACACCTATATTGGACTGCTATATGAGCAGAAATAAACCTACTTTGTTAAGCACTGAAATTTTGGTTTGTTTGTTATAGTACATAACATTCTCCTAACTATTACCACAGTAGTATTTGTTGCAATGTGTTTTTTATAGTAGAGGAGTTGAAGGCAAGTTGGGTGTCTATTACGGTGAAAATAGACAGTTTAAATATGGTGGATGCACAATATGAAGATCTATACAATAATTAGAAGTGAAAAACATAGATACACAAATGAATTATAAAATCATGGTGCTAAGAACCATATATCTCATGAAACAATGAGATATATGACACCAATACCATTTATGTGAATTAAAATATATTGATACAAAACAATACACATTTTTTCCAGAACAAATTCAAACACAAAGATATACTTTGGGCATGTTAGAAGGGTGTCAAGGTATAAAAGAAAGTAACAAGAGGGACGTCTGGGTGGCTCCGTTGTTTAAGCGTCCGACTGTTGATTTTGGCTCAGGTCATGATCTCAGGGTCATGACATTGAGCCCTGCATCGGGCTCCATGCTTAGCGTGGTCTGCTTGAGATTCTCTTCCTCTGTCCCTGTTCCCGCTCACCTGCCCTCTCTCTCTCTAAAACAAAATCTTAAAAAAGAATGGGCGCCTGGGTGGGTCAGTTGGTTGGGCGACTGCCTTCGGCTCAGGTCATGATCCTGGAGTCCCAGGATCGAGTTCCGCATCGGGCTCCCTGCTCGGCGGGGAGTCTGCTTCTCCCTCTGACCCTCCTCCCTCTCATGCTCTCTGTCTCTCATTCTCTCTCTCTCAAATAAATAAAATCTTTAAAAAAAAAAAAATCTTGAAAAAAAAAAAAAAGGGATGCCTGAGTGGCTCAGTCGGCTAAGTGTCCACTTTCAGCTCAGGTCATGATCCCAGGGTCCTGAGATCGAGCCCGTGTTGGGCTCCTTGCTTGGTAGGGAGCCTGCTTCTCCTGCTGCCTGCTGCTCCCCCTGCTTGTGCTCTTTTTCTTTCTCTGACAAATAAATAAAATCTTTAAAGAAAGAAAAAAAAGAAAAAAACAAGAGAGGGGCTGTGCACAGACCAGTAGTGATAATTGCCATAAACTGACAGCATTTGATCTACTCAATCTTCTTTTACCTGAGAGTAAAAGAAAGAAAGCTAAAAATCAAACCTATAATGGTAACAAAAGAGAAAATAAATTGGAATGAATTTAATGAGAAATGTAGAACACACTAAGGAAGAAAACTTTAAAGCTGTACTAACGTGAATGAAAGGCACCTTGAATATATAAAGATAGTCCTTGTTTTTGTGAAGATCAAGTTTTCCTAAACTGTTCCATATATTTTGTGCAATCTTGAAGTATTAATAGGATTTTTGGGAGCTGGATAAGCTGATTCTAAAGTTCATATGGAAAATAACTATGTGTGAACAGATGACAAAATTGTGAAAAGAAAAGTAATAATGAGTGACCAGCCCTGACAGATATTCAAATGGGGAGGTATGAAAACAGCCTTTATAGAGCTATTGATTTGTATTTGAGAAAGTTTAGTATTGTCTTATGAGTCAATAGAATAGAAACCCCCTAAATAGATCTCTCTTTCTATATGTATTTGAAATAAATGTACAATACAATTCATTTAAAATTAGGAAAAGAAGGGATGCCTGGGTGGTTCAGTTGGTTGAGTGTCTGCCTTCGGCTTGGGTCATGATCTCAGGTTCCTGGGATTGAGTCCTACATCGGGCTCCTTGCTCGGCGGGAAGCCTGCTTCTCCCTCTGCCTGCCGCTCCCCCTGCTTGTGCTCTCTCTCTCTGACAAAAAAAAAAAAAAAAAATCTTTAAAATTAGGAAAAGAAGAATTGTTCAGAAAATAATGTTGGGACACTTAGCTATACATTTGGAGGAAGAAGAATTGGGTTCTACCTCATTTCTTTCGTAAGAATCAAGATTTACAGATGGATAAAATTTAAACATCCCAAACCAGAAGTCCTAGAAGAAGGTATAATTACATTCAAAAAGTAGAAGTACTAGATGATTAGATAGTTCACATTGTCATCATTATCATCTTCTTCATCATCTTGGAGTTGGGAATGTTATTCAAGTAAGATACAAAACCCAGATCGAATAGGGATAGGATTTGTATGTTGGATTGCATGGAAATTGTAAATTTCTGCCTTGTAAGAAACACCCTAAGTGATAGATTAACAGGAAAAGATTGACAACATCTGTATAAGATGAACTAATTTCCTTCATATATATAGGGCTTACAGTTAAATATGAAAGCAGCTAGTGGAAAAATAACAGAGAACAACAAACTATGTATGGGAAATGATATACAGATAGCTTGCATACAAATGAAACAATCCTAAAATTACTCATAATTAAAGAGATACAAATTTTTTTTTTAAAGAGACCACTTTTCATCAATCAGATTGGCAGAAATAAGTTTTTTTTTTTTTTTAAGATTTTATTTATTTGTCAGAGATGAGAACAAGCAGGGAGAGTGGCAGGCAGAGGGAGAGGGAGAAGCAGGTTTCCCATTGATCAGGGAGCCCAATGCCAGGGCTCGGGGATCATGACCTGAGCTGAAGGCAGATGCTTAACCGACTGAGCCACCCAGGCGTTCCCAGAAATAAAAAGTTTGGTAATGCAGGGGGTTGGCTAGGATGTGGGAAAATGGACAGTCTTATGGATTGGTTGAAAGATGTTTTAGGGGAAGCTCATTGGGGGAAAAAAAGACCATGATTTCTGTAGAAACTGGCAAATACTCTGTCTTTATGCTTTTACCCCTGAAAGATAACTGCTCAGATAAATAAAATCTCTTGTCCTTAGTATATTTGTATGCTTTAAATTGGAGATTGGTATTTGGAAAAATAGGGAAAACCCAGACTGGTAGAAGATTTGAATTCCAAATTAAAGAGTTTATAGTTTATTCTGCGAGCCCCCTGAAGACTTTGTATGCAGGGTAGTGAAGAAATCAGACTGTTTTATTTTATTTTATTTATTTTTTAAAGTAGGCCCCATGCCCAGCATGGAGCCTAATGCAGGGCTTGAACTCACAACCCTGAGATCAAGACCTGAGCTGAAGGGGCGCCTGGGTGGCTCAGTCGCTAAGCGTCTGCCTTTGGCTCTGGTCATGATCCCAGGGTCCTGGGATCGAGCCCCACATAGGGCTCGCTGCTCCGTGGGAAGCCTGCTTCTCCCTCTCCCACTCCTCCTGCTTGTGTTCACTCTCTCGCTGTGTCTCTGTCAAATAAATAAAATCTTAAAAAAAAAAAAAAAAGACCTGAGCTGAAATCAAGAGTCAGACACTTAACTGACCAAGCCACCCAGTCACCTCCAGACTGTATTTTAGAAAGAACTCTTTGATAGTAAATGTGGAGAATGGATTGGTGGAGTTATGGTGTGGTGGAGGTAGTGATACTGAGAAGACTAACACTTGAGAAATCACTTGTAAAGCTATTGCAGTAGTTTAGATGACCATTGTTAAGGTTCTGATTTGGGACAATGTGAATGGGGAGAGAGAGAATTTAGAATCATTAGGATTTGGTGACTGACTGGGTAGGTGGGGAGAGGGAATAAACATGACTCTCTTCCTGAAGTCAAAAATGAATTGGGAGTTTTAGAGAGTTTCTTAGAGTAATTCTGCTTGCTTTAGAGCTTCCAAGAATAATTCTACTCACTGTTGAGTAAGGTGCACCTTATGTATCTACGATAAAACCTAAACATTTTAAGATTTTTGGGAATTAGGAGTGGCATGGGCAGGGTTCTTGAGCCTTTTGCATTTCCTAGAACCAATTTCTAACATTGGTTTTGGAGCAAGCTCCTCTCGTTGCCTTTTCTAGCATCTCCTTATCTCTCTCTCATCTCCATCTCCATCATCTCCATCTCCCATCTCCATCTCTCTCATCTTCATCTCTCTCATTTCCATCTCCATCACTATCATCTCCATCTCTGTCATCTCTGTCTTCATCTCTATCATCTCCATCCCATCATTTCCATCTCCATCATTGCCATATCTCTCATCTCCTCTCTCTCATCTCCACCTCCATTTCTATTACTTCTGTCTCCCATCTCCATCTCTGTCATCTCCATATTTGTTATTTCCATCTTCATCTCCATCAAGTTCATCTTTATCATCTCTGTCATCTCCCATCTCCATCTCCATCCCACATCTCTCATCTATCATCTCTCCTCTCTCATTTCCCATTTCCCATCCCCATCCTTTTCTCCCCCCCTTGGTTATCATGGCTCTGTTAGAATATCAACTATCGCTGTTTTCTGTTCAGGATTTAGTCAAGTTACTCTGATGTGTGACCTGATAACGCTGGGAGAAATAAAAGTGTCTTGTCCTTAGAGTATATTAGACAGATCTTATTATATAAAAGCAATATAATAAATTGGTACTTCTATTTAGGTGAGTGTATAGTTAAATGACTCATGCATATTGTAAATCCATTGTCTTATCAAATAATATGTGCCCTGAGATAGTAAAAAGTTGAAAATAGATTGTAGTGGGAGTACAAATGATACAATTTGATAAAAAATAGAATATGATTAATATGTATCACCTTTTTGTGTTTATGGAATTTTCACCTGAGCCCTGGCAGACTGCAATATAATATGTATTTAGAAACTTTCTCAAGCCTTACTATTAAAAGATTTTTCTAATTGCTAAAAATATACTACCTGTACTTGGATAAGGGCTGACCATAGTGGAAGCAGCTGATTTGTGCCATAGGACCAGGAATAGCCTTGGGATTTGGTGATTTGTGGCATCAATTCTGGAAAAGGTACTGCCAGGTACCCCTAAAACTGGGAGTATGGAAAGAAGGAAGCGGAAAACTGGAGTCTGGGCCATAATTCTATACAATAAGGAGTCTCCTAGTGCCTTCCCAACCATCGAGGCCTTTCAGAAGAGTGCTAGGTGATGGGGAAGCCTTGATTTGTAGTTTTTGCCAGTTTTTGTAGTGTAAATACTGATAACTCTGGCTGTTCTCAAATTACCTGCGCGATGTCACTGAGTGCAGAATTGGGAATGGATGCTCACAGTCAGCTCTTTTCACTTGTACTATGTCTTAATCCACATTAGTGAGATGTCATATGCTAGGGCTTATCACCAGCAAAGGGCTCTCATTTCCATCTGGACTGTGAATGATCCTGTTCAAGAGTACCATCCTGCTTTCCAGGCCCACTCCTGCTATAAATGGTCTTGGCTTGGATTTTCCCCAAAAGAAAAAAGACTGGGACTTGTGTCTAGGTAGTTTATTTGGGTAGTAACACCAGGGAGTAGGGATGAGAGTTATGTGCATACTGAGTGGGTTCCCTGTATCTTCTATGGCATTGGAGAAGCCCTGGGGCAGCCAGTGAAAGATGTGAGGTGTGACACTGACAATGTGAGGGTGTTGTGGCCCTCCAGGAAGTGTCTTCCACCACTGTCATTGGAATCACAAATGAGTCTGAGCTTGTGTGCGCAGGGCATCAGAAGTATCTGATACAGTGATACTTGGTTTATAATGTTTTAAAAGGTAGACTAAAAAGCATTTATTCACAATGAAGCTACTATTTTATTTTATTTTTATTTATTTATTTTAAAAGACTTTATTTATTTATTTGATAGAGACAGCGAGAGAGGGGACACAAGCAGGGGGAGAAGGAGGCTTCCCGCCAAGCAGGGAGCCCGATGCGGGGCTCGATCCCAGGACCCTGGGATCATGACCTGAGCTGAAGGCAGACGCTTAACTGACTGAGCCACCCAGGCGCCCCTGTAGCTATATTTTAGATCATGGGTCTTGTGGAATTTGTTGTTTAAGAATTTGGGGGGCAAATGTAATTGGTTCTCTCCCTTCTTTTCTTTAAAGTTTTAAGTAATCTCTGTACCCAATGTGAGACTCAAACTCATGACCCTGAGATCAAGAGTCACATGCTCTTCTGACTGAGCCAGCCAGGCAGCTCTCTCTTCCTTCTTTTTCTTCTTGCTCAAGTAAAACTTCGGGTTATATAGTGTTTTGTGTCCTAAGAAACCCATAGAAAGGATTTTAATAAAGTTCATAAACCTTGAAAAGACATGAGCAAGTATGTTAATTCATTTAACGAATATTTAATATTAGGAATGGGAAAATATAAACTTAACATATGAAACCATGAAGTCCTTTAAAAAGTCTTTATAGGTGTTTTATAAGGGATAAAGGATGATATAAAACAACTTCGATGAAATTTAGGCATTCATTATTTTTTATTTCTTTGAGAGAATGTTTCTAGAAGTTTTAGTGCTTCTACTACTTAGTTATAGGTCTTTGCTGTGGTTTCTTTCCATTTGGTAAAGGAATAAAGACAAAATATCTATATAGTCTCAAAGCTATGTCTCTAATTAAACCTCTTACTCCTTGACAGTTTCTTTTGGGATATCATCCTTATGTTATTTCCTCCTTTGAGGTTGGCATCTGTGAATTATTTGTGTATTTGATTGCCTTTAGATATCTGTAAAAATTCAGAGAGCAAGGAGGATAGCAAAAACTATATGACGTGATTCATACTTTGCCTTATCTTCTTTAGAAAAAGAGGAACAAAAACTAGAACTAGTCTAGTTTTACTAGAAAAGAATTCTCCCACTACCTCTTTTATCTATTACTCACCTTCCTTGTCACTCTTTTTCTCTGAACCTTTCCCAAACTAGTGAATAGTCTGAGATCCTGCGAAATTCTGCTAGATGTAAACCCCGGTACTGAATTTTAAAAATTTGGTTTTTAATGTTTGTCCTAGTTTCCAAGATAAAGTATTATTTTGTGTATGAACAAGAGGAAACAATTAGTATTGTTAATAGAAGTTTTAACTTATTTAAAAAATATTTTACTTATTTTAGAGAGAGTGTGCATGGCATGCATGAGCAGGGGGTCGGGAGTCAGGGGCAGAGGCAGAGAATCTCAAGCAGACTGTGCACTGAGCACAGAGCCCGACTCTGGGCTCGATCTCACAATCCTGAGATCATGACTTAAGCTGAAACCAAAGTTGGATGCTTCACCGACTGAGCCACCCAGGTGCCCCAGAAGTTTTAACTTACTTAAATTCACAGTTAGCAATCAGAATTAGAAAGGGTATGTGAGTCATGCATGGTCTAGATTTTAAGCTACTGAGATTTTCCTTATTTTTGAATCCATGGTACTAGTTAGGTCCTTTAATAAGTACCTTAAAATCTCTAATGATTAGCTGCTCTTTCATAATTTCTGAGACAAAAATTCCTGGTTTGCACATGGTAAGTGTTAATATATTTGATAACATGAATTCTAATCATAAAACACTGAACTCTTATGTTTGTTATTGAAAGGAGTAGCACACCCAAACAAGGATCATTCATATCCAGGGGCCATATAGTAAAGGTTCTGCTTATCCAGCTGACTAGCTACAGTCAGTTAAGATACCTGCTCTTGGGGTGCCTGGGTGGCTCAGTCGTTAAGCGTCTCTGCCTTCGGCTCAGGTCATGATCCGAGGGTCCTGGGATCGAGCCCACATTGGGCTCCCTGCTCCGCGGGAAGCCTGCTTCTCCCTCTCCCACTCCCCCTGCTTGTGTTCCCTTTCTCGCTGTGTCTCTCTGTCAAATAAATAAATACAATCTTTAAAAAAAAAAAAAGATACCTGCTCTTAAGAATATATGAAAAGTTTCAAAGCATTGTGGTCTGAAAATACGCAGGGAATGATCCCAGTCTTTTGGTACCAGTTGACACCTGATTTGTGACCTATTCTGGAGAATGTTCCATGAGCACTAGAGAAGACTGTGTATTCTGTTGCTTTGGGATGGAATGTTCTGAATATATCTGTGAAGTCCATTTGGTCCAGTGTGTCATTTAAAGTCTTTATTTCCTTGTTGATCTTTTGCTTAGATGATCTGTCCATTTCAGTGAGGGGGCTGTTAAAGTCCCCTACTATTATTGTATTGCTGTTGCTGTGTTTCTTTGATTTTGTTATTAATTGGCTTCTATAATTGGCTGCTCCCATGTTAGGGCCATAGATATTTACAGTTGTTAGATCATCTTGTTGGATAGACCCTTTAAGTATGATATAGAACTCAAATACATGGAGGCTAAGGAAAGAACTCAAATACATGGAGGCTAAAGAGCATCCTACTAAAGAATGAATGGGTCAACCAGGAAATTAAAGAAGAATTTAAAAAATTCATGGAAACCAATGAAAATGAAAACACAACTGCTCAAAATCTTTGGGATGCAGCAAAGGCAGTCCTAAGAGGAAAGTATATAGCAACACAAGCCTTTCTCAAGAAACAAGAAAGATCTCAAATCAACAACCTAACCCTACACCTAGAGGAGCTGGAGAAAGAACAGTAAATAAAGCCTAAACCCAGCAGGAGAAGAGAAATAGTAAAGATCAGAGCAGAAATCAATGAAATAGAAACCAAAAGAACAGTAGGACAGATCGATGAAACTAGGAGCTGGTTCTTTGAAAGAATTAATAAGATTGATAAACCCCTGGCCAGATTTATCAAAAAGAAAAGAGAAATGACCCAAATAAATAAAATCATGAATGAAAGAGGAGAGATCACAGCCAACACCAAAGATATACAAACAGTTATAAGAACATATTATGAGCCAGCAAATTAGATAATCTGGAAGAAATGGACGCATTCCTAGAGATGTAATAAACTACCAAAACTGAACCAGGAAGAAATAGAAAACCTGAACAGACCTATAACCACTAAGGATATTGAAGCAGTCATCAAAAATCTCCCAACAAAGAAGAGCCCAGGGCCAGATGGCTTCCCAGGGGAATTCTACCAAATATTTAAAGAAAAATTAATACCTATTCTTCTGAAACTGTTCCAAAAAATAGAAATGGAAGGAAAACTTCCAAACTCATTTTATGAGGCCAGCATTACCTTGATCCCCAAACCAGACAAAGACCCCATCAAAAAGGAGAATTACAGACCAATATCCCTGATGAACATGGATGCAAAAATTCTCACCAAAATACTAGCCAATAGGATCCAACAGTACATTAAAGGATTATTCACCACAACCAAGTGCGATTTATTCCTGGGCTGCAAGGTTGGTTCAACGTCCGAAAAATTATTGTGATACAATACATTAACAAAAGAAAGAACAAGAACCATATGATCCACTCAATAGATGTAGAAAAAGCATTTGACAAAGTACAGCATCCTTTCTTGATCAAAACTCTTCAGAGTATAGGGATAGAGCGTACTACATACCTCAATATCATAAAAGCCATCTATGAAAAACCCACAGTGAATATCATTCTCAATGGGGAAAAACTGAGAGCTTTCCTCCTAAGGTCAGGAACACGGCAGGGATGTCCACTATCACCACTGCTATTCAACATAGTACTAGAAGTCCTAGCCACAGCAATCAGACAACAAAAAGAAATCAAAAGCATCCGAATCGGCAAAGAAGAAGTCAAACTCTCACTCTTTGCAGATGATATGATACTTTATGTGGAAAATCCAAAAGACTCCACCCCAGAATTGCTAGAACTCATACAGGAATTCAGTAAAGTGGCAGGATATAAAATCAATGCACAGAAATCATTTGCATTCCTATACACCAACAGCAAGACAGAAGAAAGAGAAATTAAGGAGTCGATCCCATTTACAATCGTGCCCAAAACCGTAAGATACCTAGGAATAAATCTAACCAAAGAGGCAAAGAATCTACTCAAAAATTATAAAATACCCATGAAAGAAATTGAGGAAAACACAAAGAAATGGAAAAAGGTTCCATGCTCATGGATTGGAAGAAGAAATACTGTGAAGATGTCAATGCTACCTAGAGCAATCTACACATTTAATGCAATCCCTATAAAAATACCATCAACTTTTTCACAGAGCTGGAACAAATAATCCTAAAATTTGTACGGAACCAGAAAAGACCCCGAATAGCCAGAGGAATGTTGAAAAAGAAAAGCAAAGCTGGTGGCATCACAATTCTGGACTTCCAGCTCTATTACAAAGCTGTCATCATCAAGACAGTATGGTATTGGCACAAAAACAGACACATAGATCAATGGAACAGAATAGAGAGCCCAGAAATGGACCCTCAACTCTATGGTCAACTCATCTTCAACAAAGCAGGAAAGAATGTCCAATAGAACAAAGACAGTCTCTTCAACAAATGATGTTGGGAAAATTGGACAGCCACATGCAGAAGAATGAAACTGGACCATTTCCTTATACCACACACAAAAATAGACTCAAGATGGATGAAAAACCTAAATGTGAGAAAGGAGTCCATCAAAATCCTAAAGGAGAGCACAGGCAGCAACCTCTTCGACCTCAGCTGCAGCAACTTCTTCGTAGAAACATCACCAGAGGGAAGGGAAGCAAGGGCAAAAATGAACTATTGGGACTTCATCAAGATAAAAAGCTTTTGCACAGCAAAAGAAACAGTCAACAAAACCAAAAGACAACCGACAGAATGGGAGAAGATATTTGCAAATGACATATCGGATAAAGGGCTAGTATCCAAAATCTGTAAAGAACTTATCAAAGTCAATACCCAAAGAACAAAGAATCCAATCAAGAAATGGGCAGAAGACATGAACAGACATTTTTCCAAAGAAGACGTCCAAATGGCCAACAGACACATGAAAAAGTGCTCAACATCGCTCAGCATCAGGGAAATCCAAATCAAAACCTCAATGGGATACCACCTCACACCAGTCAGAATGGCTAAAATTTATGAGTCAGGAAATGACAGATGTTGGCGAGGATGCGGAGAAAGGGGAACCCTCCTACACTGTTGGTGGGAATGCAAGCTGGTGCAGCCACTCTGGAAAACAGTATGGAGTTTCCTCAGAAAGTTGAAAATAGAGCTACCATACGACCCAGCAATTGCACTACTTGGTATTTACCCCAAAGATACAAATGTAGTGATCTGAAGGGGTATGTGTACCCCAATGTTTATAGCAGTAATGTCCACAATAGCCAAACTATGTAAAGAGCCAAGATGTCCATCAACAGATGAATGGATAAAGAAGATGTGGTATGTATATATATATATATATATATATATAATTGAATATTATGCAGCCATCTAAAAAACCAAAATCTTGCCATTTGCAACGACGTGGATGGAACTGGAGGGTATTATGCTAAGCGAAATAAGTCAATCAGAGAAAGACATGTATCATATGATCTCACTGATATGAGGAATTCTTTTTTTTTTTTTTTAAGATTTTATTTATTTATTTGACAGAGAGACAGCGAGAGAGGGAACACAAGCAGTGGGAGTAGGAGAGGGAGAAGCAGGCTCCCCACAGAGCAGGGAGCCCGATGTAGTGCTCGATCCCAGGACTCCGGGATCATGACCTGAGCTGAAGGCAGACGCTTAATGACTGAGCCACCCAGGTGCCCCGATATGAGGAATTCTTAATCTCAGGAAACAAACTGAGGGTTGCTGGAGTGGTGGGGGGGTGGGAGGGATGGGGTGGCTGGGTGATAGACATTGCGGAGGGTATGTGCTATGGTGAGGGCTGTGAATTGTGTAAGACTGATGAATCACAGACCTGTACCTCTGAAACAATAGATTATATGTTAAAAAAAAAAAAAGATGGTAGGAAGGGAAAAATGAAGGGGGTGGGGAATCGGAGAGGGAGATGAACCATGAGACTACGGACTCTGAGAAACAAACTGAGGGTTGTAGAGGGGTGGGGGGGTGGGGGGATGGGTTAGCCTGGTGATGGGTATTAAAGAGGTCACGTATTGAATGGAGCACTGGGTCTTATACAAACAATGAATCATGGAACACTACATCAAAAACTAATGCTGTAATGTATGGTGATTAACATAACAATAAAATAAAATTAAAAAAAAGAATATATGAAAAGTGTTCTTACAACTCAGGACATAATAAGCGTTTGCATGGATTACTTGAGAAAAGCTAAATCTGCATTATGTAAAGACTTGTGTAGATACTAATGTTTGCAATTTACATCTTCAATCAGATCCATCCTAGTTCCCAAACAAATCCTGTTTGTAGATAGAATCTGGACTTTTAGTCCCATATCCGGTGTGTCCATTGAGTCACAGCCTTCCTTCTAACTCTCCACCATGTTTGTTCAATCTAGGTGACTGGGTTTTTACCCAGTGCACTTGGCTGGGGCTCTAACTCCCTGCCTAATGCTTAGCAGTTTCCAGAGGAACCACCTGAAATAGGGCATCACTACCACCTAATACCATACTGCTGGCAGGAGATTTCTGCTGCAGTGCCCCACTTACTAGTTTCTTGGTTCTTGTTCATTGTAACGGTCCTAGTTAAATACAAGTTTTCTGTATTCTCCGAACCCCCAAGCCACTTCAGTTGGGCTGCTACCAGGTCTCTCTGGGGTTTAGCCCTATCATTTGGTCATTTCCTCTAGTGTTATTTTTGCCTGGCTCCATACCGTTGCTTGGTCATTTCTCTTTCTTGCACTTGCTCATTGCTAAAGTTGAGGTGGAGCTTGCCTAAAATGCAACATGAACTCATATACTGTTTACTAACTAGTTAACATGATTAAATATAATTACCATATATTGAAGACTTAACTATATGTTGTTCAATATGTCTGAACATCAACACCATGTTTTATAAAATAAGGTCACATATTCTTTTAAATATCTAGATTGCAATAGCTCAAGTCCCCATTGTCTTTTCTTTTTTAAAGTTTTATTTATTTATTTTAGAGAGAGAGAGAGAGAAAGAGAGAGACCCAAGCAGACTCCCTACTGAGCTCGGAGCCTGATGCAGGGCTCGATCTCACGACCCAGAGATCATGACCTAAGCCGAAATCAAGAGTCTGACGCCCATGCAACTGACCCACTCTGGCACCCCTGCCCTGCCTTTTTTTTAGATTTTATATTTAATAATATCTACATCTAACGTGGGGCTCAAACTCACAACCCCGAGCTCAAGAGTTGCGTGCTATACCGACTGAGCCAGCCAGGCGCCCAGATCCCCATTGTCTTAATGCCAGAAACCAGCCCTTAAAGTGTTTATTGGCTATATCTGAGTCATCCCCAGAGCTCTCTCAATTGTGTTTAGGAAGAGGCCCATCATGGTTTTCTGTTTTGGACATGTTCTCATGCTGTTGCACTGTTTCTTGTTCTCCAGATCAGTATTCCATCTGAATTAGAAAACTGACACTTTTCTTAATTTTCCACAGCATAGCATTTTAACCAGAGTTTAACAAAAAGAGGAAGGATAAAGATAACACATACAGTAATTACAGTAAAAACACATACACATAAATAATTACTGGGGCTACGCTCAGTATTCCCTGGTCCAAGTTCTGAGTCATTTTCAAGGCATCCTTGAAAAGGGTTTCTCTGACTTGTTTCTGTCTACCACAGAATGTGTCAGCTTGCCTTTGCACTGTGGGATACTGTCTGGCTTTCCCTTTCTATCTGGAGACTAGGCTCCCAAACCATAGACTTTACAGAGAAAGATCCCCCCCTCCATTTCAGCTAAAAACCTAGTTTTCCAGTTCTCATTCCTGTCCTAGATTCAGCTTCTTTCTCAGAAAGAAATATCCATTCTTTTCACAGAAACCTCACTCCCTCATTTATAGGATAAGGTGTGTCTTGTGGGTACTGCCCATTTTCTCCTCTCCTCCAGGCAGTTACTGTAACTGTCTTTAAAATGTTTTCTAGAAATCTGAATTATTCTTTTTAAAACCATGTTTGGGACTACAGTAGTCCATTCTAGATTGTACTATGCCATTTTAGTTAGGATTTTTTACAGAATTTATTTTCCTTCCTACATCCATTCATCTGTCTATCTATCTATATCTATCTATCTATCTATCTATCTATCTATCTATCTATCTATCTATCAATCATCTATCTTCTTCATTTCAGCCTTGGGGCTCTTATAAAAATGCAGTGTTTACAGCAGTGATTCTCAAGTCCCCCCCCCTCTTCTGCTTCACCCTGGGGCAGGCAGTTTTGGTTATCACAGTAGTGTGGGGGCTCATCTGGCATTTAATTGGCTTGAGCTAAGAAATTCACGGGTTTTGCAATGTGTGAAACTCTCCTCTAAAATGAATTGTCCCACTTCCCAAGCAGGTTTCAGATATCCCACTGGACATTCATGTAGGTCCTGTTTATAATTTTCTAAGCCTAGAACTTAACTCTGCTTTAACTTATAAACACTGAGTATTTTTTTGCATAGCTTTAATATACACTGATTTTTCTAGGAGTGCACTTGAGTATATCTAAAGAAGATTGCACTTGGGTATATCAAAGGAAGATTGTTGTTGTTTTGTTTTGTATTATATGAGGGGTTGTTCACCATTTCAGAAAAATCTTGTCACTGTTGCAAAGCAGCTGTAGACATTTGAATTACCAACACAACACATCCTTATCAATTTACATTTGTAGCTGTCACATTCACAGCGATTCTATGCTTAAGGGGAAAAGTGACTTTTATTATGTGTTCCAGTATAAGTGTGCCTGAGCATTTGTGTAATGAAATACAAATATACAATTTATGTAAATACATATAATTGTAAATAACTTATATTTATATATAAAATGTGTTTTTAAAGATTCAGTTAGGTAGTTAATGTGTAGTTAGTAACTATGAATTTCATTTTAGGATGTTAAAAAAGGGCATTGGAAAATACTTATAAAGAGGGTGTCAGTTCTGATGGGCTTGAGGACCGTATAAATTCATCCAGGGAAAAGAAGCTGTTCTTTTTAAGAAGGAATAAAAATCTGTAGAGACATACCTCACTGAATTTCTCTGTGTAAAACAGCAGTCGTTTTCTTCTTCCTGTTTTAGGTGAGACTTGCTTTTGTGCATTTGTACAACTAGAAAATTTACCATATTGGTTTTCTCAGAAGAAAGAGACAATTTGTCTCAAAGACAAATTTAACCTGGTACTCTTAGAAGGCCAAAATGATTCTAGCAATATTACTGCATTCCTGTTGAGTGCCTCTAGGCTAAGATGCTACATTACTTGTTGTTTACATTATTTACTACTAGCTTTTGAGGTTACATTCACAAAGATAAGACAATTTCTTTAACATTTTTAAAAGCTGTATCAATGGGGCACCTGGGTGGCTCAGTAGGTTAAGTGTCTGACTCTTGGTTTCAGCTCAGGTCATGATCTTGGGGTTGTGAGATCAAGCCCTGCATCGGGCTCTGCAATCAGAGCAGAGTCTGCTGGAGATTCTCTCTCTCCCTCTCCTTTTGCCCCTCCCCCTGCTCATGCTCTCTCTCTCCGTTCTCTAAAATAAATAAATAAATCTTCAAAAAGAAAGCTGTATCAAGTAAAAATTAAAGTAAAAATTAAAAATGTTTAAATACATCTCTGATATTAAATAATTTGATCAATAATTACATCTTTTGTTTAAACAATTTGAAACAAAAAGTCAGGTTGAATGACAGTAAATGTTGATTTCTTTCTAAATGTTCTGTATCTCTGAAAATGATTGTGATTTTTCAAAGCTGCAAGAGAAGGTTGTTTTTAGAACCATCAATACTAGATCCTGTGGTTTATTAATATATTCAAGGGACTAATTAATTAATTAATAAAAGAAATGTCACCAAGAAGGTTTGTGCTGGGCATTTTCATTGACAAGTTGAAAAAGAAATAAAGTAATCAATGAACTAAAACAGACATGATTGACTGTAATTACTGTGCTTGTTAAGGTTATTGACTAACAGCAAGATGGGCTGTCAAAATTGAGACATGGCATTCTGAGAAAATTAAATGAGAAAAATTAATAAGAAAAACATTCGTTTTTGCCTCTGTGTTATCACCAAGGAAATAAAGTTAATGTGTCAATTTCGGTAGTTCTGAAAAAATTGAGATTTTTAATTTTTACTCTAAGTACACCCTACTAACGTTTAAATCCTGTATTTGGGTTTTACACAAAGTGAAATAGAGGGGGAAGGAGACATTTGGTGGTAAATATATGAAGATAACATACAAGACATAACTTGTTTGCACCAGGGTAGTAGCTGTAAAGATGGAGAGGCAGTGGATTTGATAATAAGACACCGTTCTCTTACTTTGCTGATACCTTTCATTTCTGCATCAAGGCAAATATAGGGACGCCTGGGTGGCTCAGTCGTTAAGCGTCTGCCTTCAGCTCAGGTCATGATCCCAGGGTCCTGGGATTGAGCCCCGCATTGGGCTCCCTGCTTGGCGGGAAGCCTGCTTCTCCCTCTCCCACTCCCCCTGCTTGTGTTCCCTCTCTCGCTGTGTCTCACTCTATCAAATAAATAAATAAAATATTTAAAACAAAAAGGCAAATATAACTCCCTCCAGGAAAATTTCCTGGATTATCCTCTTCTAGAGCTATCTTTCCTTCCTTTGAAATCCCATAGCTATTGATGCTTCACCTTGTATTAATTTAATTTAAATATGCCATAGTGTTATGGGCTTTGCCACTGCCCCTAGCTTTCATTCTCCTGATGAAGACAGCATAAGTAGACAAACAAACAAATATGCAAGGTTGTGTTAAGTGAGTGGGGGCAGTGAGATAAGGTAATCAGGTAATGCCTCCATGAGAAGGTGAAGGATGAAAATGAGCCAGACATATAAATAGCTGGAAGGAAATGATTTCAGGCAGAGGAGCAGTTAAGTGCAACAGTCCTAAGGAGCGTAAGCTTGGGTATTTTATGGGTAGAAAATATAACTGAAGTCAATGAACTAGGGGAGAGGGTGCTGTGAGTCAAAGTAGAAGAGGTTGACAGGAGCCAGATCATGGAGGGCCTTTGTAGATTTGTTAAAGAACGTGGTTTTTTTTTTTTTTTTTTTACTAGTAAGAAGGCATTGGATGATATTAAGTAGAAGAATAACATAAGCTGAGCTATGTTCTGAAAGATCATCTAGATGCTTTGTGGAGAATAGATTGCAGATGCCTCAATTTAGTTGGGGAAGAGAAGATAGGGAGAAGTGGATGTATTAAAGATAACTTTTGGAAGTAGGATTAGTGGGAATTTTTGATGATTGTGAGGAAAAAAATGGATGAAAGATGATTCCTAGGTTTTGGCTTAAGCATTTAGGTGATGAAACTGGTTACTAGGATATGAATGACAGAAGTAGATTTGAGAGGCATAATCAAGAGCTTTTTTTTTGGGATATGATACGTTTGAAATGTCTATTAGCTATCCACACGGAGAAGGCAGTTGGATGTATGCCTCTGGGGCTCATGAGAGAGGTCCAGGTTGGGGATACAAATTTGGAATTCATTAGTGTATGGATGTATGATTGGTGTATCCGGTGAACTAATTTGCCTTCTCCAGTTTTTGCATGTCCCTTTGCTCTATTGCATCTCCTTTTCTCATTCTTCAATGACGTATTGGGTAAGCGCCATAATTTTCCTGCCCTTAGTGCAGTGCTTTAAAGGCGGCTTAGGGATGCCTGGGTGGCTCAGTAGGTTAAGCGTTTGCCTTCGGCTCTGGTCACAATCCCGGGGTCCTGGGATCGAGTCCTGCATTGGGCTCCCTGTTCAGCGGGGAGCCTGCTTCTCCCTCTGCCTGCTTTTCCCCCTGCTTAAGCTCTCTCTCTCTCTGATATATAAATAAATAAAATCTTAAAAAAAAAAGGCGGCTTGGTCCAGTTTAAAACTTGCACTTTATTCTAGTTTAAATCTCATCTCCTCTTTTTCCTTCAGCACTGACCAGATGTCTTCTCAAGGGACTTGGAAATGGGAAGGGGCAAGATTGATTTTTTTTCACCACTTCTGTTATGGTATCTTCAAGAGGAGAGATTTAGTTGGCCTTGTTCCTCTAATTTTTCAAGTTCCCTGACTTTTTCTGTAGTGTTAGGGCTAGGAGAGGAGACAGGAAGGGAAGAGCATGTAGCTCTTTTCTTAACTGCTTCTTAGTGAGCCCTGAATGAGGTGTCTGTCCTCAAATATTGGAAATTCGTTAGCATGCAGTGTACACAGATGGCTTAATTTTCTTTTATTTTGAGCTTAGTTGCCAATTCTGCACAATAGGAAAAATCCCACTTGACATCTTATTATAGATCTCCTTTAAAGCTGTGGGATTGGATGAGATACCCCTGAGGTGACAGTATGGATTTGGCCACACAGGAGTTGGTGGTAGACTTAAAAATGGCCCTCGTGGCAGTGAAGGAAACAAATGGGTTATGGAGTGAATGATAGTTAAAAGCGTAGGGAGGGTAAACAGCTTATTTAGGAAGTATTGTGATGAAGGTAGCAGAAACTAGGAGGAGCTGTAGGGTGAAGCTAATGCTTTTGTTTGTTGGATATTTTTATGTTAGGGGTCTTGTGGCATATTTTTGTGCCGATCATTACAGAAAGGGTGATAATGTGGTACATGAAGTGATAATGAAGGAGCAGAGTCCTTGAGAAGCGGGGAGAGGTAGGGATCCAGAGCAGAAGAGGAGAGATTAGTCTTTGATAGGAGCAAGGGTGCTGCTCACATTGTAATAGGAGGGAAGCTGGAGAAGGTGGGACTCAGTGCTGGTGGTTTTGTAGACTTGATGATGAGAAGGCATGGGGCATCTTCCCAGGTGGCTTCTGTTTTTTGTCTGTGAGGCAAGAGAGTTGATTAGTAGCTAATTACAGGGTGGGTGGGAAGGGAGAGTTGGGAAACATCTTTTTTGCTGCAGCATATAAGACCTTTGAAACAGGAGCAGATTCATTTAGTTTCATCTAAAAGACCTGACAAAGTGCCAGAACTATTTATCACATTTTTGGAATAAGATCATTTTATTTACCACAGACAAATTATCCTTAGCTTTAAATCTCATCTTGAAAAGGTGTTACAGCTGTTCAGAAAATCACGTATTTTTTTGAAGCCCCAACCTGAAATTGCCTGAAACTTTTGAGGTATCATATATAGAATAAAATGGACTCACGGTTCATGCAAAAGCTACATTCATTCTTTAAGGTATTTTAATGAAAAGAAGAAAAGGTATTCTGTTCTGGTTGAAGAACTGATTGTATCCTGGAGGGCTTATTTTCCAAGAGGGGTTGCTGATAGAGATAGAATTATTTTCTTTTTGGAGGCCTCCCTTCTGTGCCTCTGATGTTCTAGCTGGCTCCTAATATAGGGCTCCACATCAAGGGGCTTCTCAGTACATGTGGTTGAGTGACTTTGTCTGGGGCCAGAGACACACTTTTGATTACCTCAGGACGATTGCTACAACTGCCCTGATTTATTCTCTCTCTTCTCCCCCTTTTTTCCAGCTCCTTTACCCCTAACCTTTGTTTGCTTGCAAGAGGAATGTGAGCCAAAATTTTGAAGTTTGAAAAGTATAAAGAAAGGAAACAAGTAAATAGGGAAGGAGAATAAATACTGAACAAGACTGGGCAAGGTTACAAGAAGGAATTACTGTGAAAACCTGGAAGGGGGCCAGGATGCAAAACGCCGTGGCTGTGTAGTTTACAGGAACTATTTAGTGTTCAGCATGCTTCACTGATCACCCAGAGAAAGCCGGATTTCTCCGGTTTTGTCTGCTACCCTATAGTTAGCTATGGAAACTTGACATAGGTGATCTGTATTTTTTTCTCAGCCAACTGATAGAAATATAGGGGTTTGTGGGGCCTCTGCCTATCAAATCTGATGTGATTTGAATTGCTAGGACAAGGACCTCTTGTGGCCATAGTGGGAAATACTTCAACTGAGACCTATCTGGGAGGTTACATTTTTTATGAGGCAATTAAAAAAAAAATAGAATTCTTTAAAATTACATTTCAGATATTTATAATATTTAATTGTTTTGATAACATCAAATATTGTAATTGCATCTGTATTTTATCTATGAGAAGTTCAGTTTAATCTGAAGCACATCAGATTTTATCCATTTAATTCACCTATTCCCTGAAAAATAGGAAGAATAGGGGTTTTCATTTCCATTTTGCAGATGGAAAAGAGAGGTACAGAGCAGGTAAGTAACTTATTTGTGGCTTTACAGTGGGGGCAGAGTGGCTTATAATAGAGTTTGGATATCTTATCTTGGGTTCAGTTCAACAGTCTGGGTTTGGAAAACATTCATTATTAAAGCTCTAAAACAAAAACTTCTATTTTGCAAGTGTCAAGTGAATTCTTTATTCAAGAAAAGATGGATTGAGAGACATAAAACTTACTCTTTGTTTTCGGTGTGAAAAGAGGCTATTCCTAGATTCTCCAGGGGAAAAAAAGCTGCTTTAAAAAAAATCTGGGAGGACAATATGTCAGCAACTAAGAATCTTCAGATAAATGTAATGCCAGTTATGCACATTTTAAAGGAAGCTACATAAAAATACAGTTATTTGCAGATTTCCCTAGAAATCACATAAAATTAAGCTCCTTTCATCGCTGATTCTCTCTGACAGTCCCCAGACGCTGCCTTTTCTCTCATTTCCCTAATACTTGTTCTAAGAGTGCCTGTGGAGCTAATACACAAACACTTCCTTTTTATTTTTATTTTTTAGATTATTTTTTGACTTCTTTTTATTTTGAATTCAGCTTTTTTTCTTCTAACATCCATCTTTTTTTTTTATTATGTTATGTTAGTCACCATACAGTATGAATTCAGCTTTTTAAGAACAAGAATGCCCAAACTCAAATGAGTAGCTCTTTTATTTATTTATTAAGTATATAATTAGAAAAATTTCAATTCCAGTATAGTTAACATACAGTGGAGTAGTTCTTTTTTAAGGGACAGTTACCACCTGTTGTTTTAGAAGCTGTTGGGAGAAAGTTACAGAAGTGGTAATGTGTAAGGAAATGTGTAAGGAAATGAGTTCAAGTGGGGAGTCAAGGAACTGATGAAACGATAAAGCATAAGGCAGGGATATGCAAGATTTGTTCTGGTGAATGTTAGGGCATCGAGGAAAAGGATATCAAAAAAAGAGAAGAGGAACTGTGAAAAAGAACAGCCACAGAAGTAAGAAATTTTGTTGAAGACTTTTTTGGGTAACTTTAACAATGTTTTCACCTGTGGAGCTGTTGGTAAATCTTCACTGTACATGTCTTACTGATAATTATGTGGCTTTACATAAATTCTGGGAGCAGAGTATGTGATACCTGGGGCAGGTGTATGAGACAGTCAAGACTTCAGAAGAAAAACACTATCTCACATGTGACACATCGTCCTGTGGTATTGAAGACACTGAATTTTACATAATTGATCTTTTGATGTGTGGGTTTCCTGGGCTCCTGTTATCCCTGCTTTGTCATTTTTTTCACTCTCCATAATTCTAGCCATCAGCTTTAGTTAGATATAAAGAAGTCCTTATTTTGGAAAGGGACTAGAGAAATGCAAGTCTAACTTATTCAGAGATTCCCGACAGCTATGTTTGTCGATCTCTAGGCAAAGTATGTGTCTGGCCTTTTTCACTGAAGTATTTTCAGTAACAAGTTGTCAGTGAGGTCAGTGACTAGCAGTTCAGGATTAGATACCACCCACCCTGGTCTGTAACCTCCCCTTTCTTTCTTATCCTGGGTGAATGACGCTCAGCTAAAGTGACTGCCCCACTACCACTGCCTCGTAATTTGGTACTTGGTAACTCTGACTAAGAAGTCGTCGTCGTCCTCTTCCCCTGCCCCACCCAAAACTCTTTTTGGAAAATTCCCTACAAGAGCCGAATTTTTAAAACATTTACTTTATAGAAAGCAACAGAAAGGTAAGAGTCAAGTCCGTAAAGAGAAGAGCTGGACTTAGTACATTCTTGTTTCTGCGTTGAATTGCTCTGCCTTAGTTATAGATCGTGGGCTTAAAATGTGGGGTTTCCTTCTGAATTAAAGCACATTACATTATTGTATAATCTGGGAATGTTTTGAGTAGTTATGATGAGAAATGTAGGCTTTCATGCTAATTTTAAAGTTATAAATAACTTTCAAACTAGTACCAGGGGAAGCTAGTAGCCAAGGTCGTGCTTTGCATTCAGAGAGTTTCTGGCTATAAAAAGCCGATTGCAATGCTGTGCAGGAAGAGATAAGATACGGCCTGGATGCTTGTGCTTGGGCATGGGGCTGGGGCAAAAAGAAGCAAAGATAGAAAATGTTTGAAGGGATTTTACTTTCAACCAAAAGCTTGTTCACAGTAAATAGAAGATTTTTCAAATGAGATAGTGGCAAAAGAAGTAATTCCTGAATTTAATATTTGTCTCATGTACTTGTTTTATAATTGGCAGTAATATTAAGAGGTTGAGTTCTCTCAGAACTGCTTAGCACCATCTATAATCAAATAAAAATCACATTATGTAAGATGTAGTCATCAGTAATGTAAAGAGAAGGTCACTGTTTGATTGGGTCTTAGTGACTGAAGAGTTGCTCTCAGTTGCACTGAGGGACAGAACTGGAAGGAATGAGTTCAAATAGAAACCAGAAGAAATTGTTAAGGCATCAGGAAAGTCATTGATTGTACAGGTTTTGAGTCACCAATATACACCACTAAGAAAGCCTGTTAGAGTGTCTTTGAAGATACATGAAATCCAATGATTTTCTTAGAACACACAAGTACGAAAAATAGGATTTCAAATTAGCTTTGCTTCTGGGTTTGTGGTTAGCTTATTTAGACAGAATGAAAGCTCAACATATTGAGAATAGTTGTGATTTGGAGATGTGGATTATCAGCAATAAATTTGAATGGCATATTTGGATGTGCTGTTAAAATTTCATTATCCACTATAAAAAATGACCTAAGTATTAGCAAAGGACAAATTTGTTAAATGGAGACATCCAAAATACAGAATATAGACACAGCTATTTTATTACCCTCGTATACATAGTTTGTATCTTCTTCTTATTTGAGGAAAATATTGGGATTTTATAGTAAAACTTATTTTCTTTTCATCTTAGAAGTAATATGAGCACAGAAATTTGAAGGAATTGTAGGAACTATAGGAATTTTGAAAGCACAGACAAAAAATTACCTGTAATCTCGTTGGTGTATTTCCTTTTAGTCTTTTTTCTCTGCATGACTTTAAAATGAATTGCAGTAATACCGTAGATAAAATTTGGGACCTTGCTTTTACATTTAATGTTATACCAAAACATTTTCCATGTAAATTCCCTATTTTACATAGATGTCATTTTAAATTGCTGTGTAACATTTTTCCAAGTTAATGGGTATAATTTTATTAATTATCGTTGAATACCTAAGTGCTGTGGTAAATATCTTTGTGTGTGTACTTATTTTAAAGATCATTTCTTTAAGCTGTATTCTTTAAAAATTTTTTTTTTATTGGAGTCTAGTTGACACATAATGTTACGTGAGTTTCGGGTGTACAACATAGTGGTTAAACCTCTCTGTATGTTATGCTAACCACCAGAGTAGCTGCTGTCGCCTTAGAATGCTGTTATATCATCGATTATGTTCCCTATGCTGTGCTTTTTATTCCCATGACTTACTCATTTCATAACTGGAAGCCTGTATCTCTCACTCCTTTTTGCCCATTTTGCCCATTTTCCCCCCACCCGCCCCAGCAACCATCAGTTTGTTCTCTATATTTATAGGTCTGATTCTTCAAGCTGTATTCTTAAATGTGGACTCAGATTAAAGGGCACTTGAGTTGAAGACAAAGGTTGTGATTTTTAAGAAGACGTGTTGTGTTTTAAGGCATTGTAAAATTCCTTGTCTACCAAATGATGTATTTATTGAATGTCTCTGATATGTAAAACATTGTTATCAGGTATGTAGATAGAAATATGCTAAGTGTTTGGAAGGGCAGAATCCCCTCTATTTACAAAATTTCAACTTACCAACTTTACAGATATCAACAAAGCTACATGTGAGGAAAATGCTTCAGCTCTGCCTGAAACCAACAGACACTGTTATTGATTATTATTTTGGACTTAGAACAGTAGAATTTATAAATGACTTCTGTTAGAGGACCATCTATACATAATTCTGATTTATATAAATTTTATGATCCAACTGTGACAAAGAAATAGAATTAAGAAGGATAAATAGTTATGATAAACGTTGGGAGAAATCAGAAGTATTTGGAGAAAATGTATAGGCAGCACGGTGAAAGAAAAAGGATAGAGGGCACATACAAGAGCAGAAATTCAGTAATGGGTGTTTTTGCTTAGGGAAACATGAGAATGGAATAGGACATAGCTAGAGTTGGAGTCAGGGAAGAGATGAAGTTTTAATTTTTTTATTGTTGAATTTGGGAGTTATGGTTGTAGAAATAGACTATATTGAAGGAAAAAAGCCAAGGATTTGGAGGTCAGTGAAACTATTTGATTTTTAGAGGGGGTGGCTGTCCAGAGAAACCAAAGTAGAGAGAATAGAGATATCAGTATTATTTGGTGGGAGGGGAGGTGAGGTGAGGTTAGGGTTGTGAATTCTTACAGGATATGTTTTTGCCTGTATTAAAAGTTTTTTTAATTGTGAAGTTTTCTTTTGCAGTGATATTTAGAGGAAGACCAAAGCTATGGAAGGATGGGAGTTCCCTTCTCTAATTCCTATGAACTTCTGTTGGTGTGTTTTTATTCTTCCTCTGGGATAGAAGGGATTAAGATTTGAGAAGTTGGCAGTTCAGTCTTGCCTGAAGAGAAACTTACGTGCTTTGTAATGAAGACTTAAATAGTATTTACTTGTGGATCGTTGGCTCATGGGAATGTTAGTCTAGAGACTCAAAAAGCGTGATTTTCAGATTTTTGTTCGGATACTGGATTTTAAGTGACATGGTACCTAGGGGTGGAACTCCTGAGTTTAGTCAAGCTGCAGATCTAATGGAAAGTGGCTGATAATTGAGACTACAGAATTTTTGAAAGTGAACAGGACTATTAGCTATTGCACATAATTTTCACATGCTTAATTACTGTTTTTAACTATGTTATTGGTGCCTGGAACACAGCCAATTTTATTTGCTACCGATTTAATCACTAACTTCCATGGTTTGAGAAATTGTTTTGAGTTCCTATGTGCCAAATTTACAATTTGGCACCGCCTCTTCCACCTCTTTTTCCTGTCTTCATTATCCTAACCACTATACTTGTGCTGCTTCAGGTCCCTCCATCAGTGGGGAAATAGATATGATGGAGAATGCAATGTTTAGTGCAAAGAAAGGTCCTCAAGTAGTGGAACTTGAGCACTTTAGGCCCTACTTTATATTAGCTGTATTCAACATATGATCAACAGTTCTCAATCTGTTACTGGTCCATGAAAGGAGAAAAGAAGTTTCTACCAGAATGTAAGTCATCAATGCTCTAAGACTTTGTAGCAAGACTTTTTAGATGAAGGAAATAGTCATTGATTTACATTCTTGCAAGCTCCTTATATCATTGCAGAATTGTGCTTTGAGTAGCATTGCTTAAATTACAGTGTACAACATTTATCTCCTCGATCTATGCGTTTGGGGTAAAGAATTGGGATGGAGGTGTACAGTTAATTAGATAATAAATGAATTACCAGGTCTCAGTTGATGAGGTTTCTGGAGGTGGTATTAATGCAAAGTGGCCCTGGGTTAGTTCACCGAGAACCCTCAGAATGACAGAGGCAAGATTGCCGAAAGTACTACATGGGGTCTACTCTGGTATTGGCTTTGGAATTAATTAATTCACTCATTTTATTTTTTTTAAAGATTTTATTTATTTATTTGAGAGAGAGAATGAGAGAGAGAGAGCACATGAGAGGGGGGAGGGTCAGAGGGAGAAGCAGACCCCCTGCTGAGCAAGGAGCCCGATATGGGACTCGATCCCGGGACTCCAGGATCATGACCTGAGCCGAAGGCAGTCGCTTAACCAACTGAGCCACCCAGGCGCCCTAATTCACTCATTTTAGATGACTTGTGTAGCAGACATTATTTTTAGTGCTGGGGATAGATACTGGTGAATCAAATAAAGGCCCTGACCTCTAATGTGTGTGTGTTTGTGGCTGGGGATGAAGGGAGAGTAAGAAATAAAACTGATTTCTCTGTGATTCTCCAGAAGAGGTATCAGTGTCTGTCTTAGTCCAGGGCTGGGGCTCATAGGTCATGTTTCCATAGGAGTTTGCAAGATCAACTTGCTTTTTGGTTGGATCCAGCAATTCTGTTTTCCCCAGTATGAGATAACAAAAGAATGCTAGTTTTCAGAATCAAATAACCTGTGATAGGCACTGTTGGTTGCCAATGCAGTATCCATACATTATGCTCTTCTTGCTGGTTTACAGAATCCCAATTTAGGTCAAGAATAAAAAGGTATAATGTTGTATATATTGACGTCCTTCTCCCCCACTTAAGACTGTTATCTTTAGTTAAGGCAGATGCATAGTAATTCATGTAGACCTATCTCATTCTTTCCAACTTCATGGTATTTTATATGGATGTAGCATAATTCATTTAGCCCCTTTTTGTATTGGTGTTTGTTGTTTTTAGTAGTTTTTGTTTTTTCGTGTTGCTATGCTGCGATGAATATCCTTGTTCTTATATCTTGATGTACATGACTAATCTCATGAAAGTAGAATTACTGGGTCTAAAGAAATGCTCACTTTATTTATTTTCAAATTTTTATTTAAATATTAGTTAACATATAGTGGAATATTGGTTTCAGAAGGAGAATTCAGTGATTCATCATTTACATACAATATCTAGTGCTTCATAACAAATGCCCTCCTTTTTTTTAAAAAAAATATTTTATTTATTTATTTGACAGAGAGAGAGAGCACAAGCAGGGGGAGCAGCAGAGGGAGAGGAAGAAGCAGACTCCCTCTAGAGCAGGGAGCCTGATGCGGGGCTTGATCCCAGGACCCTGGGATCATGACCTGACCATTAGGCAGATGCTTAATCCACTGAGCCACCCCCACACCCAGCAAATGCCATCCTTAATACCTGTCACCCATCTAGCCCGTCCCTGCTCACTTCCCTCCATCAACCCTGTTTGTTCTCTGTTGTTAGGAGTCTCTTATGGTTTGCTTTCCTCTCTCTCTCTTTTTCCCCTTCTCATATGTTCATTTATTTTGTTTCTTAAGTTCCACATATGAATGAAATCATATGGTATTTGTCTTTTTCTGACTGACCTATTTCACTTAGCATAATACACTCTATTTCCATCCACGTTGTTGCAAATGGTAAGATTTCATTCTTTTTGATGGCTGAGTACTATTTTATATATCTATTATCTATATCTATATCTATATCTATATCTATCTATCTTTCTATATAAATCATTCGATGAACACTTGGGCTCTTTCCATAGTTTGGCTATTGTGGACATTGCTGCTATAAACATTGGGGTGCCGTGCCCCTTCGGATCACTGCATTTGTATCTTTGGGGTAAATACCCAGTAGTGCAATTGCTGGGGTAGGGTAGTTCTATTTTTAACTTTTTGAGGAACCTCCGTACTGTTTTCTAGAGTGGCTGCACCAGTTTGGAAATTGTCACTTTAAAATTTAAGTATTACCTTTAATTGGAAATATCAAAGGGTAAGAGTATGCAAAATTTAAAATTTGATAGCTATTGTCCTATTTCTCTTCAAAAAACTCATATCAGTTTATATCCCCACTAGCTGTATGCTGAGAGCTTATCTCCCCAACTCTAACACTGATGATACTCCTTCAAAAATTTCACTTTTGACACCCTGATAGGTAAAAATGATATATCTTGTTCTTTAGATTTGCATTTAGTTATGAGTAAGGTTGAGCAATATTTAAGTAATTATTTAGCCCATTGTATTTCTTTTTACATAAATTGCCTTTTTGCATTCTTTGTACATTTTTTCTTTTTATCTTTCCAAATTAGCTTTTTGTCTTTTTAATATGTTGTATTCCCCCCAATTTGTTGTTTAGTTTTTGACTTTTATGTTTTATTTTTAAATAATGCAGAAAATAAAATATATTTTTTTGATGTAGTGTTCCATGACTCATTATTTGCATATAACACCCAGTGCTCCATGCAGAAGGTGCCCTCTTTAATACCTGTCACCAGGCTAACCCATCCTTCCACCTCCCTCCCCTCTAGAACCCTCAGTTTGTTTTTCAGTCCATCGTCTCTCATGGTTCATCTCCCCCTCCGTTTCCCCCTCCTTCATTCTTCCTCTCCTGCTATCTTCTTCTTCTTTTTTTTTTAACATATAATGTATTGTTTGTTTCAGAGGTACAGATCTGTGATTCAACAGTCTTGCACAATTCACAGCGCTCACCATAGCATATACCCTCCCCAGTGTCTATCACCCAGCCACCCCATCCCTCCCACCCCTGAAAATAAAATATTTTTGTACTCAAAATTTTAAACCTCTTTCTTTATGACTTCTGGGTTTTGTGTTTCCTTTAAATGACTTTTTGCTTCAACTAGCATGCATAAATGTGTTATAGATAATTTCACTTCCAGAATTTTAGTCTTTGCTACATCTGGAGTTGATTTTGAGCAAAGGAGTGAGGCTGGGAGTCAGTTTTATGTTAATTTTTCATCCACATGTTTATTCATTTGACCCAGTATGATTTATTTAAGAATAACTCTTTTTCCTGCTAATTTAAAATGCCATCTTTATCATAAGCTATATTTATAATTATAGTCTCCCACTCTCTCTTCTGTTGCAGTAATATATATTTTTTTTATTTATTTGAGAGAGAGAGAATGAGAGACAGAGAGCACGAGAGGGAAGAGGGCAGAGGGAGAAGCAGACCCCCCGCTGAGCAGGGAGCCCGATGCGGGACTCGATCCCGGGACTCCAGGATCATGACCTGAGCCGAAGGCAGTCGCTTAACCAACTGAGCCACCCAGGCGCCCTGTTGCAGTAATATTTGTATCTAATTTGTATCTAATCCAATCCTTACTTTCCTTTTAAAGATTTTATTTATTTGAGAGACAGAGAGAGAGAGAGTATGACCAAGGGGGAGGGGCAGAAGGAGAGGGAGAAGCAGGCTCCCCACTGAGCAGAGAGCCAATGCGGGACTGGATCCCACATTCCTGGGACCATGACTTGAGCTAAAGGCAGACACTTAACCGACTGAGCCACCCAGGTACCCTCCAATCCCTACTTTTTAAATAACTTCATTTCATGACATGTTTTAATACCTGGAAGGATTAATCCTTCTTTTACTCTTTTCTGCCCCGCTAGGATTTTCCTAGATATGATCACATAATGTTCATTTCTAGATGAATTTTAGTATAACATTTTATCTGGTGGTTGGGACAGAGCTAACATTCAGATGGGCTTTTGGGACCCAGATCTCTAGACTAGCTATTTTGGATTTGCCTCTTTGACCAGATGTGTTCAGGCTGGAACTGTACCTCCATCCAGCTTGTATGCTTAAAAAAAATGTTTATAAAAATGAACTTTTAAACTGAATAAGTTATATTTGCACATTTATTTTAATTTTAAACAAAGGATGCCTTGGCTACAGTTCTTTATTGCAACAAACAGTCTACAGAGTTTCATAAGTGACATTAGATAGTTCATAGATTCTCCAGGAGAACCAGAGAAGCAGCCAAAGACAATGCGGCGGGGAAAACCTCCAACTGTACCTGAGAGACAGTCCTGTGGATGTACTAGCTTCTACCATTCTGGGTTCTTGGGCTGGACACCAGAAGCCCCCCACAGCTTTCCCTGCGACCTTTTAAAATCTCACCCAAGCTGTATTTGGTTTTTGAACTCTAGAGGAGTGAAGCTGGGCCAGAGCTGGAAGGGATGTTAGCAGACCTATGTCATCGGCCACAAAGGGTTGTACAATGAAAATAAATCTTCCTCCTGTCCTGACCCCAAAAACTTCTACCAGTTTCTGGAGCAAATTAAAAAAAAAAGTTAATGTATCATTCTGTATCAGTACACATACATTTATTTCACTCTTTATTATAGCTGCCATTTGGTTGAATTTAACCAATTTACTGCCCCACGCTATACTGGAATATTTTAATGTTGTTTCTATGTATTGGTTGGGGACTGATATTCCCCAGTAAGGCCATACAAATTGTTAAAATATGAAATACTTTTGTATCCCCTTCCCCACCACTAGTAACCTTCCTCTACTTGGCCTCTTGCCTGGGACCTTCCTTAGACCCAGCAATTAAAGGACAAGCATTTGGCACAAAAGGGGCCTTCTAAGACTCATTTCTAGGCTAAGTTCTGGTTGGAGTCTGCAGTGCGGTGGTTAAGTATTTTTAGTATCTTCCCACTGCTAGGCAAATGACATCCAATTGGATTTTGTGTATTTCCTAAGGCTTTTCCTGACCCTCTGGTCCCAGTTAAAGTCATACCAATGAAAGAATATATGACAATTTATTTGACTAGTCCCTAATTGATGCACATTTAGGTGGTTTCTAGCTTTTTGGTTAACACAAACAATACTGCAGTCCTTGACATGCATCTTCGTATACATGTTCAGATTCCTAAAAGTGGCATTGCTTTGTCTAAAAGTTTGTGCATATAAAATTTTATGCATATTGCCGGAGTGCCTTCAAAAAAGATTTTACAAATATACGCTCAGACCAACAACGTATGAGACAGCTTTTATTTATCTTGTGAAAGAAGACTTCATAAGAGATTTAAAAAATGTTTCAATGAAGCTAATTTACCGTCTTTAGCGATGATATAAAAAAAAGAGAAGAAAATTAAACCATGTTAGTATGAGTGGCTCTTAATGAAACTATACCAAGATATCATTAGACCATTGTTCTCTTCTAATTAAAAAATTTTGATACTGTGTTAAAATTTGTTGAGGACCAACATCAAATTTACTGGTTTTAAATTTTTAGAGCCTACCTTTCTTTTTTTTAATTTTTATTTTTTTTAAGATTTATGTATTTATTTGACAGAGAGAGACACAGCGAGAGAGGGAACACAAGCAGGGGGAGTGGGAGAGGGAGAAGCAGGCTTCCCGCTGAGCAGGGAGCCCGATGCCGGGCTCGATCCTAGGACCCTGGGATCATGACCTGAGCCAAAGGCAGGCGCTTAACGACTGAGCCACCCAGGCGCCCCTCTTTTTTTTTTTTTTTAAATTTTAGTTTATTATATTATGTTAGTCACCATACATTACATCGTTAGTTTTTGATGTAGTGATCCATGATTCATTGTTTGCGTATAACACCCAGTGCTCCATTCAATACGTGCCCTCCTTAATACCCATCACCGGGCTAACCCATCCCTCCCCACTCCCCTCCCCTCTAAAACCCTCAGTTTGTTTCTCAGAGTTCATAGTCTCTCATGGTTCGTCTCCCCCTCCGATATCCCCCCCTTCATTTTTCCCTTCCTACTTTTTTTTTTTTTAACGTTAATGTATTATTTGTTTCAGAGGTACAGGTCTGTGATTCATTAGTCTTACACAATTCACAGTGCTCACCATAGCACATACCCTCCCCCAGTGTCCATCACCCAGCCACCCCATCCCTCCCACCCCCCACCACTCCAACCCTCAGTTTGTTTCCTGAGATTAAGAATTCCTTATATCAGTGAGATCATATGGTACTTGTCTTTCTCTGATTGACTTATTTCGCTAAGCATAATACCCTCTAGTACCATCCACGTCATTGCAAATGGCAAGATTTTTTTTGATGGCTGCATAATATTCCATTATATATATATATATATATATATATATATATATATATATATATATATACCACATCATCTTTATCCATTCATCTATTGATGGACATCTTGGCTCTTTCCATAGTTTGGCTCTTGTGGACATTGCTGCTATAAACATTGAGGTGCACATACCCCTTCGGATCACTGCATTTGTATTTTTGGGGTAAATACCCAGTAGTGCAATTGCTGGGTCATAGGGTATAGAGCCTGCGTTTCTGATATATGGGACAACATCTGTCGGTTCTCAATGCCATGTTTACTCAAAGATGCAAACAATAATTCTGTGATGATACATGCAAATTTTTCACTGCTCGGTAATATAGTGGTTCTCAACCCAGGGTACTTTTGCTCCCCGGGGGACATTTGGCAAAGTCTGGAGACATTTTTGGTTATCACAACCGGGAGGCTGGTGCTATTGGTGTTTAATGGGTAGAGGCCAGGGATGCTGCTAAATATCCTATAACCCACAGGACAGCCCCCTACAACAAAGAATTATCCAGCCCAAAATGTCAGTAGCGTGAGAATGAGAAACCCTGTTCAATAGACTACACCTGGAAATGGACATTGATCTAAACAGTTAAACATTCCTTCATTATCTTTTGTCTTGTTTATTAATTTATTCTCAAGACTGTTGGCACAATCTTTCTGTTGTAAAGAGCATTTTCCTTGGTAGACAGGTTGAAAGCAAATGCAAAATATTTTAAGTTTCCTTCCTCTCTGTTATTTGTCAGGATCATGAACTCTGTCTGGGAGTGGAGGGCCAGCGGTTGTACCTTTCTGTCCTTCTTTCTCAAATACAACCTAACGTTTTTGTATTGTTTTGAGTGTTTTTCACAAGTCTTTGCTCATCCTAGGTTTAGTCCACTTTTTTAATAAGCCAGTACTATACTGATTTGTTCATTCTTACCTTTCCCTTCTTCCTTCATCTCTTCTATGTCCTTTAAAAATCTCAGCTCTTTAGAAGGTCCTTGTATACCACATTGAGTTATATTTGCATATGTACTTTCCCATATTTTCCTCATGTGATTGCAGTAGTGGTTTTTATTTTTTGACCTATCTTTCATTTTAGGATCTCTGGCTCTGGAACATGCTTATATTTTCTCTGAACTGCTAAACAATCTAAGTACTTGTCTTACTTTGCCTTGTGTTTTCTTCCTTGACTGTAATGAACTCTAAGGTGATCTGTTCAGTTTTCCCTAAGGTTCTTGTCACTTCCACTTCACTAACTTATTTCTCTTTGTTGGTAAGAATTAAGTCCAGGGCAGTGGTTCTATTCCTTGCTTCTTTTGCTCTTTGATGAAGTTGCTGATAGAGAGGCAGCTGATAAAGGAGGGGAGTGATTTCTTCAGTTGTGATTTTTAAGTTAATTTGTCTTTTTGGTTTTGCTGATTTTTAAAAATTTTAAATCTTTGCTAGGTTTCTTTTGATTTTGACCTCTCACTTCGATTTTCTTTTCGTTTTACTTGGTCTCCCCATCACTTCTGTCCTAGAATTTATGTGTTGGGTATTTCACTGAGAACACAGTGTAGATGTATTCTAAATTTTATTTTGAGAATAATTTCCCTTTGTATCTTTAAGACATTGTCTTACTGTTATGTTATATAGTCTTCTAATTTTGGATTTTTTCTGTCTGCTTGTTTTTGAAATATGAGATTTTTTGGTGTTTGTCATAAGTGAGATATGTATATCCTCTTTGAGCTTCATCACTATCAACTTTGAATTACAGAATTTCTCTCTTAAATTTTAAATCTTTTCTCTCTTAAATCTCAGTACATTTCTGGGTTACAGGAGGTATATATCCATTGGGGCAACTATTCTCTTTTTTTTTTTTTTAAAGATTTTATTTATTTATTTGACAGAGAGCGACACAGCGAGAGAGGGAACACAAGCAGGGGGAGTGGGAGAGGGAGAAGTAGGCTTCCCGCTGAGCAGGGAGCCCGATGTGGGGCTCGATCCCAGGACTCTGGGATCACGACCTGAGCCGAAGGCAGACGCCTAATGACTGAGCCACCCAGGTGCCCCTCCATTGGGGCAACTATTCTCTTATTCCTATTATTTGATTCTCTACTTGGAGGTGAAATTTGTAGAGTCTGGGGGCCTTCAGAGAGGAAAAGAATGAAGACCTGGACTTCCTTCTTTTACAGTGTGTTTATTACTAGAAACTTTTTAATGCATTGAACTGGTCCTGGATAAGAAAGGATGTAGTAGGAAAGAACATCAAAGACCTTAAACTAGAATCCTTTTTGTGGCCTGCATTACCTGGTAGGAGAGGCTGTTTTGGCTTGTGAGTGATTGGAGGCAGAAGGAGGCAGTTTGGTAAACTGAAGCTGTAAGCGTGGATGTCATGCCATACCTCTGAGGGAGCAAGCTCATTCTTTCTTGAAGAATCACTGTGGCCAATGTCACTAATTGTAGTAGGAAAGGCAAGAGTGCAGCAGGCAAAAAGGTCACACTGGACTTCAGGGGATCAGTTTTCATCAGTCAGCTGTGTGCTGGGAGCAGAACACTAGCAGCCTTCAACAGGGCCCACTTGTATTCTAATCATATTCTCTAGTTTTCTGTCTCTGAGGTATGGGGGTCAAGAGGCCCCTGGAGTTCTTGAACAATTTGAGGGATAAGAGAGATACTGGACTCCCTGTCAGTCTGGCAATTGGGAAGTAGTTTTAGTTTGTATTTTTCCACTTGCCCTTCTTGTATTTTCATTGTTGCCATGGGAAGAACATGCTCCTGGTAGTCTACTTGTCCAAGAAGGATGAGAAACATGTACAACAGATTTGGATTCCAAAACTGCATCTTGGAGTAAGCCCAGCCAGGCCCATCTTGGATTAGCCAAGCTAACCACCAGCCAACCTTAAAATGCACAAGAGAGTAAATGTTGTTTTGTGCCACTGAGATTTAGGGTGTTTTGTTATGTAGTATTATTATGGGAATAGGAACTCATAGACCATTAAACAAAAATGATTTAGTATAAGATTTTATAAAGAATTATTATTTTTTAAGATTTTATTTATTTGAGAGAGAGAGTAAGTGAGAGAGGGCATGAGTAGGCAGAGGGAGAGGGAGAAGCAGACTCCCCACTGAGCAGGGAGCCCGATACAGGACTCAATCCCAGGACCCTGGGATCACGACCTGAGCCAAAGGCAGACGCTTAACTGACTGAGCCACCCAGGCACCCCAGATTTTATAAAGAATTCTTAAAAAATTAATAAGGAAAAGAACAATAGAGAAATGGGTCAATGATAAGGGGAAAAGTAATTAACAGAAGAGAATATTGGAATGACCAATAGATAAATGAAAAGATATTTAGCTTGTTTCACTAGTTACTAGGTAAATACAGATTAAAATAATGATGGGATACCTTATCAGACCTATTATATTGGTAAAAATGAATGTATGGTAATAACCTAGTATCTGTAAAGATGTGAAACAAATGGAACTTTCATATACAGATGGGAGAATGTTCATGGATACAAAGAGAGACATATTAAGCAGGGAGAGTATATTTTCAAGGACTGTTACTGACAAAATATTATATATAGAATATGTAGAGAATTCTTAGAAATCAGTGAGAAAAAAAAAGGCAGCCTAGGAGAAAAATGGGTAAAAAGTACAGGTAAGCAATTCACAGAAGGGATACGTGAATGGCTGTCTAGTCAACCCAATGTTTTGGGTTGGCCCATCACCAATGACATTGGTAATAAAAAATGCAATTAAGTTAAAACAATAATGAGGTCCACTTTGTACTTCCTGTGTTGGCAGAAGTTGAAATGTCATGCAATATCTTGTGCACTGGAGGAGATAGGAACATGTGAACTCACATGTTCTTCTGGTTGTGGTATTTTGGAGACCAGTTTGGTAATATTTGTTGAAATTGACTGCTCAAATACATTCTGACCCAGAAATTCTACTTCCGAATTGTATTAGTTTGCTAGGGCTGCCATTACAAAGTATCAAAGACTGGGTGGCTTAAACAATAGAAATTTATTTTCTCATAGTCTAAAGGCTAGAAGTCCAAGATCAAGGTGTTGGCAAGTTTGGTTTCTCCTGAGGCCTCTCTTCTTGGCTTATAGATGGCTATTTCTTGCTATATCCTCAACGTGATTACCCCCCTTTGGGGGTCTGTGTCCTAGGACACCAGTCATATTGGATTAGGGCCCACCCTAATGGCCTCATTTTAACTTAATCACATCTTCAAAGGCCCTATTTCTATATACAGTTATATTCTAAAGAATAGGGAGTTAGAATTAGAGACATGAATTGTGGGGAGGTTGTAATTCAGCCCATAACAGAGTGTATACATTAGAGGGACTCTTGCATGTGTATACAAAGAAGCATGTATGAAAATGTTTATTCTAGCATTGTTTCCTATAGCAAAGAGTTGGATACTACCTAAATGTTCTTGAATAGGGATATGGACAGATAAAATACATTATAATGCATCTGATAGAATGCTATAAATGAAAAATAAACTAAATGAATTACATTGATTGGGAACTAATTTTTCTCAAATAACAAGAAATCTATAGGTAAGAAGTTCAGAGCTGATGACATCAAGGACCTGAGCTCTTTCTATACTTTTGCTCTGTCATCTTTCCTCTTCAGCTTTGCAGTAGCACTGCTTTATGTCCAGGCATCATACCAGAGGTAGGAGAAGGAGAGGCCAAGGATCATAGCAACATTATCTGATTCCCTTTTTATAGGGAAAGAAAAAGCTTCGCCAGAAGACATCTCAGCAGACATCTGCTGTCACTTCATAGGCCACAATTCTGTCACATGTTATTCTGAGTTGCAGAGAAGTCTGGGAAATCTAATGTCCTGCTTCCATTGCTGTGAAAGGCTAGGGAGAGTTGGACTCTGTGTTGCCTGAGCTAACCTGTGGTATTTACCATATATATATATCTCTCTCTCTATTTTTTTATACACATATATATATAGTTCAACATGATAGACCATGAAAACATAATGTTGGGGCAGGAGGAGACAGAGAGAGAGAGACAGACAGAAACAGAAAAACAAAAGGGGGGGACAGAAATAGAGACAGAAACAGAGAGATACAGAAACAGAAAAGTAGAAAGAGAGAGGAAGTACAATACTGTTTGTGTAAATTTGAAAAGTATATATCATTATAAAGATGTACATCAAAAGAGTTATGGAAAGTTGATCAAAAGGGCATCCATTAACTATTACGCAGTGGATGCCCATAGGAAGGGAGGAGTGGAATGGAACTGAAGCAAGGGATATAGACTATGACAATAAAAAATAAAATAAAACAGGCTTTTCACAGACTGGTTCCATCAGTTGAACTTTATCTAAGGATCATGGTTGATTGTGTCAATCTAATTCTGTTCTTTTCAAGATCCAGGACAGAAAAGGCTGGGATGGTTTGGGGCATGTGTGTGTGAGTTACTCAGTCTGTTGGGCATGGTTATTATTTAGAATTGAAGAAATGTGAATCACTATGTTTATGACTGAATTTGATTATTTTACCTTACCTGTGGTGAGCTTTATTCTATTCAGTACAATTGGAGGCCGGATAGCAATGATATTATAGTTTAAGTTTAGTGAGTATAGCAGGTATTCTTTGGACTATTTAGGGATATTATGAGTTTTGCAAAATTGATTTTCTTTGTCTTTGTACATATATTTTTTTTGCTCTATAATGCAAGATTAGTAGACTTGACTTTTAGAGTATCCCATGGGGGACATGAGTAATATAAACATGGCCTCTTGGTAGTGAAATCCATCATTCTCTAGTTTTCTGTTATTATCTTTGGAAGCAGAGTGGGAGAAAGGATTTCCTTCCCCTCGCTCTAATGCAGCCTCGGCGAGTGACTGGCTGTCTGCTCTGGAATGAAGCCTGTTGGCATGATTCCGTAAGTCTTATGTGGGAACAAGACACTAGAGGTTTCTATTTTTTACTTACTGCCATTCTTTTGCTTTTAGTTCAGTATTCTGTCCTTTCACCATCCCGTATCTAATCCTCTAATAAACATAGATCAGTTATTAATTGTGTTAGTGTATCTTTTTTTTTTTAAGATTTATTTGACAGAGAGAGACACAGCGAGAGAGGGAACACAAGCAGGGGGAGTGGGAGAGGGAGAAGCAGGCTCCCCGCAGAGCAGGGAGCCCGATGCGGGACTCGATCCCAGGACCCTGGGATCATGACCTGAGCCGAAGGCAGACGCTTAACGACTGAGCCACCCAGGCGCCCCTGTGTTACTGTATCTTTCATTTTCTCTATTAAGCATTTGTTAAAACTTTGGAAGCAAATCTTAAGCTATTTCATTTTATAATATGTTTCCTTATTACCTAATTATAAATTATTATCATGGATATCTACAAGGGAAGATTACTTCCCTTGGTGAAATGGGTTCAATTGCTAAATAAAAATGTGTGGACTTAATGACTCTTCATCCATTTTTAAATCAGATAGGCAATTTGTTTGCTACCTCTCAGCAGCCTTCTAAAATTCAATGGCATTTTTGCCTTGGAAAAGTAGAATTCCACAAAGAGAAAAGTATCTTTCCACATAGTAACAGTGACTAATTGGTGAATTACTTAGCACTGTACGTAGCACTCCATTAAATTATATGGGTAATTTTTATAAGCAATTCTTTTTCATAGCTACTTTCTAGGTCTCATTTCACAACATGGGAAAAACAGGGTAAAAGGGATCAACATAGACATGGGCAAGCAGAGTGAAGTGGAGCTTGAATTTGAACCCAGTTTTCTTGTGTTTCTGTCTGTTCTTTTCATTTCTCTCCTCTTCCTATTCCTAGTGGGTACTTGTTTTGCAAAGTACTATCCTTGGCTGCTTTATCTTCCTCTGCTCTGAACCTTGGAAGAGCTCATGTAGTCTCATGGTTTAGAGCGTAACATGGATGCATAGTTACCGTATCTCTATTTCTAGGCTTGATTTTTCTCCTGAGCCTCAGGATTCTGCGTGTCAGTTGCCCATGGGACATAACCCATTTGCACATGCCTCTCAGACCTCAAACTCATCATACCTAATGTATGTCAGAGTCAGAGCTTGCTCATTGGTGTGAATATTATTTCTTATGAGCCCACTGCTGTAGTTTAGGGAAACAGTAAGTAGTTTTCAATATAAAATAAAGTATATTAAAAAAAACCCCACAAAAAATAAAATTAAATATAAATGTATATTGAAAATTCAAATAGAACATAAAATGTATGGAGGCATTTTTGTTAAAAGTAAGAAGGATTATTTTAAAGAGTGTCTATTCCCCTCACCCCATGCATTGTTGTTTAAAAATTTTTTTTAGCCACAAATAAAATTGAGACTAACAAGGCCTTTAGACGTAGGTTCTTAAGGCACCTGGGGAAACCAAAAATTCCTGAATGAAACATACTTCAGAAGAGGCTGTGTCAGGAACCAAACTCACAGTTGGAAAGTAAAGTGGAATTAAGTAGTTAGATGAAAACAAAAAAGTTATCTGTATATTCTAAAATTGGATGTTTTTAGATTTTTTGGATGGTTGGCAAAAAGGATGAGCAAATTACTTGCAAAATTGACTTTTCAGTTTTCTTATGGAGGCATATCTTATAAGTTAATTTGAGAAATAATTCTAAGTATCTCTTTTATATTATAGGGGATGTATCAGTTCAGAAAATTAAAGAAACAAAATTTCCTGAAAGAATCTGTAGCAATTGAAGAGATGTTATACTTTATTTCCAAGTGTAAAAGATGATTTTTACATGGCTACTATTAGTTATTATATGAGGAAAGAAACTGCCACATCCAGTTATTAAAAATAATTTTATAGAGTGAGGAACTCAACACTTGCTTTAAGTATCAGAAATGTAATTTTCTTCTAAAGGACAAGAAGCTATAATTTCCTATTTTGAATCACAATTGAGGAAGAGAATGATTATTTCTTTTCTCTTTGGAAAATTTAATACTTGAGTGTAAAGGATGTGTCATTAGTGGTAAGTCTGGGAGTGTGAAAAGAGAGATCACTCTTTGGGCCTTTAGATCTGTTTTATTTTTGCCAAGTTAACTTAGTAAACTTAATGTTTGTGATAATAGCTTCAGAGAAGCATAGGAAATTTTTATCTTCAGTCAAGATAAATTTGTGGTAGTTAATAATTTTGGCTATTTAGATGGTAAAATCTTTATTTTCAGAGTAAATCAGGCAAATCAATGTTCATGCTTTTCCAAATTGAAGTTGTAAAATAAGGAATTTGTAGCTTGTATGAGGACTTTGTTAGTCATAACATTGTATGCTCGTGAGAAATATAATAATGCTGTGAAAACAGGAACCCTACCTTCTAAAATTAGCCTGTAGCTCCTAATATATAATGGACAAATAGCAAATAGCAAGCAAAGCATTTAGAAAATATTAAACAGTTTACAAATGTATATGTAATTTTGAAGAGAAATTATTTTGTATTGTAGTTTTATTTTCTTTGGCATTTGTTTTGGATTTTCTAATGGGACTTGGAATCTTTATGCGGGGTTTTTGTTTCTTTGTTTGCTTTTTTTCCCCCCAGAAAAATCTAGGGCTGTGGAAAGTCACTGATCATTGAACCAAATTCTGTTACTTCTTAGCCTTTCTTTCACTACCATGAGGATGTATCTGATTGAGCTGATAGACGAAGAAATAATGGTAGACTTTGTCACAGATAAGTATTAAACATTAATATGGGCTATAAGAAAGTCAAATTTATATGGGCAAAATAAAATGGGACGTTTCTAAACACATTTAATAAGGAAGGTTGAGATGGTGTGTCCCAGTTTATAGTTTAAGTATAAAAATAAATGTCATTGGATGTGATACATTGGGCTTTCAAAAGAATCAAATGATACCCTCTGCTGGCTAAATTAGGGATTGCGTTTAAAAATGAGTAGCCTCTTTTTTTTTTTTTTTTTTTAAATAGGGCTGATTGCTATAAAAAAGGATTGAGCAGTGAAGAATATTGTGAAATAATATAGGAAAAATTATATATGTGAGGACTGAAGCCAGTGTATCACTTAAATATTTTCTGAAGTGAAACTAATATGGAAATATCCATAATTGAAATTTCCTAATCTTTTGATATACTTCTTAAAAAAGATTTATTTGAGAGAGAGAAAAAGAGAGAGAGAGAGAACGAGCAGGGGGAGGGGCAGAAGGAGAAGGAGGGAGAAGCAGACTCCTCCCTGGGCGGGGAGCCTGAAACAGGGCTCATCCCAGGACCCTGGGATGATGACCTGAGCAGAAGGCAGAGGCTTAATTGACTGAGCCACCCAGGCACTCCTTTTGATCTATTTTTTAACCATAGAAGTAGGCCTTAGGGAAGGAAAAAAGCAGGGGGTAAACTACATGGCTCTCCTACCCCTATTTCTGGTAGCAACTGTGATATTTAATTTACTTTCATCAGTTAAATTACTTTTGTAAGAGCGATTGGCATTTAAATATCTAGAGGTGAGATAAGAACTACTTTTCTCCAGGTACCCTGACTTAATTTCTGTTTAAAATAATTGGAATATTCTTTTTTTTTAAAGATTTTACTTATTTGACAGAGAGAGGTACAGTGAGAGAGGGAACACAAGCAGGGGGAGTGGGAGAGGGAGAAGCAGACTTCCCGCCGAGCAGGGAGCCCGATGCGGGGCTCGATCCCAGGACCCTGGGATCATGACCTGAGCCGAAGGCAGACGCTTAACGACTGAGCCACCCAGGCGCCCCTAATTGGAATATTCTTAAGTAATTTAGAAGTTTTGTAAGTTCAGGGAGGTCTCATATAGCATGCCTGTTTCACATTTTTCTTTCAATGTTTTAAATTCTTAAAGCTACTTTGGAATTTACAATGTTTGGGGAATATAATGCACACAGAAGTTATGTCTAAAAGCTTATACTGGACAATATATCATTATTTCATTGCAAATTTGAAAAATATAATTTTAAGTCTGATTCTGCTGTTTGATGTCACTCTTCATAGGAATATTGCTTTAAGAGCACCCATCCCCCCTTTCTGCTTGAGCCACTGTGTCCTGTCAGTCATCCTGAAATACACTAGGGTGCTTGTCAGGCTGTTTGCTTACAGATGCATCATAAGCCAAATTGTGGGCCGTAATAGTGGCACTGAATTTCTAAGTACAAGAAATTGCTTAGACAATTGACTTAGTATCTGTATATGGGCAATACTCTGTCCTGCAGTAGGTGAGTGAAGTGTCAAACTTTTTAAGATCAAATTTTGCTGTGTAACGCAAATCCTATAATTATAGACTATCTGTTGCTTGGTTAGATAACTTTGGGGGAAATAAATAAAAGGACATTATTTCTATAAAATGGGATGAATAGAAGCTACTATGCTGTGCATTTATTACTTTTATAACTAATTTTTCTTTTAAGGACGCTAAACTCTAAACGACTTTATGAAAGCTCCAATTTTATAAATGTCTACTTTTTCGACAGATTAGCCGGCATTTCAGATCTAGATAAAAATGTGATTCTCTTACACATTTTTTTCTTTCACAACAACTCAGGCAGGCTCAATTGAGCAGAGGCTCAATTCTGCTATTTGGAGTGTTTATTAGTGATTTTTAAAATAGTGCTAAAATAAATGCTCATGTGCCAATGCCCAAGCTATAGTAGTGTTACATCAGAGCATTTAAAAATTCCTGTTGTGTAACTGAGCCATTACTATTTGAGGAACCATATATGCAAGGAACTGGAAACTTTACATTCTTCACACATTAAAGCTGTGTAGCAAGCAGTGTCTTTATTTGTGCAAACAATTTAATTTCTGTCATGGGCCTCTAAACTTAAATTGTGCATAGATGCTTTTCCTTTATTTTTTTTTATGCAGCCTTAAATATCTTCAAACAAAGCATTGATAAAAGCAAAAAAAGAAGGAACTTGGATTTCAATAGTTCCGTGTTCAGTACAGTAGAAGATTAGTTAACAGGCAGCAAGGAGTTAAAGTTTTAAGGCTTTGTCTGATGTAAACAAGAAGAGATTGCTTTTGCAGATACATGGAATGATTATTTGTTTATTCCTTCTTCTAGAAAGGATTTAAGGTGACTTACAAGGCTATAGGAAACTCAAAATAGTACAAATTAAAAGTGGAGTGAAAGAAGAAAGGAAAACAAGCATGAGAATATAAAACAGGAATGAGGCAAAAAAGTGCAGCAGTTTTGACTATGGTTTTATGACACTAGTGTATTACAGATGGATGGGAGAGAAAATTCAAGGGTTACGGAAATCTTTCGCAGATAGTTCATGCAAACCAGCTGTCTTCCTTACTGCAGGTGGCAGTTCGGAGTGAGGAGAGTATGTTGGACAGTGGATATTAAATACAATTTAAATGTCACTTGTGTTTTGGTGGGAAAAAAGTGGAGAACTGCTGCCCTTTTAACCCCCACACTGATTTATGTGGGCTTGAATGGTTCCAAGTTTTCTAGGAGCAGAAAAAGATTCCGTCTATCACTCAATTCAGAAGAAAGATTTAAGAGGTTTAGTTTTTTAGAAACAACAAGAATTTATCTAAATAAGGTAAAATATTTGCATATTAAAACAGACATGATCAAGCCAATGTTTAAAGTAAAATATATTTGGCAATTTTGTGTGAATCTATGAATCTTGTCCTAGTATTTTTTTTTAATAGATTGTTTTAAATGAGATTAGCTACTTTCATTCCTTTCAACTCTTTCATTTTAGTGATAAATTTAGCTTGAATTTCAACTTATGTTAGGTCAGAATTAACTGGATCAATCTAACTGGGAAATAAGTTGCTGATTAGGAGGAGGGAGTTCAGAGACAGGATTTTTTAATGTTCTTTGATCTTTAAATACTCAAAATACAATACTGTGTTGGAGACTCTGGGCTCCGTACTGCACACCATACTAAACCCAGCTTGTGTAAGTGAATAAGCTTGCAAACTCATTGCTTTCGCCCAGGAGTATTGAAAAAGAACAAAAGTGTCACAGTTAAAATTTTGCTAAGTATCTTTACTGATATCTTCAGAAATCAAATTAACATGTTGAGTCACGGACAATCAATGGGCTCCCTTTTTAAAAATTCTGTTGTTAAAAACAAGATCAATAAGAAATGGTATTTTTTTTAAAGGGCAGTGAAAAAACAAAGAAAATACTCAAAGCTTTTGTTTTCATAGCTTTGTACTGTAAACACATATGCAGGTTGAGTTAGAGTTCTTTCAAGAAAAGATTATGAGTCATACACATAACACATCAGGTACACAGAATGACATTGAGGATAAACTGCACAACAAACAGGCTTGCAAGCTGCAAAGCAGATTTTATTAGGAAGTTAAATAGGGCTGGGATGCCTGGGTGGCTCAGTTGGTTAAGCGTCTGACTCTTGGTTTTGGCTCAGGTCATGATAACAGGGTTATGAAATCGAACCCCGTGTCAGGTTCTGCACTCAGCGTAGAGTCTGCTTGAGATTCTCCCTCCCTCTGCCTCTCCCTCTTGTGTTCTCTCTTTCTCTCTCTTAAATAAATAAATAAATAGGGGCGCCTGGGTGGCTCAGTCATTAAGTGTCTGCCTTTGATTCAGGTCATGATCCCAGGGTGCTGGGATCGAGCCCCACATTGGGCTCCCTGCTCTGCGGGAAGCCTGCTTCTCCCTCTCCCACTCCCCCTGCTTGTGTTCCTGCTCTCGCTATCTCTCTGTTAAATAAATAAAATAATAAAAAAAAGAAAAATAAATAAAAAGTGTTTTAAAAACAGGAAGTTAAATAGGATCAAGGCATCAAATAAACTGAATGATGTACGAGAGAGGTCAAGAATGTCCTGTAAGTGTTAATCATACAACTTACTTTGTATGATTCTTTCATTTAGCATAATGCCTTTGAGAGATATTCATGTTGTTGCCTTTATCAGTAGTTTACTTTTTTCTTGCATGAAGTGTGATGGTATGATTGTATTATAAAATTGCTTATTCATTTGTTGATGGAATTTGAGTTTTCAGGTTTTTGACTATTAGAATAAGGCCAACATGAACATTTGCTTATAGGTCTCTATCTGGACATATGCTTTCATTTCTCTTGGGTAAATATCTAAGGAGTGAAATTGCTAGGTCATATGGTGGGTGTACGTTTAACTTGGTAGGAAACTACCAGTTTTTGTTTTCACTAGCAATGTGTGAGTTTTCCAGTTGCTTCTGATCTTTGCTAGCTTGGGTATTGGTAGTCTTTTTAATTTTAGTCGTTCTACTAGGTGTGTAGTAGTATATATTGTGGCTTTAATTTGCATTTCTCTAGTGACGAATGATGTTGAGCATTTTTCATGTGCTTAATTACCATCTATATATCTTCTTCGGTGAAGTGTCTTTTCAAATGTTTTGTCCATTTTAAACAATTGAATTGTTTTTCATGTAATTATTGATTTCTAAGGATTCTTTATATTTTCTGGATACAAGATCTTTATCATATATGGGTTTTAAAAATACTGTGACCCAGTCTGTGTCTTGCCTTATCATTTTCTTAACATGGTCTTCCAAAGAGCAAAAGTTTTAAATTTTGTTGAAGTTCAGTTTATCAATATATTCTTTTATGATTCATGCTTTTGGTTGTTGTATCTAAGAAACTTTTGCCTAACCCAAGGTTACAAAGGTTTTCTCCTATGTTTTCTTTAGGAAGTTTGATAGCTTTGTCTTATCCCTAGCTTTATGATCTATTTCTTTTTTTTTTTTTTAAGATTTTATTTATTTGACATAGAGCACAAGCAGAGGGAGAGAGAGAGAGAAGCAGGCTCCCTGCTGAGCAAGGAGCCCGATGTGGGACTCGATCCCAGGACCCTGGGATTATGACCCAGGCCGAAGGCAGCTGCTTAACTGACTGAGCCACCCAGGTGTCCCTTTATGATCTATTTCAAGTAAATTTTTGCATATGCTGTGAGGAAAGGGTTGAAGTTCATGTTTTATATATGACGTCCAATTGTTTCAGCACCATTTGTTGAAAAAACTGACTTTTCTCCAATGAGCTACCTTGGCACTTTTGTTGAAAATAAATTGTCCATGTTAATATTATGTCTAATATATGAGGATTTAAGAAAACATAATCATATTATCGTGCCCAATAAAATTAACAGTAACTCTTTAACATTATCAAATAGACTATCTGTCCAATTTTAACTATTTAAAAAATGTCTTTTTATAGTTGTATTTTGGAATCAGAATTCAGGATTGACATATTTTGTGTGCTTGTTAATAATGCATATCTTTTAATTTGTAACCGTTTTCCCTCTTTTCCACATCATCTATGAGTTGAAGAAACCAAGTCATTTTGTCTTACAGTATTTCTCACATTCTGGATTTGGGTGATTGCAGCCTTGTGATGTCACTTAACACATTCCTCCTCCCAGTAAAGTGGTAGTTAGATCTACACAAGGCTCTATTAGATTTAGTTTTAACTCTTTTGGCAAGAATACCGTATAGATGATGTGATGTACTTCCCATTGTGTCACATCAGGAAGCATAGCGTCTGGATTTGGTCACTTTTAGTGATGTTAAGTTTGATCAGTGTATTCAGGCTCTGTAAGCCTGATTCTCAAAGTTCCCTATTAATTATTCACCTAATGATTTTAGCTTTTATTGATGATCATTTTCTAGATCTGTTATCTTTTAAGGGGTTGTAAATGGTGATTTTAGTATTTTGTAATTCTTCATTAGTTTTACTGGTTGGGATTATTCTATAAAGAATTATAGAATATTCCTCTAGAGTATAGTTCATGCCAGAAAATCGGGAAAATACTTCATTATTTCTCATTCTTTATCAATTTTCAGAAAAATAGGATTATGTCCTAGCAACTTTGAAAGGTGACAAGTGAGTTTTTGTTTTTTGAACTAATTTTTATATATGTTTTATTGTATTGCAATCTTTATTCTTTTGATGCTCAAATTTCCCATTTTTGGTCAGTGAGAACCCCTTTAACTTGGTCCTGAGCCTCTTGACAAATCCAAGTGGTTTTTGTGTTCTAGCATAAGATGTTTTAGGCTGATTTTATAAATTTCCTGCTCCAGATCTTCAACCAGCCTTTCCATTGAGAAGCCTCGGTCCTTTTAGTAGAAAATAGTATTTAAGGAACACAATCTATGCACTGGGTTACTATTGTCGCTCCCATGTCCTTTTTATTTTTGTGAACAGAGCTAGGAAATATTTTTTAGGAAGAGAAAAATATATAATAAGATCATACTGATAATTCTAATTCAGTATAAGATCACAGGATTTTCATGTAAATTTTCTGATTTAATATTTATATCTATTTTTTCTTATGCTAGAAATCTTATTTCCTAATAGCATGAATATAATTATTTACTTTATCATAATGTGTGTGTATACCTATGTATGTAAGTTTATATGTGTATGTATGTGTGCATATATATATAAGAATTTATAAGACTATATTACATGTATTTAATAAGGGTACTAAATGTAGTTTAAGATGACTTTGCCATTCTTCTTCTCCTAGAGGATATCCCTTCAGGGATTAGAGTAAAAATACTGTGTTTTGAAGTCACTTGAAATTAATTGCTGCAATGAATTACTTTGGGAATGTATTAGTTTTTATTTTTGGAGTGGATATCTAGAAGTGAGGTTGCTATACATACCACCTCCCTTCTGGTAACCATGTTTGTTCTCTGTAGTTAAGAGTTTGTTTCTTGGTTTGTCTCTCTCTCTTTTTTTTCCTTTGCTCATTTGTTTTGTTTCTTGAGTGGAATCATATAGTATTTGTCTTTCTTTGACTGACTTATTTTACTTAGCATTATACTCTCTAGCTCCATCCATGTTGTTGCAAATGCCAAGATTTTATTCATTCTTATGGCTAAATAATATTCCAATGTGTGTAAGGGTGTGTGTGTGTGTGTGTGTGTGTACACCTTCTTTATCCATTCATCTATTGATGGACAGTTGGCCTGTTTCCATAATTTGACTATTGTAAATAATGCTGCAGTAAACATGGGGGTACATGTATGCTTTTGAATTAGTTGGGTAAAATGAAGTTTTTGGTAAATACCCAGTAGTGAGATTACTGGATGGTAGAGTAGTTCTATTTTCAACTTTTTGAGGAACCTCTATACTGTTTTCCATAGTGGCTCCACCAGTTTGCATTTCCACCAACAGTGCATGAGGGTTCCCTTTTCTCCACATCCTTGCCAACACTTGTTGTTTCTTGTGTTTTTGATTTTAATCATTTTGACAGGTGTGAGGTGACATCTTATGTGGTCTTGATTTGCAGTCCCTGATGATGATGATGTTGAACATTTTTTCATGTATCTGTTGTAAATCTGTAAGTCTTCTTTGGAGAAATGTCTATTTGTGTCTTCTGCCCATTTTTAAATTGGATTATTTGTTTTTTGTGTATTGAGTTGTATCAGTTCTTTATCTATTTTGGATACTAACCCTTTATTGGATATGTAATTTGCAAACATCTTCTCACATTTCATAGGTTGCGTTTTAGTTTTGTTGATTGTTTCCTTCACAGTGCAGAAGCTTTTTATTTTGAGGTAGTCCCAGTAGTTTATTTTTGCTTTTGTTTCCTGTGCCTTAGGAAATATATCTAGAAAAATGTTGCTATGGTCAATGTCAGAGGAATTACTGCCTGTGCTCTTTTCAAGGATTTTTATGGTTTCAGGTCTCACATTTAGGTCTTTAGTCCATTTTGAGTTTATTTTTGTGTATGGTGTAAAAAAGTGGTCCAGTTACATTCCTTTGCATGTGCTGTCCAGTTTTCCCAACACCAGTTGTTGAAGAGACTTTTTCCCATTGGATATTCTTTCCTGCTTTGTTGAAGATTAATTGACCATATAATTGTGGGTTTATTCTGGATTTTCTGTTCTGTTCCATTGATCTATGTGTCTATTTTTGTGCCAGTACCATACTGTTTTGATGACTACAGTTTTGTAGTATAACTTGAAGCCTGGAATTGTGATACCTCCAGTTTTGTTTTTCTTTCTCAAGATTGCTTTGGCTATTTGAGGTCTTTTGTGGCTCTATACAAATTTTCAGATTGTTGCTCTAGTTCTGTGAAAAATGCCAGTGGTATTTTGATAGGGATTGCATTAAATGTGTAGATTGCTTTGGGTGGTATAGACATTTTAACAATATTTATTCTTCCAATCCAACTGCATGGAATGTCTTTACATTTCTTTGTGTCATCTCGAATTTCTTTCATCAGCATTTCATCAGTGTTTTATAGTTTTCAAAGTACAGGTCTTTCACCTCTTTTTCACTTAAGTTTATTCCTAGGTATTTTACTGTTTTTGGTGTAATTGTAAATGAGGTGGTTTTCTTAATTTCTCTTTCTGCTGCTTCATTATTTTCATATAGGAATGCAATAGATTTCTATACATTGATTCCGTAGCTGCGACTTTAGTGAATCATTTATCAGTTCTAGTAGTTTTATGGTGGAGTCTTTTGGGTTTTCTTTATAGAGTATCATGTCATCTGCAAAGAGTGAAAGTTTACTTCTTCCTTACTGATTTGGATGCCTTTTATTTCTTTTTGTTGGCTGATTGCTGAGGCTCAGACTTCCAGTACTATGTTAAATAGTGATGGTGAGAGTGGACATCCCTGTCTTGTTCCTGACCATAGAGGAAAACCTTTCAGGTTTTCCCCATCAAGCATGATGTTCGTGGTGGGTTTTTCATAGATAGCCTTTATTATCTTGAGGTATGTTTCCTGTAGATCTATTTTGTTGAGGGTTTTTGTCATGAATGGATGTTGTACTTTGTCAGATGCTTTTTCTGCATCTATTGAAATGATCATATGGTTCTTATCCTTTCTTTTATTAATGTGGTGTATCACATTGATTGACTTGTGAATATTGAACCACCTTGCATCCCAGGAATAAATCCCACTTGATTGTAATGTATGATTTTTTAAAATATTGTTGGATTTGTTTTGCTGGTATTTTGTTGAGGATTTTTGCATCTATGTTCATCAGAGATATCAGCCTGTAGTTCTCTCTCTCTCTCTCTCTCTCTCTTTTTTTTTTTTTGTGGTGTCTTTATCTGGTTTTGATATAGCCTTATAGAATGAATTTGGAAGTTTTCCTTCATTTTCTATTTTTTTTTAGAATAGTTTGAGAAGAATAGGTATTAACTCTTCTTTAAATGATTGGTGGATTTCACCTGTGAAAGGATCTGGTCCTGGTTGTTTGTTGGAAGTGTTTTGATTACCAATTCAATTTTGTTACTGTTAATTGGTCTGTTCATATTTTCTATTTCTTCCTGCTTCAGTTTGGTAGGTTTTATGTTTCTAGGAATTTATCCATTTCTTCTAGGTTGTCCAGTTCATTGGCATATAATTTTGCATAATATTCTGTTACAATTGTTTGTATTTCTGTGGTTGGTTTTTATTTCTCCTCTTTGATTTGTGCTTTGTTTATTAGAGTCCCCCCCCCCCTTTTTTTTAAGCCTGGCTAGCAGTTATCAATTTTGTTGAATTTTTTTTAAAGATTTTATTTATTTATTTGACACAGAGAGAGATAGTGAGAGCAGGAACACAAGCAGGGGGAGTGGGAGAGGGAGAAGCAAGCTTCCTGCCGAGAAGGGAGCCCGATGTGGGGCTCGATCCCAGGACCCTGGGATCATGTCCTGAATCAAAGGTAGACGCTTAATGACTGAGCCACCCAGGTGCCCCAATTTTGTTGATTGTGAAAAGAAGCAGCTCCTGGTTTCTTTGATCTGATCATTTTTTTTTTTTAGTTTCTATATCATTTATTTCTACTCTAATCTTTATTATTTCCTAACTTCTGCTGGTTTTTGGTTTTGTTTGTTCTTTTCTAGTCCCTTTGGGTGTAAGGGTTAGGTTGTTTATTTGAGATTTTTCGTATTTCTTGAAGTAGGTCTGTATTGCTATAAACTTCCCTCTTAGAATGTTTTTGCTGCATCCTAAAGATTTTGGACCATTGTGTTTTCATTTTCATTTGTTTCCATGTACTTTTTAATTTCTTCTTTGATTTCCTGGCTGACCCATTCATTGCTTAGTAGCATGTTATTTAACCTCCATATATTTGTGGTCTTTCCATATTTTTTCTTATGGTTGATTTCTAGTTTCATAGCATTGTGGTCAGAAAAGATGCGTGGTATGACTTGATCTTTTTGAATTGGTTGAGACTTGTTTTATGGGCCTAATATGTGATCCATTCTGGAGAATGTTCCATGTGCAATTGAAAAGAATGTGTTTTCTACTGTTTTAGGATGGAATGTTCTGAATATATCTGTCAAATAGATCTGGTCCAGTGTGTCATTCAAAGCCATTGTTCCCTTGTTGATTTTTTGTTTGGATGATCTGTCCATTGATTTAAGTGGGGTGTAAAGTGCCCTACTATTGTTATATTAATATCGATTATTTCCTTTGTTATTGTTTTATATATTTGGGTGCTTCCATGTTGGATGCATAAATATTTACAATTGCTGTATCTTCTTGTTGGATTGTCCCCTTTGTTATTATATAGTGTCCTTTCTTCTTTGTCTCTTGTTACAGTCTTTGTTTTAAAGTCTATTTTGTCTGATGTAAGTATTACTGCCCTGGCTTTCTTTTGACATCCATTTGCATGGTAAATATTTCTCCATCCCCTCACTTTCAATGGTTGGACAGCTACCATTCTTGTGTTTTTGTAGTCTCAAATTGGGTCTTTACAAGGATATCCCCCTTTGATCCTATATCTATCCATGCCCTACATCTTAGTACTCTAATCAAAGGATGCATGGACAGGAATTTCAGGGTTGAGGCACTTTTAGGGAAAATTATTTATCACTGAGATGTGTATAGGCTTTCACCCTCCTTTTTTTTTTTAATTTGGTCAAGATTTCACTATATTTCTTTCTTTGTAATTTGGGGTGATGACAGGTTTCCTTGAGTATAGTGGTTCTAACTTTAATTTTTTTTTGTCTTCTATTAGTTTTGATGGAAGGAAGTGATATAAACATGCATTTACTCTACCATATAGTATAAGAAATCTCAGGAGATGGTAGGATGATGATGATGATTCTCTTAGAGATCTTGTAGGGTACAGAGATAAGGCAGCATTGCTTACTTCTGTCATGACTCTGTGTGTGTGTGTGTGTGTGTGTGTGTGTGTGTGTGTGTGTGTAGATGTAAAGAGGATTGTTTGAGTTGAAGTTGGAATGATGAACAAGTATTTGTCAAGTGGCTGTTGGGGAGGTGCACTCTAGGCAGAGGGAGTGGAGAGAATAAAAGTTTAGGGGCATAAAATAGTATGGTCCATTTAGAGAATTTCAAATTCTTTAGAATGGATGGAGTACAGGGAAGAGGAGGATCAAAGAGAGGGAGAAAGCTAGAGATATAGGACAGACCAAACTGCCTCAAGTGGCAGTGGAACCTGAATTTTATTGTGTCAAAATGGAGAATCATTGAGAGTTTCGAGCAGGGGTTTAGTGTAACATTATCTTATTTTATATTAGAGAGATGACTTAGGGAATAATTTGAAGGAAAAACTAGAAGGGAGACCAGTTAGGGTATCATTACAGAGTCTAAATAAGTCTGAGCTGAGGGTCTGAACTGATAAAGTAGCAATGGGGATGGAGAGGACATGGACAATACAAGAGGAGTTAAGGGGATGGAAGCAATATGAACTTCTCTGCTAATCTGATATGAAGAGAGAGGCAGAGTGAAAGAAAATATTCTAAGATGATGTTCATGGTGCTGGTTGGGTGCCCAGCTGTATGGTGAAGTCATTAATCTAGATGAGAACTGAAGATGGTGGCAACAGATTTTGGGGAAATGTCATGAGTTCAATATTGAGATGCCTATGAGATGGCCCAGTGATCAATGGATTTGGGAGCTCTGAAGCTCAGGTGAGAGATCTGGACTGTAGAATCTGAGGTTCTAAGTTGAACTGAAACTCTAGAATGAGATTACTCAGAGAAAACAATGTAATGTGAGCAATGAATAGGATGTAAGGGTTGAACCTTAAGGTAAGACTCTTCCTTAACAGGAGGTAGTACATAAGCCGGAGCCAGCAACAGATATTGGGAAAGAATGCCAGGAGGGTAGAAGGTGGTGTTTTGAAGCCAGAGGAGAAAGTCTTTTATGTCTTACAGAGAGAATACTGAGCATATGGGAGAAATAGTTGAATAGGGTTAATAGATATATAGGCAGAGTTCCTGGAGAAAAAATTTAAAAGTAGTGATAAATTAGTGAACTTGGATGGTTAAGTTGAAAGATTCTGGCACAGACTTTTAAAACTCTGTTAAAGGAATTTGGAAAAAAGGAGGCAGGGAAGGAGCTGAAGTTTTTTTTTTTAAAGATTTTATTTATTTTTTTGACAGAGATACATAGTGAGAGAGGGAACACAAGCAGGGGGAGTGGGAGAGGGAGAGAGAGAAGCAGGCTTTCTGTTGAGCAGGGAGCCCAACGTGGGGCTCGATCCCAGGACACTGGGATCATGACCTGAGCCGAAGGCAGATGCTTAATGACTGAGTCACCCAGGTGCCCCAGGAGCTGAAGTTTTTAAAACAGTTATATGCTGTTGGTTTTCCCTAGTGTATTAATAGATACATAGAAAAATGAATATAGTGTTTTCAAAGACTTTGGTCTCATTTTCTTTATTCTGATAAGCAGGCTTTTATTTATTTCTGGCTAATAAGAGAATAAAGAAGAAATGGGGGGGCGCCTGGGTGGCTCAGTTGGTTAAGCGACTGCCTTTGGCTCAGGTCATGATCCCGGAGTCCTGGGATCGAGTCCCACATCGGGCTCCCGGCTCGGTGGGGAGCCTGCTTCTCCCTCTGACCCTATCCCCTCTCATGCTGTTTCTCTCTCTCTCTCTCAAATAAATAAATAAATAAAATCTTAAAAAAAAAAAAAGAAATGGGAATTTTTTTAGCTTCAAATTGTGGTTGACAAGAATTTTACTTTTTTCACCATTCTCTTTTTGTTCTCTGCCTTTCAAAAATAACATACCTTAGAAGAATTCATATATATTTGAGCTGTCTTATAATATGGAGTAGAACTGACCCACAGACCCACTGGACCTACAGCAACAAAAGCCACTCTCACTTTCAAGGTGTATATGAAGGGCATGTTACTTCTGCCCTGTTTGCTCAAACTTGATGCCTTATAGCTGAAGGTTATTCTTGTTCAGAGTGATTCAATGAAATCTCCTCCGAGGTCTCACATATTAGATTATCTTCTTAGGTTTCAGTTGGACTAATTTAGTTCTTTGGCTTTTTAAATAATATATAGGTAACCTTCATGCTGCGCTTGTATGAGATGGGAGCTCATAGTGTTTCAGTTCTGTTATAATTTTTATATGGTACAAAAAGTCCTTAAGTTGAAAGGATTTGCTATATAGAATAACCATGGGGCATTTCTGTCCTTTCTCCTTAGCTGCAATTTTGTAAAGTGTGCCATTGTGAAATATAGGGTGAGCTTTTAGTGTGAACTGGCATTTTATAAAATAACACGAAACGTGTGTTATCAGGAGAGGGGTAATGAGGTCTTCATGTAAAATTTATATACAGTGTTACTTTTCAGTTAAATCAGAAATTGAATTATAACTTTTTGCTTTTTTTTTATTTTGGAGGGAGATTAAACTTGACCAGCCATTCATGGTAAGAAGGACATAGTATACGACCTACATATAAGTAGAATGTTATTTTCCTTTGTTTTTCTTTATATTAGTTAAGGCAGTCTTTTGGCTTTTTAAAACCATTTTTGCAGTTCTCTGAGTACAGGGAAAAAAAACCATTTTTGCAGCCCTCATCTACGTTGTATGTGCAGGGAAATTTTATTTTGGTTACGATGGCTAGAGTAAGCACTTGGTTCCATTTAATTTAATTTTGCTTAAGTGTTCTCATAAAGAATCCACAAAACTCACAATTTTGGGGGGGCAAGCACTCAATTTGATCATTTTTCAAAGAGCATCAATAAGATTACTATCCAGAGGTTTATTAAAGAGAACTTCAGATGCTTAAAGTTTGAATTACAACATGCTAAAGATACTTACTTTTTATTACAAAATATAAATTGTTTTGTTCTGTTGAAACCCAGAGTTCTCAGAAGCTAAGGAAATAAAAAGTGCAGACTCTTGAGCATCCTGAATGTAGTACATTTAAGAATTGTAGACCTAACCCTGGAGCATACCTTTTATGCACCACTCTGGAATTGATTTCAAAGGGCCCATGATCCTTTATAAGGTTGTTGTACATTAGGATTTTTTTCTAGGGTATTTAGGCATGTTGCTTTTCTAATTAATGCACATGTAAGAAATATGCCTTAGAATTTGAAGGTAAGAGATCCAATAAAATGAGGCACCAGAGGGAAGCTTTATTTTAAACTCTTTTATTATGGGAACAAAGTGTAAAAGCATTCTTGAATAATAATTAAAGCTTTGTAAATAAAAGAAATATGTTTATCCCAAATGTAGACAGGTAGACTTTGCTATCCTACTGAAAAGGGGATAAAATAATATCAACTAATATTTGTTGAGCCCTTGCTAGGTGTCAGAGATATTGGCTAAGTAACGGCTTTTATACGAATTTTCTTTAATCTTCAAGATCCCTTTGAGGGGTACTCTTATTATTCTCATTTTACAGACAAGGAAACTGATATTTAGGGAGATTCAGTAACTTGTCTAAAGTCACCAATGAGCAGGGAACAGAACCTAGATTCTCACCTAGGCAGTCTAGCTTCAAAGCCAGTGCTCTTAATTACTGAGATCCAATATTGAGGACATGCAGGAGAATTTAAGAAATCTTGTAGCAGGAGCACATGGGTGGCTCAGTTGGTTGAGCATCCAACTCTTGACGTCACATCTTGATCTCAGGGTTGTGAGTTTGAGCCCCGCATTGGGCTGCACACTGGACATGGAGCCTAATTAAAAAACAAACAAACATCTCCTAGCAGACAGGGGAGGGCAGCAGGATGTCTCACACTGGCTTCTGCATTTGGCCTGCTGAGAGGCTAAGTGAGGCTGAAACCTAGCCCTCCTTCTGCTGGGCAAGCTGTGGGCCTTCCTGCTAACACCTCCAGGGCCGTGTCTACCGAGAGGGTGGTACCTTTTTCTAATTCATTTGTCGGAAGAGGATATTTTTCTATTTATTTTCTATATATTTTTCAAAGGCAAATCTTAATTCTGTCTTCCTCTTCTGAGTACCACCCCACGTATATTTCCCTGCATTCCCAACAGCCCTTTGACTCTGACCTGCCTCTTCCTAGTCAGCTTGTTCCCTTGATGGTTGCATTCTATCCACCTTTGTGTTGATAACTCTAAAATTTATATTTTCATCCCAGATTTCTCTCCCAAATTTTGCTCTAGTATTTTTAACTGCCTACGTAACATCTTCACTTGAATGTGTAACATGTAACATGTAAACATCAAATTTATCATGTCTCAAACTGGACTCTTTATTTTCCTGTTCTTCGTGCAGCTGTGCCCACCGCAGTTAAATGGCAACTCCATCCAGTCTCCGAGTTGCTGCAGACTGGAAAACTTAAAGCTATCTTGAATTCTCTTTTTCCTATGTCCAGTCTGTTGGGAATTCCTGTGGGCTCAACTGACAAAATATATCTACAATCTGATGACTTTTGTCTACCTCTACTGGCACCATCCAGGTCTAAGTTACTACAGGCGCCTCCCAACGGTGTCCCTGCATCTGCTCTTGCCCCTCATACTTCATTTTATTGGTTAGAGTGATCTTTCCAAAATATAAACCAGATCATGTTTCTCTAGTGCTCAAACCCCTGGTGTATTTTCCATGTGGTTCGACATGATCTATAGCCACTCACCTTCAACCCCATTACCTTTCTGATCTCTCTTTTACTATGCTCTTTGTAACTCTTTTTTTTTTTTTTTTTAAGATTTTATTTATTTATTTGACAGAGAGAGACACAGCGGAGAGGGAACACAAGCAGGGGGAGTGGGAGAGGGAGAAGCAGGCTTCCCGCGGAGCAGGAAGCCCGATGAGGGGTTCGATCTCAGGACCCTGGGATCACGACCTGAGCTGGACGCAGACGCTTAACCGACTGAGCCACCCAGGCGACCCTCTTTGTAACTCATTCTACCCCACTTACATTGGCCTCCTTGCTGTTCTGCTAATATGCCAACACTCTCCTGCCTCAAGTTTTTGCTATTATCTCTGCCTGGAGTGCTCTGCTTCCAGCTATCTGCTTGGCTAATTTCCTCACCATATCAAATCTGCTCAAATGTCCTCAGTAAAGCTAATCTTGATCTTATTTAATACTTCAGTCTGCTCCCAATGTCTCTTCCACTGAATCCTGCTTACTCTGTTATACTTTTTCTTTTTCTTTTCATAGTATATGTCATTTTCTAATGGTGCTAACAATTTTCTTTTTACTATATTTATTGTTTATGGTCTCCCTCTACCCTCTGACTGGTGTAAAGTAGAAACTCAGTAAATATAAGTTGAATGAATGAATGATGCCCTATGGTCTAGGGGTGCCTCTGATCTCACACCATTGCTGTTATAGCTGATGAAAAGGCTAGGTAGAAGAGCTTATACTTACTATTGATCTCCAAATAAATGTGTGGAAAGTATTTGTAAAGTGTAGGAAGAACATCTGAAAAGAAAGAAACCCAACTATTTCTCCATCATATATGTTAGGCAATTGCTTGATTTTATTGACTCTCTGACAAACCTGAGATCCTTTTGTTTACCAAGTGAGTAAAGATGTGTGTACTTCTTTCTTGGTGGGCCAGATAAGCCAGAAATGATGACATTGGAACCATGGGGGTAGGATAGGGGTGGGGAGGGAGGTGGGCTTGGAAAACAGGTGTGTATAGAGATTAGTGGAAATTTTTTATTATAGTTGTCCTCTTTCCATTTTATTTCACTCTAACCAAGATAGTTGTATAAAATCAACTGTGATAATATTGTGCAGCAAATCCCATGTCCCCCTTTCCTTTTCTTTATTTAAACTTGTGTGTGTGTGTGTGTGTGTGTGTATTCTTTTTTGTCACTTACATTTGGTTCTAATCCTTCACATTATTCCTAATTACATTTTGTTAACCTTTGAAAGGGGGGCATGCTGATTAGGGAAAATGAAGCTTACAGAGTTTTGCTATCCACTCAAGATAAATTTTTTTTTAAAGATTTTATTTATTTATATGAGAGAGAGCAAGAGAGAGAGCATGAGCAGGGGGAGGGGCAGAGGGAGAGGGAGATCATGACCTGAACCGAAGGCAGATGCTTAACTGACTGAGCCAACTAGGCACCCCTCAAGATAAATTTCTAATGACAAAATAAATGCTCTTTTATGACATTATTTCAGGAGTAGGAAACCTTTCACTAGTTGCTCACTATTTTTTTCTGATATTTTGGAAGTGTAGAGTATTAGATAAGATTAATATTTGTGATGATGGTTGCGGTTGGCACCTTGTAAAAAATTTCTTCTTTGTATTTCACTAAATAGAGTTTCACTAAATGAGATCTCATGAAGTCTAAAGATATTTTTGGTAGGAGACTGACTTGTTGACATAATCAAAGCACTTTAAACTTGAGGAAAAGAAACCCATTTGCAGATAAAACCATCAAAGTGGTGTATGTGTGTGTGTATGTGTTAGTGTATGACAATAATTAGGGCATAGAAAAACCATGTTAATAGATAACTATGCATTGTAATTATCCAGAGAAAATCACATGGGAAAAGGTCAATAATTAATAAATAATGATAAATATAGGTACCTAAAAAGATACAAATTAAATACAATATCATAGATAGCAATAAATCCTGAACTGAATGTTTCTGTTGTGTTTTTTTTTTTTTTAAAGATTTTTTATTTATTCATTTGAGAGAGAGAGAATGAGAGAGAGAGCACATGAGAGGGGGGAGGGTCAGAGGGAGAAGCAGACTCCCTGCCGAGCAGGGAGCCCGATGCGGGACTCGATCCAGGGACTCCGGGATCATGACCTGAGCCGAAGGCAGCCGCTTAACCAACTGAGCCACCCAGGCGCCCCTGTTGTGTTTTTTTTAATATTTAAGATTTTATTTATTTTTTCATGAATGTAATGTTGAATGTTCACAAATTATTTTATTTATTTTATTTTAATTTTTTTAAAGATTTTATTCATTTGAGACACAGAGATACAGAGAGAGAGAGAGCATGAGAAGGGGGAGAGACAGCAGGAGAGGGAGAAGCAGGCTCCCTGCTGAGCCAGGAGCCTGATGTGGGGCTCGATCCCAGAACCCTGGGACCATGACCTGAGCCAAAGGCAGACGCTTAACCATCTGAGCCACCTAGGCGCCCCATAAATAATTTTAATAAAGGTAGAAAAATATACATATGGTGAATATATACTCTTGCATGGAAACCCATAAACTTAAGAAAATAGTAATAGAACATTTGGATGAGGGAGAAAAAGAGGAAAAGAGAAGTGGTATTGTTGCAGAAGCTTATTATGTGAAGAATTTTCCTGCTACATATAAAAAAAAACTGTTACAGTAACATAGTGAGATGATACATTTTGAAAATTTCAAGAAGTCCTCTCTTAAAAGTGGAATAACTGATGATTTTTTTTTTTTTTTTACCCTACCTCAGGGTTAAATGCATTTTAGAAGATTGAGGAAACAATGAAAGAAGCAGGGGCGCCTGGGTGGCTCAGTCATTAAGTGTCTGCCTTCGGCTCGGGTCATGATCCCAGAGTCCTGGGATTGAGCCCCACAGCAGGCTTCTGGCTCCCTGCTGGGCGGGAAGCCTGCTTCTCCCTCTCACCCCCCCCCCCC
>NC_058408.1:96807899-96880519 GCF_002201575.2 Neomonachus schauinslandi | reverse complement strand
CCCCCCCCCCCCCCCCCCCCCCCCCCCTGCCGCTTGTGTTCCTTCTCTCTCTGTCAAATAAATAAATAAAATCTTTAAAACAAACAAACAAAAAACAATGAAAGAAGCAAATCTGATTAATAAGAACTTGGTGATATGGAATGCTAGAAATTTTGGGCAGGCCTCTTTTTAACATTTGTAGTGAGCAAAGTGAAGCTATAAAGGGAAGCCTGCATACCACACTTATATATGTAAAAGTTACAAATCAAGCTAACAAGCTGCTACGGTAGGTTCTACCTTCCTGTCTTTCTACCTTGAGAAATACTCCTTCAAAATGACCTGGAAGACAAGATTTGGAGTTAGAATTCTTGGATTCCTTGAATTTTTTTGTTAGAATGAGGTGGTGGATGGGGAGCTCACTCCTGCCCTTGATATGTGGTCTGCCCCCTTCTCTTCTGGCTCTGTTTCGCATTTGAGAGGGCTCAAGCATGTACAAGTGGACAGTCCAGCCTGCACATACAAATTCCATCAAACTCATAATTTTTGGGGGGAAGCTGCCTCCTGGCCACCTCTCAAGTATAGGGATGGGCATGTTGAGTCATTTATTTTTGGTAGGATGGATGCTAGGAACAGGCTGGCATAGACCCTGGAAATAGGTTTGGGCTGCTTGAGCAGAGAGGTGGGGTACTGGATACCCTGAGCATGTCAGGAAGGGTAGGTGTGGGTTCTGGGAGGGCACATTACCTTGGTCCCTTGGACTCTTCCAAAACATGAGGATCCGGGGTGGGGCAGCTCTTGTCTAAGTGTATGGGCAGTACTGGTTTGGGAGAAAGTGTTTTATTGTAGAGGTGACAGTTGTAAATAAAACATTGTTAGACACAGTTACACATGTGTCCTCGATGTTAAGAGAAGCAAATTTCAGAAATTTTAGATTAATGGTAAGTATGATTTTAAGGGACTGTATACGACCAAAGAGAAATTTGATGAATTAAAGATGAAGAAACAAGAGAGCCAGCTGGGCCTTGGCTTCACTACTTTTTCTTTCACCAGAATCTGGGGTAGTGCTTCATAAACAATCATTTAACAATAACATCAATGGCCCCAAATCCTAGTGTTTCTGTGTAGGGAGCACAAATTTGAAAAGAATATGGATCAAAGATGGGAAAAGGGACATATTACTTAAGGCAAGTAAAAGAGAATGGCTGGAACTAGGAAAAATAATGTTGGGAAGGCTAAGGCAATTCTCATTTTGTAGGGTTGGAAGGGATGCTGAAGGAAAGAAAAAGGGACTTCCAAAGTTAAAGACTGAGAGAAAGAGAAATAGAAAGCCTAAGGAAGGAATATGTCCTGTGCATGAGTCAAATGATGTGAGATTAGCAGCTGACAGGTAATACAAGCTGTGATAGTGTGATGTCATGTGGGCAAGCTGGAACAAACACCGGTACTGGGGAATTGAATTAAGTGGAAGAGGCAGGTCTGTTAGAATTTGTATTAAAATACAGAATTTGTATTAAACCCTTCTATGCTGGTATTATCTATGATATCTCTGAAACTATGAGAAAATGACCATAGCAGTTGCCTGTGGGAGAGAAGTTAGGGCCGGAGGATAGGGATGGGAGAGAGACTTGTTTTTAACCATATATGTAGTTGAACCTTGTATTACTTAATAAAATTTTTAATTAATTAAAAAAGAATTGAAACCCTAGATGATGAAAATAAAGGAGCTATCTTAGTCTCTTTAAATTGGTTGAATTATGTATCTTTTGAAAAAGTATGTCCCTTAATTCTAAAATGATCTGCAAATGTGATCACAGAACCTGGGAGTCACTAAGAAATAACAGACCTGTCGGGAATCAGAAGAAGGGCAAATACCTTTATTTTCAAAAGAGGAAAAAAGGTGGCCTCTAAAATTAGACTGGACATCTAGGCACCACACTGTAGGGAAACTGAAGAATTAAAATGTAAATAAATGGCAGTAATTGCTAGCATTTGGCATGGATTCTCCAGGAGTCAGTTGTGTCAAACTAGATTTATTTTTATTTTTATTTTTAATTTTTTTTAAAGATTTTATTTATTTGACAGAGAGACACACAGCGAGAGGAGGAACACAAGCAGGGGGAGTGGGAGGGGGAGAAGCAGGCTTCCCGCCAAGCAGGGAGCCCGATGCGGGGCTCGATCCCAGGACCTGGGAACATGTCCTGAGCTGAAGGCAGACGCTTAACAAATGAGCCACCCAGGTGCCCCTAGATTTTTTTTAAAAAAATTGAATTCTTATATAGGAAGGAAAGGGTGTCTTTATTTCATTGAAACATTAAAAAAAAAAAATCCTCCCATGTTTTTTTGACTAGACGAGAAAGTAGATTATTTCACAAAAAGTGATTAATAACTGGTTGAAACGTTCATTTATCTACAGTGTTTATTACTTGATCATCATGTATCTGAAAAGAGATTTCTAGTGGTATCAAAATCAGTTTTCATGCCTGGCTCTCATTGTTCGGTGATTTAACTGGAGACTATAGAATTCATACTGAACGATTAATGGGTAAATAGAAAACTGGGAGGAGGTGTTAACATGTTGGATTCTCTAATATTAATTTTTGACCGGTGGGAACAAAAGTCTAGATTCTGCAGGATGAAATGTTAGGAAGAAAAAATAAAATTCTGCATTTAGGGGCAAAGAAATATTAATTGCCCAAATATATGATGGGGAGATTTGGGTTTGCAGTAATCCTTGTAAAAAAGAATTGAACAATTTAGTTGAAAAGTGAGTATAAAGATATTAATTAGCTAAGTCTGATGACTCTGACATGGAATTTAATAATCTTAAAGGAGAATAAACTGTCACCTTACAAACTGTTAAAAAGTTTTTTTTAAAACTAAGTATTTCATATTAGAGACTTTTCTGTAGGAACTGTATTATAGATGATTAGGTTTCTAAGCCATCCCATAAGAACATGTCAACTTACGTAGAAGGATTATAGCTTTACTAAGAGGAGCCTGAGCTTCAGAATTTGGAGACGGGATCATGTGTTACAGTAGGGAGAAGTAGGTGGAAAAGTTTTCTCTTTACTCTTTGTGAGGGAATGGCTACCCCCAGGCAAATTTTGGAAATGGCTGAAATTTTCCATTGACCTCTGTGTGCATCTCTCTGATCAAACATTCTTCTGCTGGGGCGCCCGGGTGGCTCAGTTGGTTAAGCGGCTGCCTTTGGCTCAGGTCATGATCCCAGGGTCCTGGGATCGAGCCCCATGTCGGGATCCCTGCTCGGTGGGAAGCCTGCTTCTCCCTCTCCCTCTCCCCCTGCTTGTGTTCCCTCTCTCACTGTCTCTCTCTCTGTCAAATAAATAAACAAAATCTTAAACAAACAACCAAAAAACAAAAATGAAAAAAACCCCATTCTTCTGCTGCCAGGATATGACTAGAATACAATGTGGTTTGTGCTTTGAGAATGACATATATGGGTGTCAGATGGAGAGTAATGAGCTAGTTCATATTAATGCGTGATTGACTGTGTTCACCGTATGACCTCAGAGTTAGCTGCATTTAAAAATGAAATGCTTGTTAAACTAAATGAATTTAAAATTGATGTAAGTTCAGTTGCAAGCAGGGAATAAAGTGGAATAAAGGAAATTCAGGTATTGTGGATAATAGTGTGGGAAGAAGGGAAGGATCCACATGGGTGCATGTGCTCCACCCTAAGGACTCTCTCTGGAGACATCTATTACTGCTGCAAGTGATTTGTTTTCCTCCCTTTGATTCTGAAAACTGGGATTTTAATCTAGTCTTTTTGTCTTCAAACCTGTACCTTTTCCACTTTATAAAATAGTCTCAATTGGAGAGAAGTCAAAAAGTGGCAGGTTTCAATTCAACATAAGAAAGAACTTTATAGGGCGCCTGGGTGGCTCAGTTGGTTAAGCGACTACCTTCGGCTCAGGTCATGATCCCAGGATCCTGGGATCGAGTCCCACATCGGGTTCCCGGCTCGGCGGGGAGCCTGTTTCTCCCTCTGACCCTCTCCTCTCTCATGCTGTTTCTCTCTCGCTCGCTCTCCAATAAATAAATAAATAAAATCTTAAAAAAAAAAAAAAAAGAACTTTATAAAAGTAATCCCAGGGGCGCCTGGGTGGCTCAGTCAGTTAAGCGTCTGCCTTCGGCTCAGATCATGATCCTAGGTTCTTGGAATGGAGCCCCATGCCGGGCTCCCTGCTTTGTGGAAGTCTGCTTGTCCTGTTCTCTCTGCCTCCCCCTCTGCCTCTCCCTCCACCTCTGCCCTTTCCTCTCCCTTGTGTTCTCTCCCCTCCTTGTGCTCTTTCCCTGGCTCGTCTGCTCTCTCTCTCTCAAATTAAAAAAAAAAAAAATCCCAGAATCTAATGGTATAGTGAGTATCTCATCATTTCTATTCATCCAAGTCCAGTACATTGTTGAAATGAAGGATGTTGCAGGAGTTATTCTTGAATTTGAGAAGTACTCCCTAACTCTTTAGATTTTATGGATCATATCTTGGGTTATAATACCCACAACCTAGTAGGATTTTTATTTTGGATTCACATTGTGGTATTGCTATAAGAATTTGGTAACAATTTGTCAGACTTTGACCTTGCTTTAACTTCATTTGCAAAATTCTGCCGTTTTCTGCCTATTACTGCCCTGATCTCCAGTCAATCAGGATTACTGAACAGGACAGATCCAAAAGATCCAAAAGATTTTTATAAGAAAGAGCATTTATTCAAAGAAGAATAATTATATGTAGCCAAGGTTCTTCAAGGATTTATTGGTATATTATTTTATAATTTTTCCATGAAAAAACTGAACTTCTCAACAACTTTCTTTACTTAATGTGTATTAAAGACATGATCACAGATTTAGAAGATACTTTGGCTGAATTAGGTTTGTCTTTTATCTCTTTGTTGAAAAACATTTTTCTAGCAGGATTATTTATGATGTGAATAATTTTTATTCTTATTTTTTATTTTCCTTGCCTCCAATTTCTGGTGCTCAATGTAGCTTTGAAAATCCATTGTGAATGGATTTCTGTGAAAGCATATGTTTTTAAAGGCTGTGAAAGTTCCCTTAGATCTTATTTTAGTTCACAACAGTGTCCTCTACTTTTGTCTCTGATATGAAAGAACAAACAATGTCAGTAATCTTGACTTGATTTTTGTGTAGGATAGTACCCATCATGAAAGGGGTAACAAATGAACTCCTTTGTGAGTACTCATTTGATAGAACCCTATGGTGTTATGGAGACTGAAGGACATACTTTATTGTATGTATTGGCTCCAGGCTATGCAGAAGGGTCATCATGGGAGTATCCTATTTGTCAATTTAGATTTGCTTCTGTTAGAGGGAATCAAAATGGTAGGTGGAATGATTGGAAAAAGCCAAAACCAAAACCAAAACCAAGCCAAACCAAAACAAAACATTTCAGTCCTAGAAATGCATTTGAGAGAAACCACTTGGCAATAGTGATGAAGCCTTTCTTGAAACATATATTCTGTATTTCAGATGAATAGCTGAGAAAAGAGATCATGTTTTTACTTTTAGAAAGGAAATAAAACCAGTGAAAAGGGAAGAAAAACAAGGTAGTAAAGGCCTAAGTCATATGGCTTTGTATCTCTCTCTCTCTATTTTTTAAACCCATGATTTTTAAAATTGAGTTTTTAATTTTAATTCCAGTGTAGTTAACATACAGTGTTATATATATATATTTTTAAAGATTTTATTTATTTATTTGACAGAGAGAGACACAGCGAGAGAGGGAACACAAGCAGGGGGAGTGGGAGAGGGAGAAGCAGGCTCCCCGCAGAGCAGGGAGCCCGATGCGGGACTCGATCCCAGGACCCTGGGATCATGACCTGACCTGAAGGCAGTCGCTTAACCAACTGAGCCACCCAGGCGCCCAACATACAGTGTTATATTATTTTCAGGTGTATAGTATAGTAATTCAAGAATTCTATACATTGCTCAGTGCTCATCACAATAAGTGTACTCTTAATCCTCTTCACCTGTTTCACCCATCCTCCCACCCATCTCCCTTCTGATGTGCTTTATTTTAAATGAGACCCTTAGTTAGTTATTTTTTTTTCAACAGGAACGTATTTTACTTGAAGCATATTTCAAATGCTTCATATATTTTTATATCATAGAATAACAGTAATTTATTCTTTCATTTGAAAAGAAATTCAAGCAATATTTTTTCACTTAATGCAATTTGAATAGTATTTTTTCCCAAGGCGAAAATGTCTTTTAAAAAGTAAAAGAATTGTAGGCACTTTGTATGAGTGGCTTGTGGTAGAGTTAAGGATAGACTGAAGACAGGACAACACGATAGTCTGAAAGGGGGCAAAGATGCCCTGCACAGGCCATTTGATTGTGTGAAGAAATGTGCTACATTTCAGAAGGTGTGCTCTCTTTCTGAAATCAACAGTGTTGGTGGGTTTTATATAAAATTCTCAACATTTATAGTACAGTTGACCCTTGACCAATGTGGGGATTCAGGGCACTGACACTCCCCCTCCCTGCACAGTTAAAAATCGGTGTATAACTTTTATAGTATTTGCCTCTGTTTAAAAAAAATTATGGGGGCTCCTGGGTAGCTTGGTCAGTTAAGCATCCAACTCCTGATTTCAGCTCAGGTCATGATCTCAGGGTTGTGAGACTAAGCTCCGCATCAGGTTCTGCGCTGGGCATGGAGCCTGCTTAAGATTCTCTCTCTCCTTCTCCCTTGGTGCTCCCCACACCCAAAAACAAAACCAAATAAAAAATAAAAATAAATAAAAAATTGTATTATTAACCTAAGAATTAGATTTCATCAAGATAAAAGTTAATTTTAGTTACAGGATGGTTTCATGTGTATGTCTCTCTCTGCATGTGTATCAGGTGTACAGTGTGGAAAGGCCTTGTGAAACACTGACCTTTTCACTTACACATACACGTGCAGATCATGATTATCTTTGGAATATATACAGTAACACATTTATGGATCTAGGGAAGGATCCACTAGAGTGGGAGAGGTTGATGAGCAAAGAGACGCTGATTATATGGAACTAGGCCAATGGATGTTGGCAAAGTCTAGGAGGAGAATGGGAATAGACTCTCAGGGGAAACAGTTGGGAGGGAACATGGGCCGTACCCTGAGACTCTGGTATCCCTTGGGGTTGGAGGCAGGGGTACAGAAAAAAGAACAGTCCTCTCTCCTAGAATCACTGGGATGGAAAGGAGTGTTGAAGGCATTGATTCTGGATAAGAGAAACACCATGAAAATATGTACTCGCTCTTTCCTTCCTCCCTTCCCTTTTCCCACGTATATACTTGTGATAAAGTTTTTATGATTTTATTCATTTATTTGACAGAGAGAGACACAGCGAGAGAGGGAACACAAGCAGGGGGAGTGTGAGAGGGAGAAGCAGGCTTCCCGCGGAGCAGGGAGGCCGATGCGGGGTTCGATCCCAGGACCCTGGGATCATGACCTGAGCTGAAGGCAGACGCTTCATGACTGAGCCACCCAGGCGCCCCTACTTGTGATAAAGTTTAATTTATAAATTAGGCACAGTAGGAGGTTAATAATAATAACTAATAAAATAAAACAATTATAACAATATACTGTAATAAAAGTTATATGATATGGTCTCTCTCTTTTCTTCAAAATATCTTATTGTACTCAGTCTTCATCTTGGGTGATGGTAAACTGCCTGTCTGTTGAGATGAAGTGAGGTGAATGACCTAGGCATTGTGATGTAGCATGAGGCTTCTATTTACTTTCTGATGATATGTCGACTGGGTAACTGAAGCCACAAAAAGCAAAACTCTAGATAAGGGGGGACTACTGTAGTACTTCCTAAATATTTTTGTTTTAGTTTCCATGGGTGCCATAGGGAATATCTGAATATTTTCTGGGGGTGGAATCTTATGTTTTCTTGCCTGCAAATATAGAAGAAAATGGGTAATATCTAAGTGGGAAGGTTTTTGTATTGATGGTAACATGTTTCTTTCGACTATAAATTTATTTATTTTTTAACAGACTAAGTTACATATAGGTGATACATGTTTCTTACTGCTTATCTCTGTGAGCCTTTAGTAAGTACTTGACTGTGAGTAAGTTAATACAAATTTGTGGACTTGGAGATTTGGGTAATAGTTTTTATGGCCAATTTTAATTTGAATATGTTATGATATATATGCCACGTGTGGTTATTTGAGATATCTATGTATTCTTATGCAAAAATCTCACTGATTTTAAGATTAATGTTAATGCCTTAAAGATGGCTTGTCATTTTTTTCTTATTTTGTCTTGCCCAAATATCAATCCTTTCTCTCTTTTTATAATAACTATGCCAATTTAAATTAGTTTATTTTCTGTATAGGAAAGTAAACTGCCCCCAACTTTCTTCTTCAGTCAAAACCCTCAAACAGTTCCCCAAACAAATAGAGATGTATCACATCTTCCAAAGTCCTACTTGGCTCCTCATCTGAGTTATCATTAACAAGAACAAGCAAAATATGAGCACTGGCTACCTCAGTGCCATGATTTTTTGGAAGTCAGAGGACTTGCATGCTGTAAGATATGTCTCACCAACTTGGCCATTCATTTTTACTTAAGACTCCTGAACAAATGCAAACCCACCCTGGGTTATTATTTTAGTCATGAACATACTAACATAGATTAATTTGTTAGAGGATCTAAGGCTAGACCGCACGACCAGAGAACAGACAGGGAAGGAATATCTCATTTCTCTGTTGGTGGACTTGTCACCCTGGTCCTCTGAGGGCTACAGCTGATATCAGGAAGAGGTGCTGAGTATAAATCTCATGTACTCTATGATTTTCATTAGTGCTTCCCTTTAGAAAGTATTTTTCTTTATTAATAAGTGTCTTTTCATTTTTATGCACAGGCAGCATGTCGGCTGAAACACCAATCACACTGAATATTGATCCTCAGGATCTGCAGGTACAAACATTCACTGTAGAGAAGCTACTGGAGCCACTCATAATCCAGGTATGAAGACCATGGAAATAACAATATGTAACTTCAGAAGAACTAAAAAATGAGAAAAGTAGATCATGAACCAAGGAAAGATTTGATTTTTATAGAGGGAATATGTCATCTAAAATTGATTTTTAAGATACTGCTAAAATATAAAAAAATACATATTTAGTAATAATAATAAAGTTTGGAAAGTACCCCCCCCCCCACAATTCTCTCTTAAAAGCAACAGACGTGGGGTGCCTGGGTCGCTCAGTTGGTTAAGCATCTAGCTCTTGATTTTGGCTCAGGTCCTGATCTTGAGGTTGTGAGATTGAACCCCGTGGGGGTTCTACTTGTCTCTCTCCCTATCCCCGCTTGTGCCTGCACTCTCTCTCTCAAATAAATAAATAAAATCTTTAAAAAAAAGCAACAGCCATAAAAATATGTATATATAGCTTTCAAAGTACCTTTATATAGTCGTGAAAACTGAGTGAGGCAGGCAGCATGGTTAAAACCATCCTTATTATATAGATGAGGAAATTGAGCCAAGAGAATTTCAGTGACTTGTCCCAAGGCACATGGTGGCTCATTTGTCAAATAGGAAATTATTTTTAAAATACCAAAATGTATGAGAAAAGCAGCTATTTAAGAAATTGTGTGATAAAATCTTTCATGAAGTCAGTAATCCTTTCATAATATACATCATGATTCTCTGACTTATTATGCAAGTCCAGATTTTACTTATTGGAGTTCTTAAAGCAGAGCTTGAAAAAACTTACACTATCTGTAGATTTAAATTTTTTGTCCTTTACCCAAAATTTATGAAGGATCTTCCCATAGGCTTACCACACATTATACTTCCCAATACAAATTATCCCTTTTTCCTTTTTTTTAATTCAAGTATAATTAACCTACAGTGTAATATTAGTTTTAGGTATACAATATGATTCAACAATTCTGTACATTTCTCAGTACTCATTGAGATAAGTGTACTCTTAGTTCCCTTTATTTGTTTCACCCATCCCTGCCAATTCCCTCTGGCAACCACCAGTTTGTTCTCTGAATTATGTATCTGTTTTTTTTGTTTGTTCATTAGTTTTGTTTCTTAAATTCCACATGTAAGTGAAATCATATGGTACTTGTCTTTCTCTGACTGACATATTTCACTTAGTATTATACCCTCTGGGTTCATCCATGTTGTTGCAAATGGCAAGATTTCCTTCTTTTTTAATGGCTGAATAATATTTCATCGTATATATATATATGTGTGTGTGTATATATATATACACACACACATATATATATAGACCACTTCTTTATCCATACATCAATTGATGGACACTTGGGCCATTTCCACAATTTGGCTAATGCAGATATGCTGCAATAAATATGAGGGTGTTTATAATTTTTGAATTACTGTTTTTGTATTTTTTGGGTAAATACCTAGTAGTGGAATTAATGGATCATATGGTAATCCTATTTTTAATTTTTTGAGGAACCTCCATACTGTTTTCCAGTGACTGCACCAGTTTGCATTCCCACCAACAGTGCATGAGGATTCTTTTTCTCTACATTCTTGCCAACACTTGTTGTTTTTTCTGTTTTTGATTTTAGTCATTCTGACAGGTGTGAGGTGGTATCTCATTGTGGTTTTGATTTGTATTTCCCTCATGCCAAGTGATGTTTTTTATATGTATCACCAAGTTATTTGGTGAAATTTTTAAATGAATTCTCACAAATCATTTAAGATTTTGTTCCTATGCAGTTACCAGGTGTGAATAGGGAAATGGCCTTCATTTTGGTGATGGCTCGTAAAGGCTAGTACGTGTATGTGACTGCATAACACTTATTTGTTCTGTAAAGGTAGAACATTAGAGTTGGTCACTTAAGACTTGCTAATAAGGAGACCCTCCAAGATGGTGGAGGAGTAGGGGATCCTAGTTTCATCTGGTCCCTGGAAATCAGCTAGATATTTATCAAATCATTCTGAAAACCTGCAAAATCAACCAGAGATCTGAGAAAAGAATTGCTACAATTCTACAAATAGAAAAACAACCACTTTTTGCAAGGTAGGAGGTGAGGAGATGTGAATCTGAAGCAGTGCCCTGGAAGATAAACCTGGAGGGAAGGAGCCTCTGTAAGCTGGGTACCAGGAAGTGTCATAAGCAGCAGAGTGCAAAATCGGAACTTTTAGAAGTTTACCTGAAAGGCGCTCAGGAGGCGAAGCAGGCGGAATCCCAGGTGGGATAGCTTGGTCTCAGGATCCCCGGGGTCACAAAAAGAATGGGGGTGCCCGAGTGCAGCAGAGTTCCCAGGCATTAGAGTGGGGCAGCCAGTTGCAAACAGTGAGACCAGGCTCCAGCTTACCGCTTGGTGTTGCCATAAACTGAGAACTGCCTGTCCATCTAACGCTCTCTGAGCAGGAGCCCAGCAAGAGGCAGAACCGCAGTGAGAACCCCCTCCCTACCGTGGGAGGAGTGGTGTGCATGCACGCCGCAAGAGTTCATAAAGTTTGGAGACTCGAATTGGGGTGGAGTGCCTGAGATAAAAATGCTCAGTCACAGGCTGTGTTAACACAGAGTGTGTATGAAACTGAGGAGACAACAGTGATTGACCACTTTTCTATGAGGGTGCACCGAAGAGCGGGGGACACGAACTTTCAGCTCCTGGGCTAGAGATTGGGGCACAGCTATTTTTCACTCCCACCCCCCACCAGCTCTGGAGCCCACTTACACTGAGCCTGGCCCCCTGACAAGGGCGGTGCAGTTCCGCCGGGGCAAAGACACCTGAGAATCAGGTAACAGGTCCCTCCCCCAGAAGACCAACCAGCAGGAACTTCTGGCAAATACCAAGTTTGCCAGTCATACAGAACTGTAAAACTCCAGCTCTTGGGGAAAGAAGTATATAGAAGTGTTTTTTTCTTATTATTCTTTAGCCCTTCAGTTTTATATTTTATTATCCTTTTCAGCTATTTTCTTATTTTATCAATTATTTTTTAAGTCTTTTTTAATTTTCATTTTTTCACTTATATATATATTTTTCATTTTTGGCTTCCTTTCATTGTATTCAACTTTATTTTTGTATATATATAAGTTTTTCTTTCTGACCAATTTTGGGAGACCTATTCTAGTTTCTTCTAACACACAGACCAAAATACACCCAGGATCTAGCTTACTGTTCTGTTTGGTTCAACTTCTTGTCTGATTTTATTCCCATTCCCTCCCCCCCTCTTTTTTTTCTGTTTGGTTTCTGTTCTCTTCTGATTAGTGTAGTGTATATTTTTCTGGTAGAGTTATTATCCTTTAGCCCTTCAGTTTTATATTTTATTATCCTTTTCAACTATTATCTTATCAATTATTTTTTAAGTCTTTTTAAATTTTCATTTTTACACTTACAGTTTGTATATATATTTTTCATTTTTGACTTCATTTCATTGTATTCAACTACATTTTTTCTATATATATGAGGTTTTCTTTCTTGCCTATGTTGGGACCTAGTTTCTTCTAATAAACAGACCAAATACACTCAGGATCCAGTTTATTGTTCTGTTCTGTTCTACTTGTTTGATTTTATTCTCAGTTTTTTTCTTTTTGGTTTCGGTTCTCTTCTGATTTGTGTATATTTTTCTGGTGTCATTGTTGCTATATTTGTATTTTCCCTCCCTTTCATCTATTCTTTTCTGGACATAATGACAAGATGGAAGAACTCACCCCAAAAAAGAGAGCAAGAGGCAGAAATCACAGCTAGGGATCTAATAAATATGGGTATAAGTAAGATGTTGGAACTAGAATTCAAAACAAGATTGTAAAGATAATAACTGGGCTTGAAAAAAGCATAGAAGACACTAGACAATCCCTTCGTGGAGAAAAAAAAGAACTAAAATCTGGTCGAAATCAAAAAGGCTATTTCTGAGATGCAATAAAAAAATGGAGGCCCTAACTGCTAGGATATATGAGGCAGGAGAGAGAGTCAGTGATATAGAAGATAAAATGATGGAAAATAAGGAATCTGAGGAAAAGAGAGGTAAACGACTACTGGATCATGAGGGCAGAATTCGAGAGATAAGTGATACCATAAGATGAAACAACATTAGAATAATTGGGATCCCAGAAGAAGAAAGAGAGAGAGGGGCAAACTATAGCTGAGAACTTCTCTATTCTGGGGAAGGAAACAGGCATTCAAGTCCAGGAAGCACAGAAAACCCCCTCAAATTCAATAAAAATAGGCCAACATCTAGACATATAATAGTGAAGCTTGCAAATTTCAGAAATAAAGAGAAAATCCTGAAAGCAACTCGGAACAAGAGGTCCTTAGCCTACAAGGGTAGAAACATAAGCCTGGCAGCAGACCTGGCCACAGAGCAGAAAGGACTGGCATGATATATTTAACGTGCTAAATGGGAAGTATATGCAGCCAAGAATACTTTATCCAGCAAGGCGGTCACTCAGAATGGAAGGAGAGATAAAGAGCCTCCAGGACAAACAGAAACTAAGAGAATTTGTGATCACTAAACCAGCCCTGCAAGAAATATTAAAGAGGCTCCTTTAAGTGAAGAGAGAGCTGAAAAGTAACAAAGACCAGAAAGGAACAGAGACAATATACAGAAACAGTGACTTTACAGGTAAGACAATGGCACTAAATTCATATTTTTCAATAATTACTCTGAATGTAAATGGACTAAATGTCCCAATCAAAAGACACAGGGTATCAGATTGGATAAAAAAAACAAGACCCATCGATATGCTGTCTGCAAGAGACTCATTTTAGACCCAAAGACACCTCCAGATTGAAAGTGAGGGGGTGAAAAACCATTTATCATGTTAATGGACATCAAAAGAAAACTGGAGTGGCAATCCCTATATCAGACCAATTAGATTTTAAACCAAAGACTGTAATAAGAGATGAAGAAGGACACTATATCATAATAAAGGGGTCTATCCAACAAGAAGATCTAACAACTGTAAATATTTATGCCCCTAACATGGGAACAGCTAATTATATAAACTAATTAATAAGAAAATTAAAGAAACACATTGGTAATAAAACAATAATAGTTAGGGACTTTATTTATTTTAAAGATTTTATTTATTTATTTGAGAGAGAGACAGAGACAGAGATCATGAGTGGGGGAGGGGCAGAGGGAGAATTAGACTCCTCTATGAGCAGGGGGCCTGACGTGAGGCTTGATCCCAGGACCCTGAGATCGTGACCTGAGCTGAACGCAGATGCGTAACCAACTAAGCTATCCAGGCATCCTAGTTAGGGACTTTAACATCCCACTCAGAGCAAGGGACAGACCCATCTAAGCAGAAGATCAATAAGGAAACAATGGCTTTGACTGAAACTGGACCAGATGGACTTCACAGATATATTTAGGGCATTTCATCCTAAAGCAATAGACTACACATTTTTCTTGAGTGCACATGGAACATTCTCCAGAATAGATCACAAACTGGGTCACAAATCAGGTCTCAACCGGTACCAATAGACTGGGATTATTCCCTGCATAATCTCAGACCACAGTGCTTTAAAACTTGAAGTCAATCACAGGAGAAAGTTTGGAAGGAACACAAATACGTAGAGGTTAAAGAGCATCCTTCTAAAGAATGAATGGGTCAACCAGGAAACAATAGTTCAGAACCTTTGGGATGCAGCAAAGGTGGTCTAAGAGGGAAGTATATAGCAATACAAGCCTTTCTCAAGAAATAAGAAAAGTCTCAAATACACATACTAACCATACACCTAAAGGAGCTGGAGAAAGAACAGTAAGTAAAGCCCAAACCTAGCAGGAGAAAAGAATTAATAAAGATCAGAGCAGAAATCAATGAAATAGAAACCAAAAGAACAATAGAACAGATCAATGAAACTAGGAGCTGGTTATTTGAAAGGATTAAGAAGATTGATAAACCCCTGGCCAGACTTATCAAAAAGAAAAGAGAATAAATAAATAAATAATAAATGAAAGAGGAGAGATCACAACCAACACTGAAGAAATACAATTATAAGAACATATTATGAGCAATTATTTGCCAACAATTAGGCAATCTGGAAGAAATGAATGCATTCCTAGAAACATATAAACTACCAAAACTGAAACTGGAAGAAATAGAAAATTTGAACAGATCCATAACCAGCAAAGAAATTGAAGCAGCAATCAAGAATCTCCCAACAAACAAGAATCCAAGACCAGATGGCTTCCTAAGGGAATTCTACCAAACATTTAAAGAAGAATTAATACCCATTCTTCTGAAACTACTCCAAAAAATAGAAATGGAAGGAAAACTTCCATACTCATTCTATGAGGCCAGTATTACCTTGATCCCCAAACCAGACAAAGACCTCACCAAAAAGAATTACAGACCAATATCCCTGATGAACATGGATGCAATAATTCTCACCAAGATACTAGCCAATAGGATCCAATAGTACATTAAAAGGATTATTCACCAAAGTCAAGTGGGATTTATTCCTGGTCTGCAAGGGGGGTTCAACATCCACAAATTAATCAGTGTGATACATCACATTAATAAAAGAAGGGACAAGAACCATATGATCCTCTCAATAGATGCAGAAAAAGCATTTGACAAAGTACAGTATCCTTTCTTGATTAAAACTCTTCACAGTGTAGGGATAGAGGGAACATACCTCAATATCATAAAAGCCATATACAAAAAGCCCACAGTGAATATCATTCTCAATGGGGAAAAACTGAGAGCTTTCCCCCTAAGGTCAGGAACACGGCAGGGGTGTTCTCTCTCACCACTGTTGACAACATACTACTAGAAGTCCTAGTAATCAGACAACAAAAAGAAATAAAAGGCATCCAAATCGGCAAAGAAGTCAAACTCTCACTCTTTGCAGATGACCTGATAGTCTATGTGGAAAACCCAAAAGAGTCCACCCCAGAATTGCTAGAACTCATACAGGAATTCAGCAAAGTGGCAGGATATAAAATCAATGCACCGAAATCAGTTGCATTCCTATACACTAACAATGAGGCAGAAGAAAGAGAAATTACAGAGTCGATCCCATTTACAATTGCACCCAAAACCTTAAGATACCTAGGAATAAATCTAACCAAATAGGCAAAGGATCTGTACTCAGAAATAGAACACTCATGAAAGAAATTGAGGAAGACACAAAGAAATGGAAAAACATTCCATGTTCATGGACTGGAAGAATAGATATTGTTAAAATGTTTATACTACCCAGAGCAATCTACACATTCAATGCAATCCTTATGAAAATACCATCAACATTTTTCACAGAGCTGAAACAAATAATCCTAAAGTTTGTATGGAACCAGAAAAGACCCTGAATAGCTAAAGGAATGTTGAAAAAGAAAACCAAAGCGGGCGGCATCACAATTCCGGGCTTCAGGCTATATTACAAAGCTGTAATCATCAAGACAGTATGGTACTGGCACAAAAACAGACACATAGTTCAATGGAACAGAATAAGGAACCCAGAAATGGACCCTCAACTCTATGGTCAACTAATCTTTGACAAAGCAGAAAAGAATATCCAGTGGAAAAAAGACAGTCTCTTCAACAAATGGTGTTGGGAAAATTGGATAGCCACATATAGGAGAGTGAAACTGGACCATTTTCTTACAGCATACACAAAAATAGACTCAAAATGGATGAAAGACTTAAATGTGAGACAGGAATCCATCAAAATCCCAGGGGAGAATATAGGCAGGAACCTCTTTGACTTCGGCTGCAGCAGCTTCTTGCTAGACGTATCTCCAAAGGCAAGGGAAACAAAAGCAAAAATGAACTATTGGGACTTCATCAAGATAAAAAGCTTTTGCACAGCAAAGGAAACAGTCAACAAAACCAAAAGACAACCAACTGAATGGGAGAAGATATTTGCAAATATCTTATCAGATAAAGGATTAGTGTCCAAGATCTATGAAGAACTTATCAACCTCAACACCCAAAAAGTAAATAATCCAGTCAAGAAATGGGCAGAAGACATGAACAGATACTTCTGCAAAGAAGACATCCAAATGGCCAACAGACACATGAAAAATGCTCAACATTACTCGGCATCAGGGAAATATAGATCAAAACCACAATGAGCTACCACCTCACACCAGTCAGAATAGCTAAAATTAACAATTCAGGAAACAACAGATGTTGGTGAGGATGAGGAGAAAGGGGAACCCTCCTACACTGTTGGTGGGAATGCAAACTGGTGCAGCCACTCTGGAAAACACTATGGAGGTTCCTCAAATAGTTATAAATAGAGTTACCTTACGACCCAGCAATTGCACTTCTAAGTATTTACCCAAAGAATACAAATGTAGTGATCCAAAGGGGCACCTGCACCCCAGTGTTTATAGCAGCAATGTCTGCCATAGCCAAAATATGGAAAGAGCTTAGATGTCCACTGACAGATGAATGAATAAAGAAGATGTGGTGTGTGTGTGTGTGTGTGTGTGTGTGTGTAATGGAATATTAGCCATCAAAAAAAAAAACTTATCATTTGCAGCGACATGGATTAAACTAGAGGGTGTTATGCTAAGCAAAATAAGTCAGTCAGAGAAAGTCAGTTATCATATGATTTCACTCATATGTGGAATTTAAGAAACAAAACAGAGGATCATAGGGGAAGGGAGGGAAAAATAAAATAAGGTGACAATGGAGAGGGAGATAACATTAAGACTCTTAACTATAGGAAACAAACTGAGGATTCCTGGAGGGGAGGGCGGTGGGGGATGGGGTAACTTGGTGACAACATTAAGGAGGGCACACGATGTAATGAGGACTGGGTGTTATATGCAATTGATGCATCACCAAACTTTACCTCTGAAACTAATAATACTTTATATGTTAATTACTTGAATTTAAATAAAATAAAATTAAAAAAATTTGAAAAAAGACTTGCTAATCCCAAAGGCTGCTGACATATTGTTTATGAACAGAGAAAGTATCATTATGAAGAAACTGCTTTTTTTTTTAAAAGATTTTATTTATTTATTTTAAATATTTTATTTATTTATTTGAGAGAGAGAGTCAGAGAGAGAGAGCACAAGAAGGAGGAGCGGGAGAGGGAGAAGCAGACTCCCTGCTGAGCAGGGAGCCCGATGCGGGACTCGATCCAGGGACTCCAGGATCATGACCTGAGCTGAAGGCAGTCGCTTAACCAACTGAGCCACCCAGGCGCCCTAAAGATTTTATTTATTTATTTGACAGAGACACAGTGAGAGAGGGAACACAAGCATGGGGAGTGGGAGAAGGAGAAGCAGGCTTTCCTCTGAGCTGGGAGCCTGATGCAGGGCTCGATCCCAGGACCCTGGGATCATGACCTGAGCCAAAGGCAGATGCCTAATGACTGAGCCATCCAGGTGCCCCGAAACTACTTTTTATGTTGTAACTGAAACCAATAGATGTTTTGCTTTAGTCAAGTACATTGATATAGCAGTCAACAGAGAATATTTTAAGTAAATTCACATTGAAGACTACGCCTTTCACAGTTTATATGTATTTCCTGGCGTGTTTAAAAACTCTTATAAGCTGCAAACATTTATTGAGTCCACCTAGAAAATTAAAAGGGTGAAAATAACCTGAAGTAATTTTATTTGACTGGAAAGAAATTTAACTCTTTTAAAAAGTGTTACCATGCTTATTACTTTAGAGGGCTTTCAATATAGTGTCTGGGTTCAGACTTTTCATGATCTGCAAGTAGATGGGTTAAGGAAAGGGAAATTAGTACTTATTATATGCTATATAGTTTGCATTTATATGTAAGTATAGTTGCTAATTTATGTTCTTTAAGATTTTTGTCAATGTTTTTGAACATGTTTCTTGATGGTATACCGGTTCACCAATATCCCAGTTAGAAAAAAGTTTCTAGATCTTAGCAAACTTCAAGTCAAATTAAATTAAAAATATTAATAATTGATAGAATATTTACTGTGTTCAGAAACTATCCCATAAAGGAGAATTCTAGTGCAACAAAATTATTTGGACATACTCTTGATTTTCATTTTAAAGGGATTATCCTTATCAAAAACCAGTGCATTTCAAACTCAAAGAATTATTAAAATAACTGACCTTTTTGTTAATGCCCAGCCTTCTTGTATCTGTCACTTTGATCATGTATTACATATCAATACAAGTAAAAATTTTCATTAAATTGTATTATAGGTGTTTTTCTACAATAGCATCATATTGACTATCTCATCACATTCTTTTTTTTCCGCAGAGTGTTTATTTTGAAATAGTTACATGATTTAAGTAATATTGTCTGTGATTATACTGGAAAACATTCCAAAAGACGTTCATGATCTTTAAGTTCATAGTGCCAGATGAAGTTATCAGTGTAGTAACCCCATTAAAAAAATTCTCACTTTTACTCATTATTTATCTTAATGTTATATTCCTTTGCTTTCAGGGTTCCACAGAAATTACTTCCACCTCTATATATAACTCAAAGTCAAAATTACATTTTAATTTTTGGAGTAATTGGTCATAGATACTATTATGTCACTCTGGCTTCTGTTCATTTATTCATAAATTTTTATTCTGCTCTTTTTATAGTTCCAGAGTGTTCTACACCAAACTTGATTTATCTTTAATCTATTTTTTTTTTCTCTTGGGCACAGGTAAATCACTAGGTCATTTTGCAGGGATGTTCAGTCTGGGATATACTTCAATCATTCGCTTTCGTTTTCTCTGTGTTATAACTTACACAGTTGCATCCCTCTGTAATAAATTCCTCCAATGGATCAGAAATAATTTTTTTTCTCAGCAATTACATTTTTATGATTGCAACTGTAGGCAACTGCAGTTTATCACTTTCAAGATCCAGATTTGGCAGTGCAGTGCAGAAAGTCTGTTTATGCAGAATCGCGATTAAAAGAATTTACATCTCTATGTTGTATACTCTCTGAAGGAGATACAAACTGCTAGATCATGCTACAGTCATTACATAACAGAACTGTCTATAATCTTATTTGCCGCAAAATATAATTTTCTATGTGTCAGATTCATGTTGAATGTGAACTAAAAGAATTGACTTACTCAAAATCTTTTTTTTTATTATTATGTTATGTTAATCGCCATACATTACATCATTAGTTTTTGATGTAGTGTTCCATGATTCATTGTTTGCGTATAACACCCATTAAGATAAAAACATTAGCAAACTTCTTATAATGTGTTATCTCATATAAAGGTTTCTTGGAACAAAGGTTCAAATGTATTTTATGATGTATATATATATTCCATGTTTTCAAGAGGTAAATATAGAGTTAAATCAATAGTAATAAACATTATTTCTATGGCTCTTACTCCTAACTCTTGTATGACCTCTTGGCCTTTTCTTGGCTTCTGCTTCCATAGTGTCTCCATCTATTTCTGGGAGTCCCTTGGGGATGGTTTTATATACTCAGTAATACTCATTCTGCCTAGTTTAAGAGTATCTGCCAGCTCTTTTTATCAGTCAGCATAAGCTAGGTTATGCTGTAATAAGACAAATCCCAAATCTCTGAGGCTTAATAAAAGTTCATTTCCTGCTCAAGCTACATGTAGAGTGTGAGTTAGCAGGGGATCTCTACTTAGTACCAGCACCCAGGGACCCAGGCTCCATCTCAGTATTTACATCCACTGTTGTAACAGGAGAGAACATGATGAATCATGCAAAGTGTCCTAAAATGTCCACCCAGATGTGATATATGTCAGTTCCTCTATTGCTTTTGTCAAAGCAAGTAATGTGGTTAGTGTGGATACTGGATGTGTGATCCTGCCCTGTACTCAGGAGAATGGGAATACTGTGAAAAGCTCCAGTAACTATTATCTTCCCATTGCCTTCTTTTTAGGGCTTCCTTTTTTGGTGGGCAGCTGACTTATTGATACTCACGGAGTATCAGTTGGCAAGGAGCCTCTGAGGCAATCTAGCATGCAAGTTTTGCCTCTGGGGGAATATCGTGAATTGGTTTGATCACCATCCTCTTGTTAGGGGATTGACTACATACTGAGAGTTAAGCAGTTAGTACCTAGGGTTAAAGGTTCTATCAGGTGCTAAACTAAAGACACACAGAAAGAAGTAGAGACATGGATAAGAGTCCTAGTGGAGCAGTTTTCAAGTTCAGATCCACAAACTCCTGCTGTTGAGGGACAGTAAGGTTACTTATTTACCAGAGTTTTAATGTGTCCTTCCAGTTTCCAAACCACATTCTGTCTCAGAATTATACTCTGGCCTCTATGGGGCCTCACTGTTCCCAGTTGCCTTGAACACTGGCCACGTAGGCCTGATGCTTGTTTTCCTTATGTAATCTGGTTCCCTGGCCTCCTACCTTCCCTTCTAAAAGTTCTGAAAAGCTCAGAACAAGTGTCTAAAAGTTCGAAAGAACTTCCATTAGTAACAGCAATCCGGGGTTCCTGTAGTTGTCCTCATTACTTACGCTAGAATGGAGATTTTCCTGCAAAGTCTTTTTTTTTTTTTTCCTTCTCATTTCCAGAATTTGGAGTTTCTGAGGTATGACTCACTTGTGCTTCCAAAACTATCTGTCATGTTTTCCCATTTTCTCTAACTTTGTCTTGATGATCCACTGCCAGTGATGCCCATCATGAGGCCAGGGATGACATGTCAAGGTAGCCATGTCCCAATGCCTCCAAAGCTGCCAGAATGGCCTTGGGCTCCTACAAAAGGGGGGAGAACGCCTTTCTTCCCAACAGTGCTGTCACGTGGGCTGCAATGAAGTAATGCTTACACCTAGAGTCACACAGAATTCCCCTTTCAGCTCCTTCTCCAGTCTCCTTCCTTTCCTTGTTAGAGTAAAACCCAGTACAAGTGTCTGGATGGTGAATTCTTACTCCTCTAAGCACCATGTTTTTCTTTCTTTCCTGGCTCTTACGCAGAACCTCTCTGCCATACCCTACTCTCAACAGAATTTCTTTCTCTCCTTCAGCCAAGGGGAAAGAAAGCAAAAAAGCAATTAGATACTTAGATGTCCAAAGGGTTCATTTCTCACTGTTCTACAGACAGATCTGATTGACTTTCAGGTAGCTAGGAGAAGACATGCTTTGGCTTCTTAGCCTCCTAGAATATAATTTCCTTTGTTTCTTTCAGAAAAGAATTCAAGTTTCATTTGTGGTGGTTTTCTGTCATTTCATAGGTCATTTTGAATAAGCATGATGCCATTTACTTCGGTTTCCTTGACTTTATCACCAAGCTTCTTTTCAGTAGCCTTGCTGATTATTCTATCAATAGAATTTATGTCAGAATTAATCTTGAAGGTTCCAGGGAAATCTGAAAGATGGGTCTGCACACATATAGTGTTTTTGTAGATACTTTATATGCAAATATTAGAGTTTTGACTATAATCTCAACAAGTAACCTTAAAGGTTTGTAAATAAATGTCTTATTTATTTATTTATTTATTTTAAAGATTTTATTTATTTATTTGAGAGAGAGAGAATGAGAGACAGAGAGCACGAGAGGGAAGAGGGCAGAGGGAGAAGCAGACCCCCTGCTGAGCAGGGAGCCCGATGTGGGACTCCATCCCGGGACTCCAGGATCATGACCTGAGCCGAAGGCAGTCGCTTAACCAACTGAGCCACCCAGGCACCCAATAAATGTCTTATTTAAACACAGGTTCAAGGCTTAATAAGTATAAAGATGTTATTTTTATGGTAGGATGAATAAGTAAACTTAATTCTGCCTTAATAATGTTTTAAAGTTAAAGGTGATTCAGTAATAGTTGAATTTATTCTAATAAATTTAATTCTTTAATTTCTGGATTCATTTACTGCCAGAAAACTCCCATGGGAAAGTTGTGACTCTGTAGTTTCCTTGAGAAACAAATAATTGAGAAAAAGGAAGCCACTTTTTAAATTAAAATAAGCATAAGAAAAACTAATAGCTAATTGATTAAAATAGCATGAGTCCAGCAGGATTGTGCATGGCTGAGCATATAAGGGATGCTCCCACCAGCAGAATTTGGTAGCTTTGAGATTAGCTGTGAGCAGATGTCAGTCTCTGCATATTTTCACTCTTCTCACTTGCTTCCTAGACCTTTTATTCTATCAGACTCTGATTTTCATTCTACTCCAACATTGCTGCCATGTTGTTCTTGTTTCTCTTACCACCCCAATCCATTCCACTTCTGTTAATACTTTATCTTTTGATCACAGCTTATCTTTTCCTCCACAAATTCAGACTGATCCCACAGATATCCACCTCTAACTTAGCTGTGGAATAGGTCTTTTTCTTATAAACTGATTCCATAAGCAGCCAGGTGGTATAGACTGATAAGCCCAGATCTATTTGCCTTTTTAGTGGAACATACTAGATTGATGGGAGCGATTGTGGTTCAGCTGGCTGAAGGGATAGGAATCCATATCTCCTCAGATGTCATCATTTTCACTGCTTGAAGTGTGATTCTACCCTTCACAGAAGTTCCTGGACTATTTCAGAACACCCAGCTTGTCTCAGGAAATACTGCCACAGCTTGACAGTCCAGGAGTCTAGACTAGTAATTGGCAAACTTTTTCTGTATAGATCCAGATAGTAAATAGTTTCAGCTTTGACAGCCGTAGGGTCTCTGTTGGACCTCCTCTGCTGTTTGAGTTTGAAAGCAGCCATAGGCAATATGTAAACAAATGGATGTTTACAATAAAACATGGCTGTGTTCCAATAAAACTTAGAAAACAAACAAGTGGCCAGATTTGGCCCTGGGGTCTTAAGTTGCAGGCCCCTCCTCTAGACTGACAATTTTCTCATGGAGATAATCTGTACTTACTGATTAAAGAAGGGTAAGAAATGGGCAGTATCCCATACACAGTTGGGAGCTCCCAGTGAGGAAATTTTGATGGGGTGATTTGTGGCCAAGCCCTGTACTTGGGGGAAGAGTGCTAACTAGGCAATTCAGAAAATTTCTGTTGCTATTGAGATCCTGTTAGTACAGTGGTTTTCAACCCTGGCTGCACATTAAAATCCCCTGGGGAGCTTTTAAAAATCCTGATGCCCAGGCCACACAGGAAACCAATTAAATTAGAATCTTTGGGAGTAGGACCAAGCAGTAATTTTATTTATTTATTTTATTTATTTATTTTTAAAGATTTTATTTATTTATTTGACAGAGAGAGACACAGTGAGAGAGAGAACACAAGCAGGGGGAGTAGGAGAGGTAGAAGCAGGCTTCCCGCTGAGCTGGGAGCCCGATGCGGGGCTCGATCCCAGGACCCTGGGATCATGACCTGAGCCGAAGGCAGACGCTTAACAACTGAGCCACCCAGGCGCCCCCCAAGCAGTAATTTTAAAAACTCCCGGGAGATTACAATGTGAGAAATGCTGTGCTGGCCTTAATATCAGCCAGTAGTGAACCTGGTTCTGCGTCTTGGCCCAAGGCTTGCCCTACTATTGTGCCCCTTCTGTCTTTTATTAATGGGTTCAGTAGTGCTCACCTGGAATAAATTTGTAAGGAATTCCTGGGGGTAACCTACTGCATCAACTCGGTAACATGCTCAGTTATTCCTCCTAGGTCCCATTAAGATTGTTAGTAGCAGCTCTAGGAAAACTACTAGAGTTGAGAGGTCTTGGATCCATGTTCTGCAGCTCTCCCTTACTCAGCAGGCCACTATTAGATAGCATTATGGATCCACATATGGACTAGGTTATGGTGGACTCTTTTAAGTTTTTTGAGTATCCATGGCATCTTAGGTTTGGTGGACTATATTTGGGGTGAAATTGCCATGAGGAAAGAGATTCATAATGCACATGTCTGAAATTGTGGTGTGGTGTCACATCACATGAAAAAGTGTGTATTTATAGTCACCTGCACCATTGCTTCTCAACTTTAGTTATACAAGGGCATCCCTTAAGGAACTTACAAACATCCTGATACCCAGGTCACAGCTAAGGCCAATTAAATCAGAATCCTGAGTAGGACTCTGTTAACAGTATTTTAAAAAAGTCCCCCAGGTGATTGTATTGTATAGCCACTGGTGTAGGACCTTGCTGCCACCTCAGTGCTGTCTATGGACTTGCTGCGTCCGGTTCACTTAGGAACTCCTAAAAAATGCAGACCCTTACACCCTGCCTCCTGAGTCAGAATCTATGGTGTAATAAGATCCAGTGTTGCAGTAAAGTTTGAGAAGGTGGTGTTGGAGACTGTAAATTTTAACTTTTAAATTGCAACATTATGTCGCTAGAGTTGAAAACCACTGCCTTATACCCTTATCTGTCTGCTGGTACAGAGTAAGCAGGAATTTCTCAGCTCTGATACTCATTTGTTGCTCTGCTCTGAAGAGGCTGCCCAAGGGTGATTGTCCTGTTGTGAGGGACCTGTCCACTTTTTTCTGAAGAGGACCTGCCTCTCACACACTCTGACTAAGCCCATGGTTACTAGGAACCATGACCTGAGAAATGAGAAGATTTTCAAGAGTTAGTGCTTCTCCTTCAGGACGTTTGGAACCAGGACATAGTTTGTTATAATCTAGAAATAATTTTTACCTCTGGAAAAGTTACTTAACTCTGATATAGCTGAATTTGGATATATATAGTATTATAGTACTGAGTGCTCTACAAACTAAGGCTTAACAAATGTGCTTTGTGATTTTCAGATGAGTCCTTTCTTTAAGCAGTTTTTTAAAAAATTTATTTAAAATCTCTACATCCAAGATGGGGCTTGAACTCATGACTCTGAAATCAAAAGTCACATGTTTCTCTGACTAAGCCAGCCAGCCACCCCTGAGTTTTTTCTTTTAGGAAACAATTTGCATTCTCAACCCTGATAAAGCAAAACACTGTGTTTCTTCAATTTAGACACATTTTCTACCTCATTTTTAAAAAATTTTTTTAATTGTTATGTTAATCACCATACATTATAGCATTAGTTTTAGATGTAGTGTTCCATGATTCATTGTTTGTGCATAACACCCAGTGCTCCATGCAGAACGTGCCCTCCTCAATACCCATCACCAGGCTCCCACCCCCCTCCCCTCTAGAACCCTCAGTTTGTTTTTCAGAGTCCATCGTCTCTCATGGTTCATCTACCCCTCCGATTTCCCCCCTTCATTCTTCCCCTCCTGCTACCTTCTTTTTTTTTTTTCTTAACATATATTGCATTATTTGTTTCAGAGGTACAGATCTGAGATTCAACAGTCTTGCACAATTCACAGCGCTTACCAGAGCACATACCCTCCCCAGTGTCTATCACCCAGTCACCCCATCCCTCCCACCCCACCCCCCCACTCCAGCAACCCTCAGTTTGTTTCCTGAGATTAAGAATTCCTCATATCAGTGAGGTCATATGATACATGTCTTTCTCTTTTTGACTTATTTCGCTCAGCATAACCCTCCAGTTCCATCCACGTCATTGCAAATTCTACCTCACATTTTTAACATTCTGAAATTAGGGTGTATTTTATGACAGAGACGAACATTTAATGTAGTTTTCCTTTTTGATGCTTGTAAGGATTAACAAATTTACTCACAGTCTCTTTTGGTAAATACTTGGTCTTTTTAGATAAAATGATCAGAAATGGTGGGTGGGTGGGGGTGTTGCTTATGTGACCTCATGGGAGTGGGAGATGGACTTAGTGCCTATTGCTGCAGAGTGGCTGGTCTGGGTTACCTTCTGGACTGGTGATCTTTGAGGGATGGCTGGACTCATGCATAGTTATCTTGTGGGCACCTCTGTGTATTTCCTTTATAGTCTATAGCTGATGGAATTTCTGGACTACTCTCTCATCTTGGTTAGGATCCATGGTTCTCTCAAGATGCTTGGCCCTTGATGGTGCTTCAGACCCTTAAATCCCAGCTACATCCTCTGTCAGGTGTTTGGCGTTATCCGTCTACTTCTCAGCCTGTTCTGCAGGATTACCTTGCTTCTCACCATGGTGGGCTCAGGGCAGGCCCACCAGTCTTTAGCACAGCCACATTTTGATTGTCCTTTATGGTATCTAGGATGGTATGGGGCTTATCCATGCCTCATGGGAATCAAGAGTGGCTTAGGAAAGCTAAGCTGCTCTTCCTTCTACTAATAATTACACTGTGATGCCAAGATGATACTTTGGCCACCCCAGAGTTTGTGCAGGGAAACTCATAAAGCAGTTTTCTCCCAGAGTTCTAAAGATAAATGGAACCAACTCTGTTTTCAGTATTTTTCCTCAATCATGCTAACACAGCTCCCCAGTCTGAGTGAACCTCAGACAGGAGAAATAAGGACATGTATCTTACTTGTCTTTCTTTTCTGTTAATGGCTTCCACAACTATTTTTTTCTTAAGACCTCAAGAGAATCAACTTTGAAACTCAAAGCTGATCAATGGTGGAATTGCTGGATTATATGGTAGTTCTATTTTTAATTTTTTGAGGAACCTCCATATTGTTTTCCATAGTGGCTGCACCATTTATATTTCCACCAGCCGTGCCCAAGAGTTCCCTTTTTCACATCCTCACCAACACTTACTATTTCCTGTCTTTTTGATAATAGCCATTCTAACAGGTGTGAGGTGACACCTCATTATGGTTTTGATTTGTGTTACTCTGATGATTAGTAATATAGAACACCTTTTCATGTAGCTGTTGGTCATCTGTGTGTCTTTTTTGGAAAAATGTCTGTTTAGGTCCTCTGCCCTTTGTAATTGATTTTTTTTTTCTCTTGAGTTGTATGAGTTATTTATTTATTTTGGGTATTAACCCCTTATCAGATATATGATTTGCAAATATTTTCTCCCATTTGGTAGGTTGTCTTTTCATTTTGTTGATGGTTTCTTTTGCTGTGCATAATCAGTTTTAAACTGAGCATTAATGTTTAAATCAGTTATGGGCTGTAGTCAAACCACATTTGTGTTACTTTAGAATTTTGACCATAGAGCTCTACAAATCTAATCTTTATGGTCTTTCCTATTGTTTGTTGTCTCTTATTCATACATGATTAGCAGGTATATTTCCCCTGGATATCTTCAATAACAAGGAGTTTTGTGTTAGAAGAGACAAGGAGTAAATCTGGTGGTCTAGGGTAGATGGGACAAAAGGAATCTGGCAACAGATAGTGGGAGTAAAATGCAACAAAGTTTTATAAGATTGTGTTGGCAAAGCATATGGCATAGTTTATTCAACTTTATGGTGATAGGGTTATAAATGCTTATTAAACAAAGCTGAGACACAGAATTAGGGGTCAAACCCAAACCTCACCATCAGCCACTGCTGGAAGTGGAATGCTGGACTGGATGGACCATGTCACATGACTAAACTGCATGTGAAGTCAACCCATTCTTTATTTAGGGCGAGGTTTGGCTTGATTGGATTTTTCACTTATTTTGTTTCCTTTAAGCAGTCAGTGGTTATTGATGGAAAATTGTCTTTTTCCTTTTCCTTGCTTAGCATTTCTTTGAATCAGTACTTCACTATAAACTATTGGTTATTGATTCATCAGAAGGATTAATGCTTGATTTAGGTATAAATAGCAACATGAATATAATTTCTCCTTAGTTTGCTTAATTCAGTATCTTGATAGCTTTTCACCATGATTTTGGAAACATTTGTTTGTAGAGATGGATACTGTATGATTAACAGTACATTTTTTACTAAAGCCTAAATTTGTCTTTGAATTGTTGCTCTGTATAAAACAAGTATCTTTTCTAAATAATAGTCACATTCAAAGTGGCAAAAGCCACATATCCTATGATTACTAGATTAATGGTTGGGTTTCCTAAAAGTACTACTTCTACAGGTTGGGGTGCCCAAAGCTTAGTCCTGCAACTTCTCTAGCTATATTTTGTTTTTGAGAGATATCATCTAGTCTTATGATTTAAAAAAATACTGTTCTCAAACATCTTTGAAGTTTTAGTAATACCAGTAAACCATTTATATTTGAATAATTACAATGAAAATGTAAGCTATAAGAAACATACTTCCAGCCCTTATCTTTCTCAACTTCAGAATTGTATACTAGTTTCCAACTTAGCAACTCTAATAGGCAATCTTAACATGCCCAAAGTTCAGCTCTTGATTCTTCTTCCTTCTCATGTGTCCTTAAGTAAATATTACCTGCATGTACCGCTATTCAGGCCATATACCATGGAGTCATCCTTGATCCTCTGTTTCTTTCGTAACCCATATCCAATCTATTAGCAAACCTTGTTGACTCACCACAATTACCAGAATTCTGCCACTTCTCAACAAGTCCAGCAATGCTCCCTGGAACAAGCCAATGTGGTCTCCACTTGGGCTACTGTAATAGCCTCCTAACTGTTTTTCCTTCTTCCATTTCTCATCCATCTTCCTTGGTCTGTGTCTAATCCCCAGTCTATTCTCTAGAGCAGACAGAATGGTCCTTTTAAATTTTAGGTCAGATCTTGTTCCTTTCCTGTTCTAAAATCTTGAATAGCTCCCAATCACAAGAATAGAATTTAGAGTGTTGATGGTGATCTATAAGGCCTGTACAATTTGGTGCCTCAGTGCCAGCCTGACCTCATCTCTGATGCTCTTACCTCACTCAGCTGTAGGTCCTCTGGCCTTCCTGCTGCTCCTGGAACATGGTAATCAAGCTTCTGTTTTGGAGCCTTTGTACTTGCTGTTTCCTATTTGGAATATGTTCTTCCAGATAGTCGAATGTCTTACTCTTCTACTTCCTTGGAGTCCTTTTTACCCGATCAGGGAGGCCTTCTCTGATACCACATCTAACTAGCCCTTCCTTATCACATATCTGTTCTCTTACCCTTCTTCACTTTCTTCATAGCACATATCAAATATACTCACTATTATGTTACACAATTATGTATGTATTTATTTATTCTCTTTTCTCTTCTCAGTAGGATGAGGCTCACTGACATATCCTGGTTCAGTGCAGGTGCACCAACAATATTTGTTGAGTAAATGAAATGTGGAGTCCAGATTTGTTTTGTTTTGTTTTTGGATGGCAAGTAGTTGAGTAAAACAGGAAGAAACTAGTATTTGATGTTAGTGTTCGCGTGTGGTCTCTTCCTGGTTGTGTTTAAGTTCATATTTTTTCCAGGAATAAGTATACTTCCAGGATTAGAACATTTAGCTACAGCTGTTTGTGTTTGATGTGTAAATCTCTTTGCTTTGTTATGCCATCTGCATGGCCAGAGGGCTGGTAGAATTGGAGAGGGATTGACATGTTTTTGTTATCATCGCTCAATAGCTCCAAGTAATAGCTTGGCTATCAGTATTGTTAATCTAACAAACAAAACCCTAAATTGTATTTTAAAAGATGATGGTTGCTTCATGCTTTTTGTGTCACTAATGGTGATGATTGTTATAGGCTGAATTATATCCCTCTCAAATTCATACATTGAAGTCCTAGTCCTTAGTACCTCAGGTTGTGACTGTATTTGGAGATAGGGCCTTTAAAGAGGTAATTAAGTTAAAATGAGGTCTTTAGGTGGGCCCTAATCCAGTATGACTGGTATCCTTGCAAAAAGAGATTAGGACATAGAGAGATACCAGGGATGCCTGCACACAGAGAAAACCATGGCATAGTGAGAAGGTAATGAAAAGAGTGCAGGCCAATGAGAGAGGCCTTAGAAGAAACTGACCCTGTTGACACCTTGATCTTGGACTTTCAGTCTCCAGAACTATGAGAAAATAAGTTTTGTTGTGTAAGCCACCCACTCTATAGTACTTTGTATGACAGACCTGGCGAACTAATAAAAGGATTAAAAAGTGAAAATCAGTGGGTTGCCTGGGTGGCACGGTCGGTTGAGGGACCAACTCTTGGTTTTGGCTCAGGTTGTGATCTCAGGGTCATGTTCCCAGGATCGTGAGATGGAGCCCCCGGAGTCTGCTTAAGACTTTCTCTCCCTCTCCCTCCGTGGTTGTGTGTGTGCTCTCTCACTCTCAAATAAATGAATAAATCTTTTAAAAAAAAGTCATAAAAAAAGTGAAAGTCAGTAATGAAAATCACGTGCCTGTTCTTTTTACTTATAGTTTGAAAATGAACTATGTAAACTGTCTTTTTTCTTCTTTTTGGCCAGAAAAGAAAAGACAATATAAGTATATACTTGATTCTAGATCACTTTGAACTGATCAGACTTCAAATAAAGTATAGGAATGGAGACTTGCTTTTCTATGATAGTAGACATGGGAAATGACAAAATATCCTGCATTAAGGAATTCCTTTTTCTGGAAACTACCATGTGCTATCACTGAAATTAAATTTTAATTTTGGCTTAGCTATCAACTCTCTTTGTAACTGAGCAAATCATTCAACATAATGGCTCTTGGCTTAAGGTCTCTAAAATCTAGAGTTTCATTCATCTTTTCATTAACTAAACCACTACTTATTTATTATTGACAGTATGCTAGCTCTGGGGTTTTGAAATGAGTCAGTCATGGTCTCTGCTCTTATCAAGTTCATGGTAAAGCTAGGGAGGTGGTATGTATAACATTACAAAATGTTATAATGAGTGATGTGAGAGGTACAAATAAGGGGCTGTGAGTGGTGGGGTGGGTTGGGGGAATGTTCCAGGCTGAGGATGCCAAACATTTCTTGTTCTGGGCCTAATAAGTAGTTTGTGGGCAAACTCCACAAATGGAAGATGGGAGTGAAATTTAGTCAGAAGTAAGATCATAAATTGCCTTATAAACCATGCTTTAGCCTTTATCCAGGCCATGCTTTAGACTATATCTTATGGGCAGCTGGGAGCCATTGGAGGGTTTTAAGCTGGTGCAAGTATTTCAGATTTGCACTGTAGAAAGATGGCTCTATGGAAATGTGGGATGGGTGTGGAGACAGTGATGAAGGCCAGAATCGATGCATATACTTTTTGTAATGACAGAGTGAAGGATAGGACTGAAATTGAGGCTCTGCTTCTGTGTCATGAGGATAGCATGGAAGGAGTGTAGGCTAGGGCAGTTATCCAGAGAGCAGCTATGAGAAGCAGTGGCCCTGGGCTGAAGAGGAGGTGACAGAAACTAAAGCTTTTAAAGAGCCATTTTATTTATTTTTATTTTTTATTTTTTTAAAGATTTTTTATTTTTTATTTGACAGAGTACAAGCAGGGGGGAGTGTCAGACAGAGGCAGAGGGAGAGGGAGAAGCAAGCTCCCTGCTGAGCAGGGAGCCCGATGTGGGCTCGATCCCAGGACCCCAAGACCATGACCCGAGCCAAAGGCAGATGCCTAACCGTCTGAGCCACCCAGGCGCCCCTAAAGAGACATTTTAAAGTACCCAGAGAGGAGGATAAGAGAGAGGGAGTAGCCCAGATGGCCTCTGAATTTCTGCCTCAGTTTAGAGGTGTCAGTCCCTGAGGTAAGATATACAAATGGAGGAGGACTGTTTTTACCCCACAGTCTGCCGAACTTGATTATCTGCTACTCAGACAAAAATAATGTCAATCTCCGCCCCTTTGCACATGGTTCCCTTCACTTGGCTCTCTTTCCCTGCTATCTGTTCTAGTAGAAAACTATTCTTAAAGGCTCTTGGAAGCTCTACTTAATGCTAGTGAATGTTTGCCATCTCTATAGCACTTTCTTTGTGTTTATAAGTCTAAGCAGTTATCATTCTGCTTTTAATTTAAAAAAAATTTTTTTTTAAGATTTTATTTATTTATTTGAGAGAGAGAGAATGAGAGACAGAGAGCATGAGAGGGAGGAGGGTCAGAGGGAGAAGCAGACTCCCTGCTGAGCAGGGAGCCGATGTGGGACTCGATCCCGGGACTCCAGGATCATGACCTGAGCCGAAGGCAGTCGCTTAACCAACTGAGCCACCCAGGCGCCCCTATTTTTTTAAAATTTTTAATTAACATATAATGTATTATTTGTTTCAGGGGTACAGGTCTGTGATTCATCAGTCTTACACAATTCACAGCGCTCACCATAGTGCATACCCTTCCCAATGTCCATCACCCAGCCCGTCTGCTTTTTATATTGCAGTTAGTTGTGTATCTCTCATCACCATACTGGAGCTTACTCATCTTTATTTTCTAAATGTCCAGGGTATTGTTTTGAACATAACATGTGCTCAATAAGTGTTTATTGGCCTAAGATGATCTAAAAGAAGATTGTAGTTGGTTTAAGGCGAGTGTTAAATGTCAATTGAGTGTTATACATTTGCTGGACTCAATACTTCAGTCTTCCACAGTACTTTTGTTAACACAACGAAGGTTGTTTTTGGTAGGAAGTAAATAACAGTTGAAATTATCAATAACTTGAAGAGGGGACCTCCCCTTCCCAAGAGTAGATGGATATCTTTTACTTTAAAAGATCACTGATTTTACTGTAGACAGCTGTCTATAGACAGTTTTATTTTTCTACCTTTACTTTCTTTCAGAAATCTGAAGTTTTTAGCTAGTTAATATGACTTAAATGTCTTACATTTTATTTCACACGTTAAAAATTAACTCAAGGAAGCAAAAGTAGCCCTGAAGTTTCCTGTGAGCTATTGGAGAAGGTTAAAATTCAGTGTTTTAGCTAATAAACAAGAGAAGAGATGGCATTAACATGGCCTTTTTATACTACAATGATAGTAGAATTAAAAAAATAGATTGGGAAAGAACATGATTATAGAATATAAATGTAATAACCCAACTTGGCATTTAGAGAAGACTTTCTACAAAGCTAGTATTTGAAGTACTAAAGCCATTGTTGTATTAATGCAACAAATCAAAGTAAATTAAACCTCGTGCCATATTCTGCAATGCTCCTATTGTGCACTAGTGTTGCTCTATATAATGACAGTTGATGGCTTGGTTCACTAAGCATATCAATTTAATTATTAGTATCTTTGTAGCATCATCAGGAGCACCTGAATTAGGAAAGATTAGAAAAGTTTTTTTTTGTACTATAAATTTTAGTATATAAATATTACACAACATTAAAAATATACCTGGTTTTATGGAATTTAAATGTGAAGAATTAATAAAGCAGGTGATTTCTTCTTTTCATATTATTTGAAGTATCTAATGTAGGACCATTTCAATAGGGAGCTCATTCCTGTATGTACGTGTGAAGGTGTGTCTGTAGCCTAGCTCAGATTTACAGACTAAAGAAAAGTGAGTGAAGCCAGGCTCTTTAAGAGCCTGGAGGAGCCATAAATTTTCTAAATGAGAGGGACTGAGAAAGAGAAAAAGGGGAGGGTTGTGCATGAGTGACAAAAAGAAAGGTTAGCAAGACATAGACTAGGACTTACATTAGAATCATCTTTGCTATAAATTCCAACTAAAGTTTTTGTGTTGCTTATAAAAATAGAACTGATTTTGTACTGAAAAAAAAAAGAGGGAACAGGAATTATTTTACAGAATAACTGAAAGCTATTTTTTACTGATTGCTGATATTCCTTCAAGAGATGGGAGACTTTTTCAGATAACAAATGCACTCCCAACCTTTGGTAAGAGTCATCTGTTATCTTGAGTCACAGTCACTGAGGGGAGTTGGTTAGATCCTATAGGTAAGTTGGGGTTAAAAAAAAAAAAAAAGTTTAGTTTCCTTTTTTCCCCCACAGGATTACCAAGCCATCTTTACTTTCTGAAATAAAGTGAATCATTGAAAGTGTCACTTGACTTTAATCAATATCAAATAACTATATTGGGGTATTTCAGAAGAAGACATAGGTATAAATGTTTATAAATGTGAATAACTTGCAGGTTGCAATTGCATTTATTTTGATGGAGGCACAGTGTTCTTATACAGTGTTCTTTTCACATTTCTTCTTTGGCATTTGTTATAAGGAACAAAGCATTTCTGGAATGCTCATTTTAATTTCAAAGCTCAGGCTATTCTGTGGGAAACATTTGGCGCATGGTGATCTGAACAATAATAGAGGAATGTTCAGTGGGAAGCATCATGAATTGTGGCACTTAAAATACATTCTGAAGGAACATTTAGACAATGATACTTATTCTTCATTTTAAACAAAGATTTTAAACTAGGTGCTATAATTTGTCTTAATCTGAACAAATATCTTTTAACTCTGAATATATAAATTAGATGGACAATAGTGAGATATTTGACTTTTGGAGTATGTGAAAACCCATGTAATAAGTCAGGCATATTATCATCTTTATTTAATACATAATAATAAAGACACATGGCTCTATTTGACTGTTTGCAAAACATATAGAAAGTGCTCTGTTAACTGACTTCATCACATTTAGCACAGGGGGCCCCAAGAACAACAGGAGGGTAGCCCCAAGAGAACACCTCTGACAAGGATCCCATAACAGATTCTCTGTATCCATGTGGGGAATGGACTAGAAAATGCACATTAAATGTCAACCAATATTTGTGTCATGTTGTGCATTTTACAAGACATTTTACATATTTAACCTTCACACAGTTATAGGATAATATGATCGTTCTCCTTTTCCGAGAGAGGAAACAAAGACTTGCTACAAGGTACTGCACTCTGGGTTGTGAACATGAGAATAAAGAAAATTGGAATAAAGCAAAGGGTTTCTTGGATGGAGGAGGAGAATTTGAAAGGGCAGACAAAAATTATTTTTATCTACATATTTCCCCCATAGCTTGTAAGTTCTTTCTCAGTTCCTAGTTAAAAAACTGGGTCCAGATATACAAATAAACAAATATGTTGTGCTTTATAAGCAATAAACAAGCCAAACCTCTAGGGGCTACAGAGCAGGAAGGGTTATGTATAGTACATTGTCAAGGATGTGGTGCATGATTGTTATAAGCCTTGGCTCTCTGAGGATATGTAGGATTCTAGCTTTCCACAGGAGTTTCAGGTCTGTCATTTTAAACCCTGGATACAAGTTTTTTTTTCTTCCTCTATAGTGGGGATCTTCCAGCTTTGCTTATAAAAATGTTAACCATATTTATTATTGGGATTCAAGGTTTAATTAAGAAATGGAAATTTTTTACAATGTAATTTTGTATGAGATTTAGTTTCCAAATACAGATGCTTAATTTCTTTCTTTTTTTAAAAGGTTTTATTTATTTGTTTATTTGAGAGAGAGAGCGTGAGTGGGGGGAGGAGCAGAGGGAGATGGACAAGCAGACTCCGTGCTGAGTGTGGACCCTGACATGGGGCTCAACTTCATGACCCTGAGATTATGACCCGAGCCGAAATCAAGAATGGACGCTCAACTGACTGAGCCACCCAGGCGCCCCAGATGCTTAATTTTGATCTCTAAATAGGTTTTTAGTTTATCATTAGTTTATTCTTTTTTAAAAAAAGATTTTATTTATTTATTTGTCGGAGAGAGAGTGCGCACAAGCAGGGGGAGCGGCAGGCAGAGGAGGACGGAGAGGGACAAGCAGGCTCCCCAAGCAGGGAGCCCAATGTGGGACTCAGTCCCAGGAACTCGGGATCATGACCTGAGCCGAAGGCAGACGCTTAACCGACTGAGCTACCCAGGCGTCCCTCGTTAGTTTATTCTTATATTAAACAAATTTACAAAAGGAATAATGCTCATTATTAACATATTCAGGCAATTCAAAATATAGAGGTTAAAAAGTCCCTTTCAGGGGCGCCTGGGTGGCTCAGTCATTAAGCGGCTGCCTCCGGCTCAGGTCATGATCCCAGGGTCCTGGGATCGAGCCCCACGTCGGGCTCCCTGCTCGGCGGAGAGCCTGCTTCTCCCTCTCCCTCTGTCTGCGGCTCTGCCTACTTGTGCTCTCTCTCTCTGTTAAATAAATAAATAAAAATCTTAAAAAAAGAAAAAGTCCCTTTCAACTACCCCATTCGTTAAGCCATTTATATAATAAATATTTATTGGACACCTACTTTGTGCGTTGTTCTGGGTGCTGGAGAGAAAACCACATTTTCCGCTTTCATGGAGTTTATATTTTAGTATTGGGGGCATGAAATAAATGTATAAACAAAAAAATCAGGTTTTGTAAGTGTTTTGAGCAAATATAAAGTGGGGTGAGGGGACATAGTGAGAGAAGGTGGGGATGGGGTAGTCAAGAAAGTCCTCTTGATAGGAGACTTTGAACAAGACCTGTTTCAGAGGCCTGAGGAGTTAGGGGAGAGTGTAGGAGACAGGTAAGAGAGGTTACAAAGGACCAATAGGTAGGTCATAGTAATAATTTGGGTTTTGTCCCTCTGAGGTAACCAGTGTTTTATGTTTTAGTGTGGTTCTGTACCCCCTCCACATTAATAATCTCTATACTCAGCCTAAATAGAATAATACTTACTGACCTAATTATGCTGATTTTGCCTCCCTCTTAATATAGACTGCTGGCTACAAAGTGATATAAATAATTAGTATGTATAGATATTTATACATACGTTAAAATATATATAATATATATATACTGCATTGTTTCAGTAATAAAACTTGATAAGTTTCAGCCTCTGTGGCTCTTCTTTCTTCCTGTCCTCCCTTTCTTCCTTCTTACCTCCTTCCTTCTTTCCTTTTTATCTTTAGTTGGAAATTCCATAGTGGCTGATACTATTACTCTTAGTGCCTTGACTTGACTTACAAGGGCCTACCAATAGTACTGGGAATAAATCATGTTACTATGAAATACTTCCTTTTGTTCTGGGCTGTGATGTCCCAGGACTATGTTCTCATATGTCTAATGAGTGGCTTGTATTTTTCCAATTTTAGGTTACTACACTTGTAAATTGTCCCCAGAATCCTTCCAACAGGAAAAAAGGACGTTCAAAAAGAGCCAGAGTCCTCCTAGCTTCTGTGGAGGAAGCAACTTGGAATTTATTAGACAAGGGAGAGAAGATTGCCCAGGAAGCCACAGTTTTAAAGGAAGAGCTTACTACTGCACTTGAGGAAGTTCGCAAAGAAAGTGAGTACTCTAATTCTGGTCGGGAGCAAACTGTATGTTCTTAGGGCATTAGTTATGGAATTAGATTTGGAGGGTTTTGTTTTTGTTGACTTGAGTTTATTAGTCTTTTGTAGAGCTCTGAGGAGCTAGCTGTGGGAGGCAGAGTGGCTCATTAGACAGCTCTAAGGCTCAGAGTACTATTCCTGGTTCTTTCCTTCTGTTGTTCAGTCCCTGCAGGCCCCTTCTTCCCCTCACATGCCATAGTTTATCCATAATAAGCAAAGAGAAGTGTATCCTGTTCTGTCATAGATATAATGAGAAATGACTAATGAAGCTAAAGGTGTATTTTCCCATACATAAATAATCAAGTTCCTTGTTAATAGTTGGAGATAATAAATTACAGACCTGACCACGCAGGAATACATTTATTTTTCGATTTTCTAGAGGTTTAGATTTCCTAAACTTAAAAAGAAATGCTTCGCATAAACTATGTCTAACCCATGTTGTTGCTATGTTAATATTATAAAATGAAAGTATACATTTTTGTATTTACTTATGATAATTCAACAGTTTTCTAATGAATGTAAGTCTCATTTGCAGTCTGTTTTTAAAAGAACTGTCCTTCTGAAAAACAAACAGGGTTCTAGAGGGGAGGGGGGTGGGAGGATGGGTTAGCCTGGTGGTGGGTATTGAGGAGGGCACATTCTGCATGGAGCACTGGGTGTTATGCACAAACAATGAATCATGGAACACTTCATCTAAAACTAATGATGTAATGTATGGGGATTAACATAAGAATAAAAAAAACAAAAACAAAAACAAAAACAAAAACAAAAAAAAGAATTTGGAACTTAAAAACAACAAAAAAAAGGCAACCTACTAGATGGGAAAAGACATTTGCAAATGATATATCCAATAAGGGGTTAGTATCCAAAATGTATAAAGAACTTATACAACTCAACACTAAAAAAAAACAAATGATCTGATTAAAAAATGGGCAGAGGATCCGAATAGACACTTCTCCAAAGAAGACTACAGGTGGCCCAACAGGCCCATGAAAAGATGCTCAGTGTCACTAATCATCAGGGAAATGCAAATCAAAACCACAATAAGACACCACCTCACATCAGTCAGAATGGCTACTATCAAAAACACAAGAAATAAGTGTTGGGAGAGGACGTGGAGTAAATGGAACCCTCATGCACTGTTGGTGGGAATGTCAATTGGTTCAGCCACTGTGGAAAACTGTATGGAGGTTCCTCCAAAAATTAAAAATAGAGAAATCAAAAAAATAAATAAATAAATAAAAATTAAATAAATAAATAAATAAATAAATAAAATAAAATTTTTTCTAAAAAAAAAAAAAAAAAGAACTGTCCTATTTATGTATCAGCTTGCTGCAAGGAACTATTTTGAGTGGTTAAGAAAACTTAAATATTCCTCTTTGGCTTTGTGAAAGAGACTTGGGGTATTCAGATATTTCTCTTCCCAACATAACTTCATGAAAATCAGGAAATGTTTGCTAATTAAATAATTAAAATGAATATATTAGCTACAATAAACTTTAGGTCAAATATAGAGGAGTTATTTTTTATATGTTATATATTTTATAGAGACTCTTCAGAAAATATAAAGAAAACATAATGCCCAAGATAATTTCACATGAATTCATCACTCCTCCTTGCTCCCTACCACCTTAGACTCACTCTTTGTCCTGTCCTCTCTGTTCTGGTATCACCAAGTCAGTTTAGACTTCATTCTCATTTCACCCTCTCTTCCAATTAGTCTCTAAGTTTAACAAATTCTGTCTCCTTTTGTCTCTCAGATCTTTCCCTGTTCTCCATTACTAATGTTGCCTCCTGAATTCAGGATTACTGCATTAGCCTTACCTTATACCAGAGCCAAATATACCTTTTAAAGATGAAAATATACTCATTTTACTTCGCTGCTTAAAATCCTTTTTAGTAGTTTTTGAAGGATTAGAGGGACAGTCTTTCTGGATCAAGTTCAGACTTCTAAACCTAGCTCCCTCAGCATTTCATAATTGGGCTTCTGCCATTCTCTCCCTTCTCATTTCCCAATTCTGTCCCCCTCTCAAACTTTCCTCCAAACAAGAACTTGAAGTATCTTGAATGGTCCATGTTGTCTTATGCCTCTGCACTTCTGTTACCAGCTACTCCCTTCACCTGGATTACCCCTCTCATTCAGCCAGTTATTCACTGCAGCAAAGCTTAACCCAGGTCTTTTCCAGGAAGTGTGTACTGACCTCATAGTGCTGATTTAGATGTCCCTCTTCTGTGTCCCCACAGACCCTGAGCATCTCTCTTTCATAGGATTTACTACTTCATACACCAAACATTAATTTACTTGTTCAGTAAGTCTAGACTCTTAATTCCTTGGAGATGGCAAATACCAGGTCTTATTTGAAGAGCAATACCTGACACATAATAACCACCTGGTAAATGTTAAATAAATTTAAAAACTGGAGCATCATTTTGTCACTGTATATTATAAAATTTTATAATGATTTTATCTTTGCATTTATAACATATCTCTTATGCTTTCTTTGCTGAGTCTTTTGGTGAGGAATATGAACACTATTCTGGTATTGTTTTTGTCACATAATGTGATCTTTTTGACAACATAGTTTTTATAAAACACCTAATAATAAAATATGTAAGACATTGGTCATTCTTAGGGAACAGTAATAGCATAAGTTGTCATGAAATAGTATGTCTTTAAAAAAAAGTAAGTTAATGGCTTTTGGCTCAATAAAAGAAAATTATTTTAAAGAGAAGGTCTCAAAGAGAAGTACATTTGGATTCTAGGATTATATAGTATATCCTTCACTGTGTTCTATTATAATGTGTGAAATCATATTATGTGATATATATGGCGTATGCTGTATACACAACAACATTTGGTTAAAAATCACCAAGTGCTTTACACTCTGATTCTTTTTGACAAACTGCCAAATTGAACTCTTGCCACTTGAGTGTGGGAGGAAGGCAGTGAAATGGCAAATGGTTCTGGAATTTGGGGAATGGCCAATGCTTATCCTATGGACAGCAGAGATAGTAACAGTGAGAGCACTGTTCTGAAAAACTTGGAAGGAATTTTAGCTCAGTGGTGGAGCTGAAGTATCAGGAGAATGAATTCTGATTCAAGCAACTCTTTGATACTAGAAACATATTTTAGTTTCCTGCCCTTTTTTTAAGGGCTTTGTCCAGTGGCATACTATAAAGGACGAATGAAGAGCAAATAATAAGTTTAAAGTATTTGGGAAAGTGAAAAAATATTGGAGGTAGAAGATATTTTTATTTGTGTATTTATTGACTTATTTTCAAGAAGAATTTGAGACTAATTTAGAAAATTTCTTCTTCTACGAGAGACTAATTTATGTAGCATTACAACAGGATTCTGTTTTATTCTGTTTTACTGACTTTAGTGGCTTTAGAGACCTGAAGTGATAAATAATGTGGGCATTTGATTACCTAAAGAATTTGCCTATGGAAGATAAGGACATGAATAGTATTAAGGAAAAATGGTGAAAGGAAAGGTCATCTGTGGGTAGAACCGTAGAAATCCAGCAAAGATGGCCCACATAGTGATGATTTATTTTTCACTCATGATCTTACAGCTTACTCCTATACTTACATCTATACAATGGCCAAGTATTAAACCCAGTATTTTATTTAGTTTTAGAATAGTTACATAACAATCAGCTGGGAATTAGCTGAGAATTGTTTATAATGTTCGGACTACATGTTTTGCCTTTGGTATGTATGCTACCCTCGTATAGACTGTACTGTACCCCTGCAATGTATAGACATTGCTTCTAAGTCACACAGTTGGTTATATTTAAGGTTTTTTAATTGTTTACAGAGAATAAGAAATACAGGAAAGTGCATACATTATTGTGAACAACACAATACAATTTCACATTGTAAACGCACAATGTAACCTCCACTCAGATCAAGAAAGAGAAACTTAGCAGAATCCGAGAAGCACCCCTTGTGCCTCCAAACAGTCATCACTTCTTTTACCTCAATGGTAACAATTATCCTAGGTTATTACATAGGTTAGTTTTTTGCCTCTTTTGAACTTTACATAAGTAGGATCTATATAGTATATCTCCTGAGTCTGGCTTCTTTTGCTCAACGTTGTGTTTGTGAGATCTCAACATGTAGTAGTTCATTCAATTCATTGATAAATAGATCATAATTTACTTATTCATGTTAGATTGATGGGCAGTTGAGTTTTTACAGGTTTTGGCCTTAAGGAACAGTGCTGCTGTGTACATATTTGTGCATTACTTTTGGTGCCTGAATGTAGACTTTCCTGCTGGTTATACTTAGGATGAAATCACTAGGTCATAAGGTATACATTCAGCTTTAATAGATTTTACCAAACAGTTTTCTGAAGTAGATTTTCTAGTTAACACTCTAATTAGTAATGTATAAGAATTCCAGTTGCTCTACATTCTTACTAACTTGCTGTTAGCAAGAGTCAGTGTTTTTGATTCAAGTGTATGTAGTAGTTTTCCACTGTAGTTTTAATTTTTATTTCTCTGATGACTTTTTGTGTGTTCTAGATATGAGTCTTTTGTTAGTGGTGGATATTAAAAATATCTTCTCTAATTATATTAAACATTTTTGATATTTAGAAGTAATTTTGATAAATTACAGTTAATTATTTTATTCCTTTATGGATAGAGATTTTTCTGTTCTGTTAAAAAAACTTTGCCTACTGTAAGTCAAGAAGATATTCTCATATGTAATCATCTATGGGCTTTATTGTTTTGCCATTACAGTCTACCTGGAAATAAATTTTTATGAATGGTGTGAGTTAGGGGTCATGATTCATTTTCTTTTTCATATGGGAATTCAGTTGATCTAGTATTATGTGGATGCATATGGAAGTTTAATTGTTTTAGTATAGCTTTTGAAAAAAATTACTCTTTCTCAATTGAATTTCTTTTGCACCTGTTTTTGAAAATCAGTTGACCATTATCTGTGTGTCTACTTGGGAACTTTGTTCTGTTTCATTGATTTGTATGTCTACCCTTATACGAGTAACACGTGGTCTTGATTAGTGTACCTCAGAGTAAGTGTTAAAATAAAAATTATCTTGATTTTGTAATTCTGGGTCCCTTGCACTGCCATAGAAATTTTGGAATCAGCTTCTTAATTTTTACAAAAAAGCCTGCTGGGATTTTGATTGGGATTATATTGGATCTACAGATCAATTTGTACTGACCTGACATTTTAATAGTAATGAGTCTTCTGATTCAGAAACATGTAATTCATTTTTGTGGTATTGTAAAATGGTACTTTAATAGGTTTTAATTTTATGTCTATCTTTTATTTATTTATTTATTTTAAAAAGATTTATTTACTTTTAAAGCTTTTATTTATTTATTTGCCAGAGAGAGAGCACAACAGGGGGAGCTGCAGGCAGAGGGAGAAGCAGGCTCCCCGCTGAGCATGGAGCCTGATGTGGGATTCGATCCCAGGACTCTGGGATCATAACTGAGCTGAAGGCAGATGCTTAACCGACTGAGCCACCCAGGCATCCCACAAAGATTTATTTTTTAGAGAGGGAGGGAGGGAGAGGGAGAGAATCTCAAGCAGACTCTGCTGAGCACGGAGCCTGACGTGGGGCTCAATCTCATGACCGTGAGATACTACCTGAGCAAAACCTAGAGTTGTGCGCTCAACCACCTGTGCCACCGAGGCACCCCTTTGTATCTGTCTTTAGATTTACGACACTTTTGCTCTGCTTTTTCCCATCTGTTTTTAAGTCTGTCCAGTGAACTTTTTACATTAGTTACTGTACATTTTTAGTTCTTGAATTTCCATTTGTTTTTTTAAAAATAGTTTCCATTTCTATGGAAATAGAGTTTTCATTTCTCTAATTTCTTTCCAAATTCCAATTCCCTGCTGAAATTTTCATCTTGCCATTATTTCTCGTGAACATCTCAATTACAGCTAATTTCTGTATAAATAGATGGCTTTCTTATATGTTTGTTTCTATTATCTGTTATTTCTTTTGCTTTTCCAATACCTGATTTTGTTTCCTGGTATCTTGGATAATTTTTGATTGGATGCTGAGCATTTTGCATGACAAATTGTAGAATTAATTTTTTTTTTAAGATTTTATTTATTTATTTGACAGAGAGGGACACAGCGAGAGAGGGAGCACAAGCAGGGGGGAGTGGGAGAGGGAGAAACAGGCTTCCCACTGAGCACGGAGCCCGATGTGGGGCTCGATCCCAGGACCCTGGGATCATGACCTGAGCCGAAGGCAGATGCTTAAAGACTGAGCCACCTAGGCGCTGCTGTAGAATTAATTTTTAAAAGTTGGTCTATTTTTGGCTAGCTGTTATTCTTGGGTGTAGCACCTCAAAAGTCTGAATTGAAGGTATGAGATATTTTGGATTTCCTCTTAGGCAGACTCAGAACTCCAATTTTTTTTTATTTTTTATTATTATGGTATGTTAATAACCATACATTACATCATTAGTTTTTGATATAGTGTTCCATGATTCATTGTTTGTGTATAACACCCAGTGCTCCATGCAGAGCGTGCCCTCTTTAACACCCATCACCAGGCTAACCCATCCCCCCACCCCCCTCCCCTCTAGAACCCTCAGTTTGTTTCTCAGAGTCCATCATCTCTCATGGTTCATCTCCCCCTCCGATTTCCCCCCCTTCATTCTTCCCCTCCTGCTATCTTCTTCTTTTTTTTTTTTTTTTAACATATAATGTATTATTTGTTTCAGAGGTACAGGTCTGTGATTCAACAGTCTTACACAATTCACAGCGCTCACCATAGCACACCCTCCCCAATGTCTATCACCCAGCCACACCATCCCTCCCACCCCCCCCCCACTCCAGCAACCCTCAGTTTGTTTCCTGAGATTAAGAATTCCTCATATCAGTGCCATTTGCAACGACGTGGATGGAACTGGAGGGTATTATGCTGAGTGAAATAAGTCAATCAGAGAAAGACATGTATCATATGACCTCACTGATATGAGAACTCCAATTTTATCTCTCTGACTTTCTGAAGGGGGGAAGAATTCTTTCCCCAGTTTCTCCTTCTCTCAGCTGCCATTTTCTTTTGACTTCTCTCTCTCTTATTCAATCTTTCTGCCATTTGCTTTCTCATAATCATGTACAGAACATCAACTCCAGGTAGATTTAGGATCTAAATATCAAAAGCAAATATTAAAAACTCATTATAAATAGGATGAATATTTTAAGGCTTTGGATGTATAACGGGATTTATTAAACATGAAACAAAAAACTATAAAGAAAAGACTAATGTATTTTATTATATCAAAATTAACTTTCTTACATCAAAAAATTCTTAAAGAAAATGAAAAGACACAGTTGGGGAAAATATTGACTTAAACACAACAGGATAATCACAAGAACACAAATCAATAAGAAAAGCAAAAGAAAAATGGGCATAAAGAGAATTTTACAGAGGAATAAACACCAATGAAAATGTAAAGAGACATTCAGGGGCGCCTGGGTGGCTCAGTCATTGGGTGTCTGCCTTCGGCTTGGGTCATGATCCCAGGGTCCTGGGATCGAGCCCCACATCGGGCTCCCTGCTCCGCGGGAAGCCTGCTTCTCCCTCTCCCACTCCCCCTGCTTGTGTTCCCTCTCTCACTGTGTCTCTCTCTGTCAAATAAATAAATATTTAAAAAAATAAAAAAAAATAGACATTCAGCTTCACTGGTGGTCAGAGATATGCAAATGAGGCACCGTTTTATGCAATTCAGTTGGCAGAAATTAAAAAGTCTGACATGTCAGAAAGACTTTGAAGTAACAGGATCTTTTATACATTTCTTGGTGGAGTGTAAATTGGTACAACTACTTTGAAAAACGGTTTGGATATGTCACTTTTGTTAAATGCCAAAGTTTCAGATATATGTGGGTATGTTTCTGGACTCAAATCAATTATATTTCTGGTGTTGTTGGTGCATTGAAATGCAATTGACTTTTTAGATTGATACTTGTTCAGGTATTATCTCTGAAATGAAACATTTGGATGGTTATTTTTAAAAGGAAGAAAATATTTGACACATGCAAACACACATGGCCTGTTGCTTTGGGATCCCTTATGATGTAAGATTATGGTACTTTATTTGGCTTATGTGAGAAACTAATTTTACAAAAGTGATATGATACAGTGTATGGCATTTGCTGTTCATACATGAAATTGCAAAGAACAGAGAATTGTAACAAATGTGTATATATATATGTCTGTATGTGTATATATATTCTTTCTATTCATAAACATTATTTGTTGTTTGGAAAAGAAGGTAAGTATTGATCTGGGTTTAGCAAAATTCTTAAAGATTTGTCAGCTGAATTTAAAGTTGTAGAGGAAACTAGGTTGAAATTTGCTTTACATGTAATTTAGTGGTACTGTGAGATCCCTACAGTGGGTAGTCTTCTCAATTATGCTGGCTTTAGCTTTTGCCTTCAGCTAGTAAAAAAAAAATTGGATGGAATTACAGATTTGAATTACAACTGAAAAAAAAAAAAGACATTCTTTTGTGTTTTTTTCAATGCTTTGATTAAAAAAAGGAAAAGGACAAAAATTATGTGGACTATTAAATAAACCTGGTTCAGAGTTTGTTCCAATCTCAAACAAAATATGGGCTTACTCTGAGAGAGAAGGGTTGTAGAAAGGAAGTGAATAGTCAGTATTTCACTAAGGTATCATTAAGAAAGAGAGAAGATTACAAAAGAAACCATATTTAGACTCTTAAGTCCTTTATTCATTTGTAAACATTTGTTAATATTTACAGCATTTGCCTAATATTTACCTATTTTGGTTAAATATTTGGTATCTGAATTTGGTTTTATTTTGGGCCCTGGAAATACAGAAATAAATAAGATATATCCTAGGTATTAATAGTCTACTGGGGTAAATAGACGTGTAAACAGTTGTAATAATGTCTGGTAAATGCCTTGTATATCTCAAAGGCTGTCGAAGCACATATGAAGGGGAAATAAAATAGTGACTCTCAACTTCCATTTTCCTTTGTTTTACCATTAAGTAGGGAAAGACGACTCTCTCCCATATGAGTATAGGTGAGTACATATATAGTTGATAGGAAGATGTGGTCTATGTCTAGCCTGTCTTTTCTTAGAGACTTGCATTTCTTTCTCTTTTATTAAAAAAAAATTAAATATTTATTGAAACCTTTGTCTAGGCCAGGGTCTGTTCTATGTGCTAGGCTCACAGAAGTGAACTAGGCAGACAAGGCTTGCCCTCATAGAGCTGATATTTTAGTGGGAAGACAGGTAGTAAACAAGTAAACAGATTTAATTCTTTTTTTTTTTTTTAAGATTTTATTTATTTATTTGACAGAGAGAGACACAGTGAGAGAGGAACACAAGCAGGGGGAGTGGGAGAGGGAGAAGCAGACTTCCCACTGAGCAGGGAGCCCTACGCGGGGCTCGATCCCAGGACGCTGGGATCATGACCTGAGCCGAAGGCAGACGCTTAACGACTGAGCCACCCAGGCGCCCCCAGATTTAATTCTTAATGGGTATCAAATTCTTTTTCCTTTGAACATTTAAACATAATGTTAATAGTTTTCTCATGCAAACACTAACTGCTTTATCGTAATACCTATACATTTTTAGATTCCTAGTGACGTATTGTTGACCTTTAACAATACGTGAGTTAGGGATGCTGACCCCCGTGCAGTCAAAAACCCGTGTATAACTTTCGACTCTCCCAGAACTTGACTACTAATAGCCTACTACAGAAGGCTTACTGATAACATAAACAGTTGATTAACACCTATTTTGTATGTTATGCATATTGTACACTGTATTCTTACAATACACTAGAGAAAGGAAAATGTTATTTAGAAGATCACAAGGAAGAGAAAATACATTTATAGTACTATACTATATACCAAAAATCCACCTTATAAGGGGACTGGGTCAAACCTGTGTTGTTCAAGGATAAGTTATAAAATAAATATAAAAATATGCCTTCCTTAAGGTATAGAGGCATAATTAATTTGAGATTTCGAGTGTGTTCAGAGAAAGATTAAGGTTCAACATTCTTGTCTACTGCCCAGACAAGCCAAGATGCCTGCACAGGGGTAGCTTAGCACTGATCAAACCTGCATATACTTTGGTCTGAATTATCTGGAATATGCAGTTTAACACCAGCAGTCTTGGTAGTTACTACTAGCAGAGCCAGCAATTGGAAACATGGACTGTTGGCTTCATGTTGATGTATGTCAAGTGGGAGAGGGCTTGCGAATTCTTTGGAATCCTGCCTCTGCTAACATACTTCCCCATCTGTTTTTAATTGTGGGCCTCCACCAAGGCTATTATGAGCCAGTTGGAGGGTTAGGAAGATTAATGAGGAGATTTTTGAATCCATTAGGGCCCTCTAACTATAGCTCTCCTTCCCAAATACGGGGCTATGGCATTTTATACTAAAAGAAATGCTGTGCTACTGAGGCTGCTAATGCAGGAGCCTCCCAACCGTATGTTTGTAAAGCTTGGGCCAGTAGCAGCTGACAGCTTGCCCCACTTCGCATGGCTCATGAGTATTTCTAGCAGGGTAGGTGGTATGACTAGTGGCTAAGGGACTGTCCCCTCCCTGGTGAGAAGTAAACATCTGTATTGAAAAATGCACAATTTGTTACGTGCATAATACATGTATTCAGGGTATTTAAAAAATTTATCCCTCTTTATACATTTCCGTAGTTCTTCATCTTCATGATTTGTAAGACCCTAGGTTTATAGACTTCTTTTCCAACAGGAATTAGAAATCAAGACTTACTATCATCCATAGTAGTCAGAGAAAACGATTACTTCTAGACAATTATTCCTGGAAACAATTATCCCTGGAAAATGGTATCTTGGAAGTGTAATAAATCTTCCTATCAGTATACTTGGGTACTTACTTAAACAACAAATGCTATTATAGAATTTTCCAATATTGAACTTTTAAAATGTTACCTATTGCCTCCCTGATTATTCAATGCATTTTTATTTTTGTTTAAGGGAAAAAAAATGTGTCCCAGGGAAAATAGAGATTTAAAAAATTTACTGGTGTCATTTTGGGTCACCTGTGTTGAAAGATCTTATCTTTTAAATCTCAGCTGTATTGAACATTTATTTATAAGAGAAAATAGCAGTTCATTTTTAGTTAACTGTCCCTAAGTAACAGGTCAGCTCCATCTACTCTGCTCAACAACATTGCAGTTAGGACTTAGATAAAATGTTTGGTATTTACCACCAATTACTCACAGCCTATATATGGTTTCAAAGGCAACAGCTGCTGCCTCATTATTTCCATCTATTGCTATGTTGATGTTGTGTATATTTAACTGTTATTATATCTCAAGAGTGTTCTTAGATAAGCATAAAGTCACAAATACAATAATCTTTCTACCAAATACATTGTGCTTGAGGAGATGCAGTTCATTCTTCATTTGAAAGGGGATGATGAACTCTTGTTCTGACACATTTTAACATGCACGCATGGTGTCTTGTAGCTGGCAGAATGTTTATGGAAACACTTCCATTGAAGACTGATGAGCCAATTAGCTACATTGCTTGTAAACTACTAATTGCTGGAACACACTCAACATGGCATCCCTTAGTGTTTACTTGAAAAATCTGCAGCAGGCTTTTCTTATAGTGCATTTGATATTCTCAGCTAACTCCTTAGTGTCGCCCATCTTGAAGTGTTGTGTGGGCAGCTGGGAAGTATAGTACATGATGTGTGTGTGCAGCCATCTCACTTTCAGTCACTTGGTATGTTGGACCTGGGACATATAGACAGGCTGATTTGAGAAAATAACTGCAATGTCAGTTTTGAAAGTAAGAGGTATTCTGTAAGCTACATACCATTTACTCTGATGTATAATTCAGAGACAGGAGTAAAGGTTTAAGGCATGTGAACAGATTGATTTGTTAAGTGAGGAGTCATAGAAACTAAAATAAGGACTGAAATCTCAGCTGGTAAAGAGTCTGAAATCAAAGATGTGATGCATATGTTATGACTTTGTTTTCCTTCATGGCTGGAGAGATGGTACTAAGGTAACAGAGTAAGTGTAGTGCTGACAAGTGATCTAAAGTTTATCCTCACAGGTGATAGTTCTGAACATTATTATTTTGAGGCATATTTTAGTGTTAAGGAGTGCATTAAGCTGTTGGCAGTTTCTTAGGGTCAGGAACAAGAATTTTTAGATTTTCTGTTCTTGACTCTTTCTTCTCATCTTTTTCTTCAGTTTCAAAGAAGTGGTGTTCTTTCTTACTCTTTAAAACTTTCCAATCTTACTTAGATCCTCATTTATGTCTTCTCTTCTTTTGAGAGACTTTTCTTCTATAGTTTTCTCCTTTTTCTTGTCTGTTCATTCATATTCCTTTTCACTGGTTCTTTAATCACACATATTAGCTCGCCTCTGCTTGATGATTAGCAAATATTCAATAAAAATGCCATTTCCCGATAGACCTAGAGGATGTTATGCTAAGTAAAATAAGTCAGACTGAGAAAGGCAAATGCCATATGATTTCATTTATATGTGGAATCTAAAAAACAAAACAAATGAATAAACAAACAAACATAAAGGACAATCAGACCTATAAATACAGAGGACAAACTGATGGTTGCCAGGGGGATGGGAGTGGGGAATGAGCAAAATAGGTGAAGGGGTGTGGGAGATCCAGGCTTCTAGATATGGAATGAATAAGTCATGGGAATAAAAGTCAGTGGTATTGTAATAACATTGTATGGTGACAGATGTGGTGAGCTACATTGTGGTGTACACTTGAGCATAGCATAATGTATATTGAATCACCGTGTGATCACACCTGAGACTAATGTAACACATGGTGTCAACTATACTAAAAAATTCCATTTCCTTTAGTCCACTCTCTTTGTAAACTTATCCTGTTTTACCTTTTCTGTTCTGCTTTGGTCTATTTGTTGTTTTCTCCTTTTTCAGGTTGTTACACACTAAATTCTCTTATTACTTCTCCACACCCTCCTTTTCTTTCCTCATTCACTTTCTTTTCCTCTTGTCTTCTAACTATGATTTTTCTTAAGTCTTAGTCTTGGTCCTCTGTTCTGTCTTCTCTTTTTTCCTTGGGTATCTTTTTCATTCTCAGGACTTTAATTATAACTGCTTTGTTGACAACTTTTAGTTCTCATATAAAGCTCTACTACCAAAAGCACTCTGAGTGCTTTTCAATCATTTTTCTACATTAACACATAGGTAATCATGCTCAACTCACTTCCACAAATAATGGTCATCCTTGGGAATGTTTGATGCTCAACACATGAGTTGGCACTCCACTTCCTTCTTCCCTAGTGAGAAGTGATACACACTATAGTCAACACCATTGCTCTAACCATTTAGTAGGTAGTTCCCTTTGGCTTTTTAGGTATTACCTTACACTTATGTGTAAACTGAACTCAACATCTTCTTTCACAAGCCCTTTACAAACTTTTATAGCTCTACTATTAACTAACTTGAAACTCTTAGCACATTTGAGACAGTTGATTATTTTCTTCTTTCTAAAATACTCTGTTTCCTTGAATAATAGAGAACCACACAGTCCTAATTTTCCCTCTTTATCTCTTTGGCTACTTCCTCTCTATCTCCTTATTGGTTCATCTTTTTCTAAATGGTCCTCTAATGTTGGAATTCCTCAAAGACTGATCATTGCCTGGAATGCATGGAAAGCAAAATGGGAAATCAATTTGTAATGGTAGATTTGTAAGTAGACCTGAGAGGTCCTTGAATAGCAAGATAAAGATGCTGGAGCACCAAAGGAAATTTTTGAGTCAAGACAGTGACAGGACTAGGTCTGTGCTTAAGGAAGATTTATCTGGCATTATTATAAAGAAGATAGGTTACGTCTCCACAGTGCCTTTCTAATGGTGATGATGATAACAACAACTGTAATTATTAGTATTTATGTGTCTTAATGAGATACTGTATATAAAGCATTGATCACAGTAGTGGATACAGACATTACTCCCCACTATAACCCTGTGAAGTAACTATTATTATTATTTTTATTGTATAGTTGGGGAGACCTAAATCTAGAAAGAAAATATGACTTGCTTGAGGTCACCCAGTTAGTTGGCAGAGTTGGGACTCCTTTCATGATACTATATTCAAGAAATACTTGTTGACTGGTAATTGTGTATATGTTTTCCCTTTGTTTTTGCTGTCATTTAATATGTGCTAGTTTTAACCCTCCAGGTATCTTTGGAATTGCTTGAGAATAATGCTCCAGTACAGCCTCAAACTGTGCTCCTTGAAAACTAGTATTCCTGGAGATTCTAGGAGCTCTTCTGGGAGAAAAAGCAGTTAAATAAATTTATAGAACTCTGGATTTAAATTTTTATTTATTTTTTTTAAGATTTTATTTATTTGCGAGAGAGAGAATGAGAGACAGAGAGCATGAGAGGGAGGAGGGTCAGAGGGAGAAGCAGACTCCCCACCGAGCAGGGAGCCTGATGCGGGACTCGATCCAGGGACACCAGGATCATGACCCGAGCCGAAGGCAGTCGCTTAACCAACTGAGCCACCCAGGCGCCCTGGATTTAAATTTTTAAACAGAGTTCTTTACCAGAGAATTTCTCAGTCAATGCTTTTAAGATACTAGGTTGTATTGCAAATCTCCAAGAGGGGAATTGATTACAGTCTATATAGATAGGGTGGGTTCCCAGAAGTATAACCTAAGATAAGGGTTCCTGTACAAGTGATTTACTGAAGGAGTCCTGTGTGAAACCTATGAGGGGTTGAAGGAATCAGGATAAGGCAGGGAAGAAGCTGAGTTAAAGCTGCACTGTAGTATGGCAAGCACTAGCAAAAAGTGTGGTAAGTATGGCTGAGGATCTGAATTGTGAATTTTAATTATAATTTAAATCTTAAAAACTGATACATTATCAGTTATTAGAAAGCTTTGAAATATGGGTACGTGATGTTCTTTTTCAACTGTAAATTTGATGAAATCTTAATATAGATCAAATATTTGATAAAAATTAGCATCTGAATTGAGATTTAAAAGTAGAATACAGAATAGATTTCAAAGACTTAGTATGAAAAAATGTACAATATCCCAATAACCTATATACTGATTGCATGTTGAAATAATATATTTTGAATATTTTGGTAAAACAAAATATAATTAAAAAATTCATTTTACCTATTCTTTTTACATTTTAATGTTTAAACATGTTTCTCACTGTTAATACTTGAAAAAACATAGCTACTAAAATATTTTAAATTGTGTATGTGGCTCACATTAATTTTCTATTGGACAGTGCTGATCTGAAGTCTATCTCTTCCTGATCCCACAGGGAGCTCTGGACAATGAATGGCACAGGAGTTGTCTCCCTTTGAGGCAAGGGAGCCAACCTTTTGTCTTCCAGGATCAATTCGTCCTTAGCTAGTGGCCACTCTTACTTATCTTTACCCTACCCCCATAACTTCCAGGCACAATACTTTTTTTTAATTTTAAATTTTTAAAATCTTTTAATTTATATTTTAGTTAGTGAACATTTAGTGCAGTATTGGTTTCTGGAGTAGAATTCAGTAACTCATCACTTACATACAACACCTGGTGCTCACCATAACAAGTGCCCTTCTTAATACCCATCACAAAGCTAGCCTATCCCCCATCCACATACCTCCATCAATCATCAGTTTGTTTCGTATTGTTAAGATTATGGTTTGTTTTCCTCTCTCTTTTTTTTTTTTCTTTTCCTCCTTCCCATATGTTCATCTGTGTTCTTTCCTAAATTCCACATATGAATGAGATCATCTGGTATTTGTCTTTCTCTGACTGACTTACTTTGCTTAGCATAATACACTCTAGCTCCATCCACATCATTGCAAATGGCAAGATTTCAATTTTTAAAAATTTTTTTAATTTTATTTTTTATTTTTTAAAGATGTATTTATTTTTATTTGAGAGACAGAGAGAGAGAGAGAGAGAGAGCACAAAAGGAGAGAGGGAGGGAGAAGCAGACTCCCGGCTGAGCGTGGAGCCCAATGTGGGGCTTGACTTCACAACCCTGAGATCACGACCTGAGCCAAAACCAAGAGTTGGATGCTTACTGTGCCATCTAGGTGCCCCCAGATGTCTTCTTTGGAGAAGTGTCTATTCATGTCTGCTAATTTCTTAATTGGATTGTTTTTTGGGTGTTGAGTTTGATAAGTTTTTTATAGATTTTGGATACTAACCCTTTATCAGATATATTGCTTGCAAATATCTTCTCCCATTCTGTAGGCTGCCTTTTAGGTTTGTTGATTGCTTCCTTCACTGTGTAGAAGCTTTTTGTCTTGAGGAAGTCCCAGTCGTTCATTTTTGCTTTTGTTTTCCTTGCCTGTAGTGACATGTCTAGTAAGAAGTTCTATGGCCAAGGTCAAAGAGGTTTCTGCCTGTGTTTTCCTCTAGGATTTTGATGGTTTCCTGTCTCACATTTAGGTTTTTCATCCATTTGAGTTTATTTTTGTGTATTATTTAAGAAAATGGTCCACTTTCATTCTGCATGTTGCTATCCAGTTTTCCCAACATCACTTGTTGAAGAGACCGTTTTTTTTCCGTTGGATATTCTTTACAGCTTTATCAAAGATTTGTTGACCATATAGTTGTGGATCCATTTTTGGGTTTTCTATTCTGTTCCATTGACCTATGTGTCTGTTTTTGTACCAGTATCATACTGTCTTAATGACTATAGCTTTGTACTACAGCGTGGAATCATGATGCCAGCAGTTTTGTTCTTCTTTTTCAGAGTTGCTTTGGCTATTTGGGGTCTTTTCTGGTTCCATACTAATTTTAGGACTGCTTGTTCTAGCTCTGTGAAAAATGCTGGTGGTATTTTGATAGGAATTGAATTAAATGTGTGGATTGCTTTGGGTAGTATAGACATTTTAACAATGTTTGTTCTTCCAGTTCATGAGCATGGAATGCTTTTCCATTTCTTTGTGTCCTTTTCACTTTCTTTCATAAGTGATCTATATTTTTCAGAGTACAGAACTCTTACCTGTTACGTTTATTCCTAGGTATTTTATTGTTTTTGGTGCAATTGCAAATGGGATGGATTCCTTGATTTCTTCTGTGCTGCTTCATTATTGGTGTATAGAAATGCAACAGATTTCTGCACATTGATTTTATATCCCGTGACTTTGCTGAATTCACGTATCAGTTCTAGCAATTTTTTGGTGTAGTCTTTTGGGTTTTCTACATAGAGTATCATGTTGTCTGCAAGTAGGGAAACTTTGACTTCTTCCTTGCCAATTTGGATGCCTTTTATTTCTTTTGTTGTCTGATTGCTGAGGCTAAGACTTCCACTACTTTGTTAAATAGTTCTTATTTTGTTAATCTGTTCTACTGTTCTTTTTTTAAATTTCCATATCATTTATGCCTGTTCTAATCTGTGTTATTTCCTTCTTCTCCTGGCTTTAGGCTTTATTTGCTGTTCCTTTTCTAGTTCCTTTAGATGTAAGGTTACATTGTGTATTTGAGACTTTTCTTGATTGTTGAGGTGGGCATGTATTGCAATATACTTCCATCTGAGGACTGCCTTTGCTGCATCCCAAAGGTTTTGGACTGTTGTGTTTTCATTTTCATTTGCTTCCATCTATTTTTTAAATTATTCTTTAATTTCTTGGTTAATCCGTTCGTTCTTTAGTAGGATGCTCATTAACCTCCATGTATTTGAAGTCTTTCCAAATTTTTCTTGTGGTTCACTTCAAGTTTCATAGTGTTGTGGTCTGAAAATATGTATGGTATGATTTCAGTCTCTTTGTACCCATTGAGACCCGATTTGTGACCCATTGTGTGGTCTATTCTGGAGAATGTTCCACGTGCACTCAAAAAGAATGTGTATTCTGCTTCTTTAGGATGAAATGCTCTGAATATATCTGTTAAGTCCATCCGGTCGGGAGTGTTATTCAAAGCCACTGTTTCCCTGTTGATTTTCTGCTTAGATGATCTGTCCATTGCTGTAAGTGGGCTGTTAAAATACCCCACTACTATTGTATTATTGAGTTTCTTTATGTTTGTTATTAATTGATTTCTATATTTGGCTACTCCCAAGTTGGGGGCATAAATATAATTGTTAGATCTTCTTGATGGATAGACCCCTTTATTATGATATAATGCCCTTCTCTTGTTACTATCTTTGTTTTAAAATCAGAGGCACCCCAAGAGCTTCATTTTAGAGCTAAAGACACCTGCAGATGGAAAGTGAGGAGATGGAGAACCATCTATCATGCTAATGGATGTCAAGGGGCGCCTAGGTGGCTGAGTCGGTTAAACGTCTGCCTTCGGCTCAGGTCATGATCCTAGGGTCCTGGAATTGAGCCCCATGTAGGGCACCCTGCTCAGTGGGGAGCCTGTTTCTCCCTCTCCCTCTGCCTGCTGCTCTGCCTACTTGTGCTCTCTATCTCTCTGTCAAATAAATAAATAAAATCTTAAAAAAAATAAAATGAAGCTCTTCTGGCAGCATATCGATGGGTCTTGTTTTTTTTTGTTTGTTTTTTTTTTAATCCATTCTAATACCCTGTGTCTTTTGATTGGAGCATTTAGTCAGTTTATGTTCAGAGTGATTATTGAAAGATATGATAAATTCATATCTAAATGCAGGCACAATGCAGTTTTGAATATTTGGGAGATTCTTTCATAAACTTGCCCATAAGTCTGCTATGTGCTATGTTGGATTTGATTGAAGACAACCATACAGTTAAGAATTCTTAATGTATGGAAATCACCAAACTCCATGATTTTCCATATCCTGGAATATCTCAGAACTCTTAAAAAAAATCATCTCAGAAACATTTGTTAAAAACTGAAAAGAAGAATAAAGCATTGACATGTGAAATGAATAGAGAATGTTAGGTTATAACTAAAGAAAATCAGCTATTAAATAAGAAATTCTAATGGTAGGTATTTTGTTATTGCTTTTTGCTGGGTACTTAACATATTAGCCAAACTAAATACATATTGTACTCTTTATCAAATACTTAGAATTTCATTAAAAAAATAAGGTCTGGTTTTTGACTTTACAGAACTTAAAGTAACTTAGTTTTGGGAAATTAAATGAGAATAATTATAAGAGATGAACAAGTTCAAGATGTTCTAGTACCTTTAAATATGAAAGTGTTAAGAGCACATAATGTGGTGGAATGGTCAGTATGAAGAGACGTAATACTTGTTCCAGGAGAAGCTAAACTGACTCAGATTTATAAACATTTTAGGGAAAGATATGTATGTCATAGAAAATCAAATAATGTAGAGGAGTTTATGGTGAAAAACAATTTCCTGTTCTGCTCCTTGCTACCTTCAGTTTCACGCCCCACAGAAAATCTTCTTTATTTCTAGTCCCACACCCTGGAGGAAGTCTTTCTGATTTTAGATCTGATGGTTACTCCAGAACATTAAGTTATATACTTATAATTCTTTTCCTTTACTTATCAACTTAAGATATTATCCATTTATTTCCTTTTATGAAATACGAGCACTTTGTTCATCTATACTACCTGCTTATCCCTGCCCTTTCTTCCTTCCAATGTTTTATAGTTTGATATCATTTTTAGTTTTACTGTTATTTCCCCCTTTCATATTCCATCATCTTTAGTCAGTATCCTGACTTTTCCTTGTGTTTGGTAAGAATAACAGCACTCATTCTGTTCTCTTTATTTTTAAAAAGATTTTTTTAATTTATTTGACAGAGAGAGAGATAGCAAGAGAGGGAACACAAGCAGGGGGAGTGGGAGAGGGAGAAGCAGGCTTCCCGCGGAGCAGGAAGCCCAATGCAGGGCTCGATCCCAGGACCCTGAGATCATGACCCAAGCTGAAGGCAGTCGTTTAACCGACTGAGCCACCCAGGCGCCCCTGTTCTCTGTCTTTAATTCTACATTTCACCTTTCACTTTCTACCTCTGTCACTTCTAATCTTACTCTCACACAGTCAAGGTTGTTAACATTTTAATTTTGATATTCAACCATAATGAAGTAATCTGTATTTGTTATTAGTTGATAGTGAAAGTTGAAAACCATCACACAACATTAATGTTATTGTGACTCTATATGTTTTATTTACTACATGATAGAGTAGTATGCTAAAATTGTATCTCCCTTTCCAGGGGTCCAATGTCACAACCCGTTGGTCAATCAAAAGGGAAGGATTCCATAATCAAGGTCAAATGGATTTTCTTTTCCATTGCTTAAAATAATGCTACCATTTGGTCTTGTTTTTGTTTTTGTCACAGAGACATCTCTTCTCAAACTCTATGCCTTCCTTTCAGTGATGTAACTTGTTTATCATCTCCAGTCATCTCTGGGTTAGGCACACCATATCCTTTATCCCACATATTTCTCTCTCTCTGGCATTTCCCCTCTTTCTTGCTATAAAACAGCTGTGCAGCTCTTTCTGTGTGTGAGAATAAGGAGGGCTTTACCCTGGAGTCCAGTAACATACCAGATGCTTCAGTTTTCCCCATATGACTTCCTTAATTTCTTTGGATAGAAAAGCCCTCTTTTTATGACTTGCGGGTGACTGTTGAGCTGCCTGCTGCTTTGCAAACAGTAATAGAGAAAAGGGAAAGGGGCGCAACATTTCATATACATGAGTTTAATTAATCATCCTGGTTTTAGACCACTACTAGTTTCTGCCCGGCATTATACCTCCAAACGGAGCCTCTTTGGATTCCAGTAGGCAGAATGACTCCGACATCATCTGCAGACTCCTCATGGCATATTCTAGACTGTAGCTTTCTCTTCTTGTTTTCATTAGTTGACATCCTTTCATCAGCTTTCTATCTTCTAGAAGGCTCTCAAATGCTGTTGACTTTCTTTAGCAATTGTGTTATGGTTTTATTCCTTTTTTTGTACTTTTCTATTTCCATCTCAGTGAGGTCTGGGAAAAGACCTGGTTAAATGAGTGCCTAGTGTGCCATCTTGAAAGAGCTGGTGGATGCTATGAGTGTCCCAGTTGAGGGAATGGTCTGAGTAAAGGTAAATTAATAGGATTAACAGGAATATGTAAATATTATAGTTTACCTGGAACAGATAATGAATTAACTGAAAATAAGTAATTTAGGACTTGCTGATTCAGAGTTGAACCTGCTTGAAACAGAAAAGATTGCGCTTGGTATCTTGGGGATCAGGAGACAACTGTAAGTTCTTAAGCAGTTGAGTGTTATGAATATAGTTTAGCAGGCTAAATTTCATTATTAAAAAGTGTGAAACTTCTGAAGACCATTTTCTGGGCAGGTTTCTATAAAAAATTGTTTTTTTACATTTCTGGTTTAATTTCAGGCTTTGAGCTTGAGAGTCATTTGACATAGGTAAATAGATAATTTAAAGTATCTGGGAATTTAGCTGTTGTAAATAATCACATATAACAAATAATGAGAGGAGACAATATTGTGCAGTGGTTAAGATCTTCCCCTACCTCCTCTACTATAATTATTGTATTGAATCTAAAGTTTTTAGTTCTTGAATGACAGATGGTAAACTCTTAATAGTTAGTAATTTTTATAATAGTGCTGCCTTGTATAGTTTCATGCTTTTCAAAACACTTTGACATATGGCATGATCTTCATAACAATCTTTGTGAGGAAATAGGGATAGATACTAATATTCTAATTTTATGAATGATAGAGTTGAAGTGGGGAGGGAAATATGTATAATATCACACAATTCTTTTAGTGTTTTAAGCAATATAATAGTTTTAATAGATACTGGGGATTGGTTCACCTGACCTAGTCTAGCTTCCTAATGTGCCCTTCGGTACTGAAGAAGTTGGACAAAATAAAAACTGCATTTCCCAGGCTCTCTTGCAGCTGGGAATGTGGCCCAGGCTTTGCCAAAAAGATGCAAGGCAGTGAAACTTGGAAGGACACAGTAACCAGCACGAGAGCGGCCACACATGGAGAAATAGGCTCTTTCTGCAGTCTAGTGGCAGATGCATTTGGTTCTTTTGTGGCACTACTGGCAGAGGTTTTCAAGTCTGGATTCTCGTATCGTAGATGCTGAGTAATGGGTGGTGGCAGTAGTGGGGTTTCCACTGAAGTGGGACTGTGTTGGTATTGAACGTTTTTCTTGGCTGATGTTGTTCCTGTTTGAGTAGCACTCTGTAAATTCTGTAAATTCACCTAATAACCCAGAACAAATTCCTGCCTATTTAAATTAGCTAGAGTGGATTCTGTTATTATATGGTATTTGTCTTTCTCAGTCTGACTCATATCACTTAGCATACCCTCTAGGTCCATCCATGTTGTTGCAAATGGCAAGATCTCATTCTTTTTTATGGCTAAGTAATATTCAATTGTATATGTACCACATCTTCTTCATCCATTCATCTATCATGGACACTTGGGTTGCTTCCACATCTTGGCTATTGTAAATAATGCTGCACTAAACATAGAAGTGCATATGTCTTTTCAAATTAGTGTGTTTGTTTTCTTTGGATAAATACCCCATGGTGGAATTAATGGATCATACGGTAATTCTATTTTTAACTTTTTAAGGAACTTCCATACTGTTTTCCACAGTGGCTGCACCAATTTACATTCCTATCAACAGTGCATGAAGGTTACTTTATCTCCACATCCTTGCCAACACTGGTTGTTTCTTGCCTTTTTTTTTTTTTTTTAACTTTTTAAAAAAGATTTATTTATTTACTTGAGAGAGAGAGAGAGAGAGACAGAGAGAGTACAAGCAGAGGGAGAGGCAGAGGCAGACTACCCACCGAGCAGGGAGCCCGACGTGGGGCTCAATTCCAGGACCTGGAGATCATGACCTGAGCCAAAGGCAGACGCTTAACCACCTGAGCCACCGAGGTGCTCTGTTTCTTGCCTTTTTGATACTAGCCAATCTGATAGGTGTAAGATGATATCTTATTGTGGTTTCGATTTGCATTTCCCTGATGCTAATGAAAGAAGTATTTAAAGAAGCTGAATTGATTTCAGAATATTGGTGATATTATACCAATGAGTATGTATAAACCTAGGTAAAATGAATTGAGTTTCCTACATAATAAAATTTTATGAAATACAAATCTAAGGGGCTTAGTTAGGAACTGGTACATCTTAGTACCTGAAGTGTCATTATATAGAGAGAAGAATTATTATTTTTTTACATTTTATTTTATTATGTTATGTTAGTCACCATTACATCATTAGTTTTTGATGTAGTGATCCGTGATTCATTGTTTGCGTATAACACCCAGTGCTCCATTCAATATGTGCCCTCCTTAATACCCATCACTGGGCTAACCCATCTCTCCCGCCCCCCTCCCCTCTAAAACCCTCAGTTTGTTTCTGGGAGTCCATAGTCTCTCATGGTTCATTTCCCCCTCCGATCTCCCCCTTCATTTTTCCCTTCCTACTATCTTCTTCTTCTTTTTTTTTTTTTTAAACATATAATGTATTATTTGTTTCAGAGTTACAGGTCTGTGATTCATCAGTCCTACACAATTCACAGTGCTCACCAGAGCACATACCCTTCCCAGTGTCTATCACACAGCCACCCCATCCCTCCCACCCCCCACCACTCCAGCAACCCTCAGTTTGTTTCCTGAGATTAAGAATTCCTCATATCAGCGAGGTCATATGATACTTGTCTTTCTCTGATTGAATTATTTCGCTTAGCATAATACCCTCTAGTTCCATCCACATCATTGCAAAAGGCAAGATTTTGTTGTTTTTTGATGGCTGCATAATATTCCATCGTATATGTGTGTGTGTGTGTGTGTGTGTGTGTGTGTGTGTCTGTGTATACCACATCTTCTTTATCCATTCATCTGTTGATGGACATCTAGGTTCTTTCCACAGTTTGGCTATTGTGGACATTGCTGCTATAAACATTAGGGTGCATGTATCATTCCGGATCCCTACATTTGTATCTTTGGGGTAAATACCCAGTACTGCAATTGCTGGATCATAGGGTAGCTCAATTTTCAACTCTTTGAGGAACCTCCATACTGTTTTCCAGAGTGGCTACACCAGCTTGCATTCCCACCAACAGTGTAGGAGGGTTTCCCTTTCTCCGCATCCTCACCAACATCTGTCGTTTCCTGACTTGTTAGTTTTAGCCATTCCGACTGATGTGAGGTGGTATCTCATTGAGGTTTTGATTTGGATTTCCCTGATGCCGAGCGATGTTGAGCACTTTTTCATGTGTCTCTTGGCCATTTGGGTGTCCTCTTTGGAAAAATGTCTGTTCATGTCTTCTGCCCATTTCTTGAATGGATTCTTTGTTCTTTGGGTGTTGAGTTTGATAAGTTCTTTATAGATTTTGGATACTAGCCCTTTATCTGATATGTCATTTGCAAATATCTTTTTTCATTCTGTCGGTTGTCTTTTGGTTTTGTTGACTGTTTCCTTTGCTTTGCAAAAGCTTTTTATCTTGATGAAGTCCCAATAGTTCATTTTTGCCCTTGCTTCCCTTGCCTTTGGTGGTGTTTCTAGGAAGAAGTTGCTGCGGCTGAGGTCGAAGAGGTTGCTGCCTGTATTCTCCTCTAGGATTTTGATGGACTCCTGTCTCACATTTAGGTCTTTCATCCATTTTGAGTCTATTTTTGTGTGTGGTGTAAGGAAACGGTCCAGTTTCATTCTTCTGCATGTGGCTGTCCAATTTTCCCAATACCATTTGTTGAAGAGACTGTCTTTTTTCCATTGGACATTCTTTCCTGCTTTGTCGAACATGAGTTGACCATAGAGTTGAGGGTCCATTGCTGGGCTCTCTATTCTGTTCCATTGATCTATAGGAATCTGTTTTGTGCCAGTACCTTTTATCTCTAGAGTAAGGGATTCTCTACTGTCTTCTATGCTTTTTTTCAAGCCCAGTTAATATCTTTATAATCATTGTTTTAAATTCTAGTTCAGACATCTTATTTAATATTGATTAAATACCTGGCTTTGAGTACTACTTCCTGTTATTTCTTTTGGAGTGAATTTCTTCATCTCATCATTTTGTCCAGAAAAGAAAAGAAGAAAGAGGAAAAAAAAAAAAAAACAAACCCAATTGAAACATCAATAACAACAACAACAACAACAACAGAAAAGAAAACCCCCAAAAAGAAAACCTAGATCCTTGTCTGTTTTGGTCTGCTTGTTAAAAGAAACTAGATTCCAAAGTAAAAAAGAAAGAAAGAAAAAAAAATATGAATAGATGATAACATAAAATACAGTGAAAGGAAACAAAAAATAAATATATAAAGTATATATAAAAAATTAAAAAAGAATAAAAAAGAATTAAAAAAACCTGAAAAATAATACTAAAAAAATAAAGAAGAAAAATACAAAGAATGCTATATACTGTTTTCCCCAAGAGCTGAAGCTTTGTATTCTTCTATAATCAGTAAATTTGGTGAGAGCAAGTTGTTTGTGCTGGTCTTCTGGGGTAGGGGCCTGTTATGCTAATTCTCAGGTGGATTTGCCCTAGTGGAAGTGTATCTCTAGTGGGCAGAGAGGCAAGGCTCCATTTAAGCTGCTCCAGACTCCACTAGGTGGTGCTGTTTTGCTCCCTGAAGTGTTTCAGCACTGACGGGTGCGATGAATATGGCTGCATGGGCTCTCTAACCCCCTAAATTCATGCCACCCCTCACTCTTCAGTGAACCCTCACAGAAAAGCAATGAATCACTCTTGTCTAGGTTTCCATCAGAACTCGGTTCACCTGTCCTGTGACCAAGGGTTTTTATCTCAGGCACACTACTGAGTTTCAAAACCCCAAATTTTAGGGACTCCCATGGTGTGGACTCATGCTGTTCCTCCTGGGGAAGCGGGGGGGTCTCGCCATGCTTCTGCCTGTTGCTGGACCCCTCCCAGGAAGGCGGTCACACCTCCATGCAGTAGTTCATGGTTTAGGGCAGCAGAGAGCAGAAAGGTGGCACCTAGACTCCCTGTTCTCACCTGGCTTCCCCCCTCTTATGCCTGGGAACTCTGCCCCACTTAGGCACCCCAGTTCTTCTTGCAACCATAAGGATCCTGAGACCACACTGTCACAGCTGGGATCTTGGCTTCACCACCTGACACCTTTAAGCCAGGCACCTCCCCCACTGTAGCAGACTTCTGAAAGTACCAATTTTGACTCCACTGCTTATATTTTGCAGTAGCCTTCCTAAGCAGGCTCCCTCCCCTCCTCCATATCCTCAGCTATATCACACCAGATTCAAGTCTCCACACCTCCTACTTGTAGACTTGCAGTGTTTGTTTTCTTAGATCTCCGACTGATTTCTTGGGTGTTCAGAATGATTTGTTAAGTCTCTAGTTGTATTTGAGAGACAAGACAAACTTAGGGTCCCCCTACTCCCCCACCATCTTAAATCCTCCCACACTGTATGTTAACTAACTAGAATTTAAATAAGAATTTGAATAAAAAATTAAAATGAACAAGATCTTAAAGGTGTTTTAAAATATTTTTTTAAAGATTTTATTTGTTTATTTGACACAGAGAGAGAGAGAGAGCACAAGCAGGGGGAGCAGCAGAGGGAGAGGGAGAAGCAGGCTCCCCGCTCAGCAGGGAGCCCCATGCAGGGCTCGATCCCAGGACCATGTGATCATGGCCTGAGCCGAAGGCACACGCCCCCAAGATCTTAAAGTTAAAAAAATAGTATTGGAAGAAAATTGCAACCTTTATTGTAAATTGGCTGACAGATTTGGCTTGTCCTTGTCTAACTACTAACAACTAGAAAAAACTATAAGAAACTATGAGATTAGGAATGTTATGCTTAAATATGCATGAACCTATAACACTAAATGAATCTTTGAATTGCCAGATTGTATTTGTGAAAGTTTATTCTTAGCCCTTTCTCTGTGCTAACACATTATATGAGATATTTACTTCTTGCTTTTCTTTGCTTTTTTCTTTGCTAGAGGCTGTCAGATTTGTTCTTTTATCTTCCTCACCAACTATTCACAATTTATAGCAATAATCCAAAGGAAGGAATTAACAATCTTTTCCCTTACTTTAGCTTCACCCATTCCTCCCTACATTTCAAAAGTTTTCATTTCTCTCCCTCCCCCCAATATTTTTAATGTCTCCTTTCTTCTTATGGCATTTACTTAAATATTGGTTTCAACCACTCTTGGAGGGAGGCATTTGGAATTGAGAGGCACTATTGGTAATCTACTGGCTGTGGACAGTTGAATACCTAAAATTGTGTGGCTGATAGCAAGGATTTCATGATGAACTGAGATGGGAATGTTTGCTGAAGCTCCAAAGTTAAGAAATTGTTCGGTTTGGTGTAAGAAAGTGGTCTAGTTCATCCTTTTGTGTGCTGCTGTCAGGTTTTTCCAACACCATTTGTTGAAGACACGGTCTTCTTCCCATTAGATATTCTTTCCTACTTTGTTGAAGATTAATTGACTGTATAGTTGTAGGTTCATTTCTGGGTTTTCTTTCTTTTTTAAATATTTATTTGAGAGAGAGAGTAAGTGAGAGAGAGTGAGTGAGCATGAGCAGGAGGGGCAGAGGGAGAGGAAGAGACAATCCCAAGTGGACTCCATGCTGAGGATGGAGCCTGATGTAGGGCTTGATCTCATGACCCTGAGATCATGACTGGAGCCTAAACCGAGAGTCAGACGCTTAACCAAATATGCCACCTAGGTGCCCCCATTTCTGGGTTTTCTATTCTGTTCTGTTGATCTCTGTGTCTGTTTTGTGCCAGTACCATACTGTTTTGATCACTATAGCTTTGTAAATATAACTTGAAGTCCAGAATTATGATGCCTCCAGCTTTGCTTTTTGTTTTCAAGGTTGCTTTGGCTATTTGCAGTCTTTTGTGGTTCCATACAATTTTTAGGATTATTTTGTTTTGCTCTGTGAAAAATGCTGGTGGTATTTTGATAGGGATTGCATTAAATATGTAGATTGCTTTGGGTAGTATAGACATTTTGGTAATATTTATTCTTCCAGTCCATGAGCATGGAATGTCTTTCCATTTCTTGCATCATCTTCAATTTTATAGTTTTCAGAAACCACTTTCTTACACCATATGCAAAAATAAATTCAAAATAGTTTAAGGATGTAAATATGAGATAGGAAACCAGAAAAATCCTAGAGGAGAACACAGGCAGTAACTTCTTTGACATTGGCCTTAGCAGCTTCTTACTATATATATCTCCTGAAGGCAAGGGAAACAGAAGCAAAAATAAATTATTGACTTCATCAAAATAAAAATCTTCTGCACAGTGAAGGAAACCATCAACAAAACTAAAAGGGAACCTATGGAATGGGAGAAGATGTTTGCGGATGACATATCTGAGAAAGGGTTAGTATCCAAAATACATAAAGAACTTCTAAAACTCAATACCCCAAAAGTGAATAATCCAATTAAAAATGGGCAGAAGATATGAATAGATATTTTTGCAAAAAGACATACAGATGGCCAACAGACACATGAAAAGATGCTCAACATCACTGATCATAAGGGAAATACAAATCAAAACTACAGTGAGATATCACCTCACACCTGTCAGAATGGCTAAAATCAACAATACAAGAATCAACAGGTGTTAGTGAAGATGTGGAGAAAGGGGACCCTCCTGAACTGTTGGTGGGAATGCAAACTGGTACAGCCATTCTGGAAAACAGTATGGAGGTTCCTCAAAAAATTAAAAATCGAACTACCCTACAATCCAGCAGTTGCATTACTAGTTATTTACCCAAAGAATGCAAAAATACTAATTCAAAGGGATACATGCACCCTGATGTTTATAGCAAGCAGCCTTATCTATGATAGCCAAATTATGGAAACAGTCCAATTGTCCATCGACTGATGAATGGATAAGGAAGAGGTGGTATATAAATACAATGCAATGTTATTCATCCAAAAAAAAAAAAAAAGAATGAAATCTTGCCATTTGCAGTGACATGGATGGAGCTAGAGAGTATTATGCTAAGTGAAATAAATCAGTAAGAAAAAGACAAATGCCATATGATTTCCCTCTTTTTTTTTTTTTTTTAAAGATTTTATTTATTTATTTGACAGAGAGACACAGCGAGAGAGGTAACACAAGCAGGGGGAGTAGAAGAGGGAGAAGCAGGCTTCCTGCAGAGCAGGGAGCCCAATGCGGGGCTCGATCCCAGGACCCTGGGATCATGACCTGAGCCGAAGGCAGACACTTAACGACTGAGCCACCCAGGTGCCCCCATGTGATTTCACTTTTATGTGGAGTTTAAGAAACAAAACAAAAGAGCACAAGGGAAAAAAAAAGAGAGAGAGGGGCAAATCAAGAAAAAGCCTCATAATGGCTACCCAGGGGGTTGGTGGATGTGCACCCATTGTTGTACATAAGTGCTGAATCACTAAATTATACCCCTTAAACACTGTATGTTACTAACTGGAATTTAAATAAAAACTTAAAAAAATTGTTCTGGAAGTTTCATGGGAATAGCTTTGATTTTAACGTGATAAATCTTCACATAAAAAGATATAAAATATTAATATGTCAGTGAAAATACTTCTGCCTTTTAAGAACTTTGCACTTACCTCATACTTTTCTCTTAGGATTAAAGGCTTTCACTTGTTTTCCTTATTGTGTTCCATAGTCTTTGTTTTTGCATAATAAGGAGATTGATGCCAAAAAATTATGTGACTTGCTCAGGATTTTATAAAAAGCTAGTGAAAAAGCTAGGTGAACTGGCTGTTGACCCTGCAGTACAGTTTTTCACTATAATGCTTTGGAGTTAGAAAAAAAATTCTTAACTCCTTTTGGTACTACACTGGAAGCATTATTTGGAGCTGGCTGAACTTTCTTCAGGGAACCATTTAACGGAGGCATATGGAAAATTCCTGAGATGCTAAAATTATTAGATATATAAATACTGTAGTCAAAAGAATGCTGGGTCATATGTTATATTAAAGGGATACTTTAGTATACTTTTTAAGGGATGAATCAGACTTTATGTTGTCTGGGGTTTTCAGGCTAGGTCCATAAGTTTAGCTTCAGACATGAAAGCCAACTAAGGATTTTATGAAAAAGAACTGACTTTTTAGAGCTACGTTCTTGTGCATCAAAATAGAGAAACTTGTTAGTTCTATTAACTTTTTTTTCCCACATTACTTGAAATTTTTTTAAGTATATTTGTTCATTATCTCAGATGAGGTAAGCATTTTCTGTACAGGGCCACATAGTCAATATTTTAAGCTTTGTGGGCCTGTGCTCTGTGTTGCAACTACTCACCTCTGTCGTTGAGGTAGGACAGCAGCCGTAGATATACATAGGCAATAAACAAAAAAGCATGACTATGTTCTAATAAAACTTTATTTATGAAAAAAAAAACTTTACTTATGTACACTGAAACTTGAAGTCTATATAATATTCACATCATGAAATATTATTCTTTTTTTGATTTTTCCCCAACCATTTATTTATTTAATTTAAAAATTTTAATTTTAATTCCAGTATAGTTAACATACAATGTTATATTCGTTTCAGGTGTACAATATAGTGATTCAACAATTCTATATATTACTCAGTGCTCATCATGATAAGTATACTTTTAATCCCCTTCACTTATTTCTCTCATCCCTCCACCCACCTCCCCTCTGGTAACCATCCCTTTGTTCTCTATAGTTAAAAATCTGTTTTTTTTTTTCTTTGTTTTGTTTCTTAATTCCACGTATGAGTGAAATCATATGGTATTTGTCTTTCTCTGACTTATTTTTTGTAAAGATTTTATTTATTTATTTGACAGAGAGAGACACAGCGAGAGAGGGAACACAAGCAGGGGGAGTGGGAGAGGGAGAAGCAGGCTTCCTGCTGAGCAGGGACCCCGATGCAGGGTTCCATCCCAGGACTCTGGGATCATGACCTGAGCTGAAGGCAGACGCTTAATGACTGAGCCACCCAGGCGCCCCTCTGACTGACTTATTTTGCTCAGCATTATACTCTATAGATCTATGCAAATGGCAGTATTTCATTCTTTTTATGGTCAAGTAATATTCAATTGTATATACTACATCTTCTTTATCCATTCATCTGTTGATGGACACTTGGGCTTCTTTCACATTTTGGCTATTGTAAATAATGCAGTAAACATAAGGGTGCATATATCTTTTTGAATTGCTGTTTTCATATTCTTTGGGTAAATACCCAGTAGTGGAATTACTGAATCATATGGTAGTTCTATTTTTAATTTTTTGAGGAACCTCCATACTATTTTCCAGAATGGCTGCATCAGTTTACATTACCACCAGCAGTGCATGAGAGTTCCTTTTTCTCCACATCCTTGTCAAGACTTGTTGATTCTTGTGTTTTTTATTTTAGCCATTCTGACAGGTGTGAGGTGATATCTCATCATGGTTTTGATTTGCATCTCCCTGATGATGAGTGATGTTGAGCATCTTTTCATGTGTCTGTTGGCCATCTGTATGTCTTTGGAAAATGTCTATTCAGGTACTCTGCCTATTTTTAAGTTGGATTATTTGTGGGGTTTTTTATGTTGAGTTCCTTATAAATTTTGGATACTAACCCTTTATTGGATATACCATTTGCAAATACCTTCTCCTATTCAGTAGATTGTCTTTTAGTTGTTTTGGTTGTTTCCTTTGCTTGCAGAAGCGTTTTATTTTAATGTAATCCTAATAGTTTATTTTTGCTTTTGTTTCCCTTTCCTCAGGAGACATATCTAGAAAAATGTTGCTATAGCCAATGCCAGAGAAATTACTGCCTGTGCTTTCTTCTAGTATTTTATGGTTTGGGGGTCTCACATTTAAGTCTTTAATCCATTTTGCATTTATTTTTGTTTATGATGTAAGAAAGTGGGGTCCAGTTTCATTCTTTTGAATATAGCTGTCCAGTTTTCCCAGCACCATTTGTTGAAGAGGCTATCTTTTCCCCATTGTATAATCTTGCCTCCTTTGTTGAAGATTAATTGACCATGTAATCATGGGTTTATTTCTAGGCTCTCTATTCTGAACCATTGATGTGTGTATCTGTTTTTGGGCCAGTACCATACTGTTTTGATTACTACTATTTAATAGTATATCTTGAAATCTGGGATTGTGATACCTCCAGTTTTGTTCTTCTTTTTCAAGATTGCTTCAGCTAACATTTTAACATGTAACAGGCATTGTATTTATATTCTACAGTCAGACAGACACAACTTTCAAAAATGATACTGTGTTCACAATAGAAAAAGACAGTCTCACCTACCACATAGTAGTATGTACACATTTAAAGAGTGAAAGCTCTCCTTTCCTCCTTTTTGCTAAAAAATTTCTTCAGTTTATTATTTTTTAAGCAGTCCCAGCAGCAGATTAAACACAGTGAGAAGTCTTCCTCAAAATAGGTGAGATGGAAGATATGTACATTTTTTTTTAAAATTTATTTATTCATGAGAGTCAGAGAGAGAGATAGAGAGAGGCAGCGGCAGAGGGAGAAGCAGGCTCCCCGCCTAGCAGGGAGCCCGACGCGGGACTTGATCCCAGGACCCTGGGATCGTGACCTGAGCTGAAGGCAGATGCTTAACCATCTGAGCCACCCAGGCATCCCAGAAGATATGTACATTTATGTCATTTCATGTATGGTAGCTGAAGCATTCCTACATTCCAGTCATATTATTAACCCTAATCTTACTAGTGAAAGTATATAATTTGAGACAAGAACTAATTTCTTCATTAGAGTATGAAGTGAGCAGTAGGGAACAACTAAGATGTAATTTATTTACAGAGTCATCCCTTGGCCTCTTGAAATAGGTTATGTTCCACTATTGAGTATTTGCTGTCTTCTTATTGGCAGGATATATCACATTATTTTGCTTGGCAAAGCAGAATGAACTTCTGGAAGTGAAATATGTCCTAGAGGGGAATGCAATGGCAAAAGTCACCATCAAATTAATAGGACCATCTTTCTGAGAGAAAGCTTATCTTTAGGTAGTTCAAACCCAAGTTTCAAAGAGCAGCATGAGGAACTACTTAATTTGGCAGTGACCAAAGGGTGGTGGGGACAAAGGTAGAATATTCCCAAACCAGTTCTCATTTTCACTTTCCCTTTACTTTTGGTAATAATTAAACTTAAGTTCTATGTGAAAATGGGAACCACCATTAGCATATCTAGAAAACAATGGAAGCATAGTTCACAAGGTCATTCCAAATTAAGAAATCCCATTACATATTCTATAAGATTTCTGACAAAAATAAAAAAAAAAAAGATGGCTTCAGCTATTCGGGGTCTTTTGTGATTCCCTATGAATTTTAGGATTATTTGTTCTAGTTCTGTTAAAAATGCTGTTGGTATTTTGACAGGGATTGCATTAAATCTGTAGATTGTTTTGGGTGGTATGGAGATTTTAACAGTATTTGTTCTTCCAATCCATGAGCATTTCCCCAACCATTTAAAAATGTAAAAGCCACTTAGAGATTATAATAAGTGAAATAAGTTTGTCAGTGAAAGACAAATACGATATGATCTCACTCATATATGGATTTTATGAAACAAAACAAGTGAACAAAGGGGAATAAAGAAAGAGAGAAAAATCAAGAAACAGACTCTTAACTATAGAAAACAAACTGATGGTTACCAGAGGGGAGGGGAGTGGGAGATGAGTTAAATATGTGATGGGGATTAAGGAGGGCACTTGTCATATGAGCACTGGGTGATGTATGGAATTATTGAATCACTATATTGTACACTTGAAACTAAGAAAACATTGTATGTTAAAAAAATGTAAAAGCCATTTTTAGCTTGTGGGTTGTACATATAAGCAGTGCAGGCTAGATTTAGCCTGTTTTCCATAGTTTGCTGACTTTGTCTTAGATAGAAGAACTGAGAATTCAAAGACTTCCAAAGGTGTTTCAACTGTAATTTGTTAAGAATCTTACCTTTCTCAGACTCAATTTATCATTGATGGGAGAGGTAAAATGAAAAGACAGTTAAAGCTGCTGTTAACTTTTGTGCCAAAGAGAACTAATTGTTATAGCTCAAATTTTGTGTTTTAGCTACATAGTGGGCTCTGTAGGGTCTCCAGGGATTTCTGAGAGAGGTGCATTCTGTTCAGGGTTTTACTGTAGTGTTGTAAAGGAGAGTTTTCAGCATCCTTTTTCCCACTCTTTTAATGATCTTTATATTCCTCTCATGGAGAGAAGTTAGTTGCAATGTAGATACTACTTTTCTACTATGTCATTATAATAATTATTCACCATATATAACAGTTATTAGAGTGACAGTCTCCAATAAACATACATATACATTCATTCTCTTTTATCTCTTATACAAGTAGTTTTTAGTCCTTTGCTTTTGACTACTAAAAAAATATGCCTGTCTTTAAACAATCAAAAATAACCTCTACTAAGGGCTTTACTAAATCCCTTGCACATTTTTAATTAAGCTTTAATAACTTAGATCATATTTTTGATAGAAAATATTTTTATGTGCTTATTGGCCATTTATATTTTTTCTTTGGAGAAATGTCTATTTAGATTCTTTTCCCATTTAAAAAATTGGGTTATTTGTCTTTTTATTATTGAATTGTAAGAATTTTTAAGATAGATTGTGGCTATAAGTCTCTTATTGTATGTATGATTTACAAATATTTTCTTCCATTCTGTGGGTTTTTTCAATTTCTTGATATTGTCTTTTGAAATACAGAAGTTTAAAATCTATTAGAAACTGACTTATTGAGGTATTATTGAGTATGAAAAACTGATATTTAATGTATACAACTTGATGTATTTTTTAATAACTATATACCCATGAGACCATCCTCACAATCAATGCTATAAACTTATTCATCACTTTCAAAAGTTTCCTCCCTCCCCTACTTGTTTTTTTGTTTTTTGTTTTTTTTGTGGTAATAGCACTTAACATTAGATCTACCCTCTTAGTGAATTTTAAATATACAGTGCAGTATTGTTGATCATTGCCCTATGTTGTACAATAGATCTGGAACTTTTTTATGTTACATAGCTGATACTTTGTACCCTTTGACTATTCTCTCTTCATTAACCGCCTCCCCCCCCCCCCCCCCCCCCCCCCCCC
>NC_058408.1:96753408-96807799 GCF_002201575.2 Neomonachus schauinslandi | reverse complement strand
TTGGAAATTTTTTGCTATTGTGAATAATGCATTTTTTCTCTTTGTTCTTTTCTTTTTTTTTTCCCCCCCCCCCCCCCCCCCCCCCCCCAGTCCCAAAGCACCTGGCAACCATTGTTCTACTTTCTGCTTCTATGAGTTTGACTGTTTTGGAGTCCACATATAAATGAGATCATGCTTTCTGATCAGACTTTCTGAATCTGCTTTATTTTAGTTAGCATAATGATTTCATGGTCCATTCACGTCGCAAATGGCAGGATTTCCTTCTTTTTAAAGGCTGAATCATATTCCATTGTGTGTATATACTATGTTTGCTTTATCCATTTGTGAATGGACATTTAGATTGCATTGTATCTTTGCTATTGTGAATAATGCAGTGAACATAGGAGTACAGATCTCTCTTTGAGATCCATATTTCACCTTTGGATATATGCCCAGAAGTGGGATTGTTGGATTGAGTGATACTAGTATTTATAATTTTTTGAGGAATCCCCATATTGTTTTTGGTAGTGGTTGTACCAATTCACATTCCCATCAGTAGTGTACAAGGGTTCCTGTTTCTTTACCTCCTTGCCAACACTTATTGTCCTTTGTTTTTCTGATAGTAGCCATCCTGACAGGTGTAGGTGATATCTCATTGTGGTTTTGATTTGCATTTCCCTGATGATTAGTGATGTTGAGTACCTTTTCATAAACTTGTTTGGTTATTGTATGTCTTCTTTGGAAAAAATATTAGGTCCTTTACCCATATTTTAATTGGGTTATTTATTTTTTTTGCTTTAGAGTTATAGGAGTTTCTTATATATTTTGGATATTAATCCCTTATCAGATATATGGTCTCCTAATATTTTCTCCAATTCCATAGGTTGCCTTTTCATTTTGTTAAATTGTTTGCTTTGCAGAAGTTTTTTAGTTTGATGTAGCCCCACTAGTCTATTTTTGCTTTTGTTGCCTGTGCTTTTGGTATTATACTCAAGAAATCATTGCCTGGTCCAATGTCTAGAAGCTTTTCGCCTATGTTTTCCTTTAAGAGTTTAATTGCTTCAGGTTTTACATTTAAGTCTTTAATCCTTTTTGAGTTGATTTTTGTATATGGTGTGAGAAATGGGTCCAGTTTAATTCTTTTGTATGTGGATATTGCACGTGTTGGATTTCCCAGCACCATTTATTAAAGATGCTATCTTTTCCCCATTGTGTATTCTTGGCATCTTTTTTAAGGATCGATTGACCACATATGTATGGGTTTATTTTTGAGCCCCCTATTCTGTTTGATTGATCTGTAAGTCTGTTTTTATGCTATATAACTTTGTAATATGTTTTGACTTCAGGGAGTGTGATACTTTCAGCTTTGTTCTTCTTGCTCAATATTGCTTTGGCTCTTTGGGGTTCAAAGTTTTAAATTTTGATTAAGTCTGATTTACCATTTATTTCTCTAATAACTTTGGTAGTGTATATAATACATTGCCTAACCCAAGATCATGAAATTTTACTCTCATGGTTTTCTCTAAGAGTTCTACAGTTTTGGCTCTGGCATAGGTCTGTGATTCATGTTGAGTTAACTTTTGTTTATGGTGTGAGATAGAGATCCAGCTCCTCTTCCTCCTCCTTCTTTTTTTTGCATGTGGATATCCAATTGTCCCAGCACAATTTGTTGAAAATATTATTACTTTCCTACTGAATTTTCTTTGCACCTTTGTTGGAAGTCAGTTGAACATAAATGTAAGGGTTTATTTCTGGGATATCAGTTCTATTGATTACTATAGCTTTTTACTAAGTTTTGAAACTGGAAAGTGTGATTACTCCAGTTTCGCTCTTTTTTCCCCAAGATTATTTTGGATATCCCCAGTTCTTTGCATTTCCATATGAATTGTAGGATCAGCTTCTCAGTTTCTTCAAAAGAGCCAGCAAGGTTTAGTCAGGCTACTGAATCTGTAGACCAATTTGGGGAGTATTGTCACTTTAATAATATGAACATGGGATCTCATTCAATTTTGGGGTGTCTTCTTTAATTTCCTTCAGCAATGTTTTGTAGTTTTCAATTTTTACAAGACTTGCTTTTGTTAAATTTATTCCTAAGTATTTTATTCTTTTGATGCTATTGCAAATGGAATGTAAAAAAGATTTTATTTATTTATTTGTCAGAGAGAGAGAGAGAGAGCGAGCACACAAGCAGGGGGAGCAGCAGGCAGAGGGAGAAGCAGGCTGCCTGCTGAACAAGGAGCCCAATGCGGCACTCGATTCCAGGACCCTGGGATCATGACCTGAGCTGAAGGCAGATGCTTAACTGACTAAGCCACCCAGACATCCCAATGTACTATTGTAATTGTTCAGAATTTTAAATGTTTGCCTTCAGTACATTTTTATGTTGCTTTTGGTTTGACTTTATACTTCCATTATGTAGAATTAACCACTTTGACTTCTTTATGAGTTTTGTGTGAACTAAGATAGTACAAATGGGCCCTAAAATCATTTCTGTAATTTTCTATATAAGGAATGCATCAATTACAATTGGGAAAAATTTGAACTTATTGATTAACAGCAATACTGTTCTGAATGAAGTGGTATTTGAAAGGATAAATTTGCTAGACAGTTATTGCCCTGGTTACATCTGTGGGACTTGAATTTCTGGCATGGTGAAGGTGATATTTTCCTTATTACTTAACCCTCTTATGAATGGAACTTGGTTAAGATTGATTAAAAGTGAGAACTGGTAATCTTATTTTAAAATGATCAAGCAGTTCCTCAATGTAGTCACTTTTGTATTTATTTCTTCCTCAGGTTTTTTTTTTTAAATTAAAAAATCATTTCTTCCCTGCTCTTACAGGGGAAAGTATTTTTTCCCCAGTTTTATTGATGTAATTGACATATAATACTATATTAGTTTTAGGTGTACAACATGCTGATTTGATAGATCTATATATATTGTGAAATGATTACAATAAGTTAACATTCATAACTTCACAGAATTTTTTTGTATGTGAGGAGAGCTTCTAAGATCTACTCTTTTATCAACTTTGAATTATACAGTACACTATTGTTAACTTTATTTTTAATTTTTATTTTATTTTTCAGTATTAACTTTAGTCACCATGCTGTACATTATATTCCCAGAAATTATCTTAAAACTAGAAATTTGTATCTTTTGATCACCTTTGCTAGCTTCACCCACCCCTCATCCTCTCTCTCTGGCAACCATCAATCAATCTTATATCTGTATATATGAGTTCAGTATTTTTAGATTCCACATATAAATGATATCATAAAGTATTCATCTTACTTATTTCACTTAGCAAAGTGCCCTCCCTGTTCATTCATGGTTGTTGCAAAGAGCAGAATTGCCTTCACTTTTATGGTGGAATAATATTCCATTTTGTGTGTGTGTGTGTGTGTGTATTTTTGGTTCTATATGTATTATATATATATAACTATTCATCACATTATCTATTCACATTATCTGTTCATCCATTGGAGGGTACTTAGGTTTTTCCATGATTTGGCTATGTAAGTAATGGCTATTGTAAATAAGGTTTTAGTGGAATGTGTGGGTATGGATTAGCTTTTGTTTTCATTTTCTTTGGATAAATACTCAGAATTGGAATTGCTAGATTATATGGTAGTTCTATTTTTAATTTTTTGAGGAACTTCCATACTGTTTTCCGTAGTGACTGTACCAATTTATGGTTCCACCAGCAATGCACATGGGTTTCTTTTACATCCTTTCCAACACTTCTTATTTTTTATTTCTTTGATGATAGCCATTCTTACAGGTGTGAGGTGATAGGTCATTGTGTTTTTAAAATTTTTTTATTTTATTTAAGTTAACATGTACTGTATCATTAGTTTCAGAGTCATTGTGGTTTTGATTTGTATTTCTCTGATGATTTGTGATGTTGAGCACCTTTTCATGTACTTGTCCATATGCATGTCTTTTTTGGAAAAATGTCTATTTCGGTCCTCTTCCCATTTTTAAGTTGGGTTGTTTATATTTTTGTTACAATTTGTATGAGTTCCTCATATATTTTGGATATTAACCCCTTATAGATATGGTTTGCAAATATTTTCTTCCATTTGGTAAGTTGCCTTTTCATTTTCTTAATGGTTTCCTTTGCTATATAGAAGCTTTTTAGTTTGAGGTTGTCCTATTTATTTTTTTTGTTTTTGGTGTCTTTGCTTTTGGTGTCAAATCTAAAAAATCATCACCAAGATTGATGTCAAGGAGCTTACCATCTATGTTTTCTTCTAGGAATTTTATGGTTTCAGGTCTCACATTCAAGTTTTTAACACATTTTGAGTAAGTTTTTGTGTGTGGTGTAAGATAGTGGTCCAGTTTCATTCTTTTGCATGTAGCTCTCCAGTTTTCCAATACCATTTATTGAAGAGACTGTTCTTTCCCCATTATATATTTTTGGTTATTTTGTTGTAAATTAGTTTATCCTGTTCCATTGATCTATGTATCTCTTTTTATTTCAGTACTATACTGTTTTGATTACTATAACTTTGTAATATAGTTTAAAATCAGGGAGTGTGATACCTCCAGCTTTTGTTTTTCTTTCATACAATTTCTTTGGCTATTTGGGATCATTTGTGGTTAAATATAAATGTGAGGATTGTTTTTTCACTTTCTGAGAAAAATGTCCTTGAATTTTGATAGGGATTTCATTGAATCTCTAGATTGCCTTGGGTAGTGTGGGCATTTTAACAATATTAATTTTTCCAATCCTGAGCATGGTATATCTTTCCATTTATTTGTGTCTTCTTTAATTTTTTTCATTAGTGTCTTATGGTTTCAGTGCATAGATCTTTCACCTCCTTTTTATTCTTTTTGATACAGTTGTAAATGGGATTGTTTTCTTAATTTCTCTTTCTGATTGTTGTTAGTGTATAGAAGTGCAACAGATTGTTGAATATTGATTTTGTATTCTGCAATTTTACTGAATTTATTAGTTATAATAGTTTTTTGGTGGAATCATTAGGGCTTTTTATACATAAAATATGATGTTATCTGCAAACAGAGACAGTTTTACTTCTTTCTTTCTTATTTGGGTGCCTTTTCTTTCTTTGTCTTGACTAATTGCTCTGGCTAGGCCTTACAGTACTATGTTGGGAAGTGGTGAGAGTGGGCATCTTGTCTTCTTCCTGATCTTAGGAGAAAAACTTACAGCTTTTCACCACTGAGTATGAAGTTAGCTGTGGGCTTATCATGTAGGCCTTTATCATGTTGAGGTATGTTTCTCCTGTACCTAATTTGGTGAGTTTTTATCATAAATGAATGTTGAGTTTTATTAAATACTTTTCCTGCATCTATTTAGATCATATGGTTTTTATCCTTCATTTTTAAAATATGGTGTATCACAGTGATTGATGTGTGGATGTTGAACAACCTGGCATCCCTGGAATAAATCCCACTTGATCATGGTGTATGATTCTTTTAATGCATTGTTGAATTCAGTTTGTATTTTGTTGAGTATTTTTACATCTGTGTTTATTAAGGATATTGGCCTGTAATTTTTTTTTCTTGTAGTGTCCTTGTCTGGATTTGGTACCAGGGTAATGTTGCCCTTATAAAATACATTTGGAAGTGTTTCCTTCTCTTCTATTTTGGAAGAATTTGAGATAATTGGTATTAATTCTTTTAAGTGTTGGGTAGATTTCACCAATGAAGCCATCTGGTCCTGTAGTTGAGAGGTTTTTGATTACTGATTCAGTCTCTTTATTAGTAATCAGTCTGTTCAGATTCTTTAAAATTCAATCTTAGGTAGGTTATATGTTTCTAGGAATTCATTTTTTCTAGGTTTCCAATTTGTTGTTTTATAATTATTCATAGTAGTCTCATGATCCCTTGTACTTATGTCATATAGTTGTAATGTTTTCCTTTTTTATGTATAATTTTATTAATTTGATCTTCTCTCTTTTTCTTGGTAAGTCTAGCTAATTTGTTTCTTTCATTTATCTTTAGATAAAGCCAGCTCTTTTTTATTTTTTTTAAGCCAGCTCTTTTTAAAATGGATATTTTCTATTATCTTTTTAGTCTCTATTTCATTTATTTCTGCTCTGATCTTTGTTATTTCCTTCCTTCTGCTAACTTTGGGATTAATTTGTTCTTTTTCTAGTTTCTTTGGGTGTAAAGTTAGATTGGTTTTTGAGTTCTTTCTTGTTTCTTAAAATATGCTTTTATTGCTGTGAACTTTCCTCTTAGAACTGCATCCATTAATTTTGCTGCATCCCATAAGTTTTGGTGCATTGTATTTCCATTTTCATTTGTCTCAAGATTTTTTTTATTTCTCTTTGATTTCTTCTGTGATCCATTGGTTGCTCAGTAACATGTAGTTTAATCTTGACATTTTGTGAATTTTCCACTTTTCTTTTTGTAATTGATTTCTATTTTTATATAATTGTGGTCAGTGTAAAGATGCTTTATATGATAAATCTTCTTAAGTTTTTAAGGCTTGGTTTATGGCCTAACATATAATCTATCTTGGAAGATGTTTCATATGTGCTGGAGAAGAATGTGTAGTCTTGTTGCTTTTGGATGGAATATTTTGTAAATGTCTGTTAAGTCCATCTAGTCTTACATGTAGTTTAAGTCCCATTATTTTCTTATTGATTTTCTGCTTGAATGCTCTAGCCATTATTGAAAGTGGGGTATTGAAGTTCCCTACTATTATTGTATTCCTGTCTATTTCTCCCTTTAGGTTTGTTAATACTTGCTTTATGCACTTAGATGCCCTTATGTTGGTGCATAAATATTTACAAATAGTATATCCTTTTGTTGGAGTGAACTTTTATCATTACATAATGACCTTTGTTTTCTCATATTATAGTCTTTGTCTTTTTTTAAATTGATTTTATTTACTTATTTGAGAGAGAGAGAGAGAGACAGAGATAGCGAGAGAGAGAGCATGAGCAGGGAGGAGAGGGAGAAACAGCTCCCCACTGAGCAGGGAGCCTGATGTGGGGCTTGATCCCAGGGCCCTGGGATCATGACTTGAGCCAAAGGCAGATGCTCAACTGACTGAGCCACCCAGGTGCCCCTACAGTCTTTGTCTTAACATCTCTTTTGTTAAGACACAGCTACCTCTACTTTCTTTTGGTTTCCATTTGCATGGAATTTTTCCCCCCATCCCTTCACTTTCAGTTTTTGTGTCCTTACATCTGAAGTAAGTTCTTTAGGCAGCGTATAGCTGAGTCTTGTTTTTTTTAAAATCCATTCAGCCACTCTTTGTCTTTCGATTGGAGAGTTTAATCCATTTACACTTAAAGTAATTATTGATGGGTATGGACTTAACTGCTATTTTGTTAATTGTTTTCTGTTATTTGTTTGTTTTTGTAGTTCCTCTGTTCCATTCTTCTCTTCCTCTCTTTGTGATTTGATGATTTTCTGTTGTGTATGCTAGATTCCTTTATCTTTGGTGTACTTACTAAATTTACTGTAGGTTTGTGCATTGTGGTTGCCAGGAGGCTTACATAAAACATCTTGTATTTATAACAATCTATTTTAAGTTGATAACAACATTAAGTTCAAATACATTTTAAATGTTATACATATTTACTCTCCCCCATCATGTTTTATGTTTTTTATTTTACAATTTACATATTTTTAGTTTGTGCATCCATTAACAAGTTATTGCAGTCATAGTTATTTTACTACTTTTGTCTTTTAGCCTTTAAGCTAGATTCATAAGTGATTTACCCACCACCTTTACAACATTAAATTATTCTAAATTATTCTTTACTGGTGAGATTTGTACTTTCATATATTTACTTGTTACTTTGTTTCAGCTTAAAGAAGTTCCTTTAACATTTCTTTTAAGGTCAGTGTAGTTGTGTTAAACTTCTCCAGATTTTGCTTGCCTGGAAAACTCTTGATCTCTCTTCAGTTATGAAGGACTTTTCCAGGTAGAGTATTCTTGGTTAGCACTTTTTTTCTTTCAGCTCTTTGAATATATTGTGTAAATCCCTTCTGGCCTGCAAAGTTTCTGCTGAAAAATTTGCTATAGGTCTTATTGGAAGTCTCTTGCATGTAAAAAGTTATTTTTCTTTTAATGCTTTTAACAATCTCTTCTTGTTTCTTTAACTTTTTCAACTTAAGTAGAGGCAAAAATCATTTCTTTGTGCTTGACTGTATTGTGTTTCACAGATATTGTGTGTGTGTTTTTACAAATTGAAGGTTTGTCACAACTCTGCAGGGAGCAAATTTACTGGTGCCATTTTTCTCATAGTATTTGCTCACTTCATGTCTTTGTGTCAAAGTTTGGTAATTTTTACAATATTTAAAACTTTTTCATTATCATTATATTTGTTATAGTGATCTGTGATCAGTGATTATGACCTGCTGAAAGCTCAGATGATGGTTACATTTTTTTTAGCAATAAAGCATTTTTAAATTAAAGTATGCATTTTTAGACATAATGCTATTGCAAACTTACTGGAATACAGTGTAGTATAAACATTTATACATACTGGGAAACCAAAAAATTCATTTAACTTTCTTTATTGAAATATTTGCTTTCTTGCAGTGGTCTGGAACTGAACCTGCAGTACCTTTAAGATATACCTGTATAATGTGTCTTGATGTGATTTTTTTTGGTTTCATCTTTTCTACAACTCTCTATATTTTCTGGATCTGGATGTCTGTTTCTTTCCCCAGGATAGGGAAGTTTTCAGCCATTATTTCTTCCAATAAGCTGTCTGGTGCTTTCTCTTTTTCTTCTCCTTCTAGGACCCCTATAGTGTGAATATTTGTTTACCTGCTGGTGTTCCATAAGTCCTTTAAGCTATCTTCACTCTTTTTTTTTTTTTTCTCCTCTGATTGGCAGAATTTCATTGCCTTGTCTTCAAGTTCACTGATCCTTTTTCCACTTTATTTAGTATGCTTTGAACCCCTCTAATTGAATTTTTCAATTCGATTATATTTTTCAGCACTGTTTTTTCTGTTTGGTACTTTCTTATATTATCCATTTTTACTGAAATTCTCACTTTGTTCATGCATTGTTCTCCTGATCTTGGTGAGCATCCTTATAACCATGATTTTGAACACTTTATCAGGTAATTTACTTATCTCCTTTTCATTAAGGTCTTTTTCTGGAGTTTCATTTTGGTGTTTTGTTTAGAACATATTCCTCTGTTTCTTCATTTTCCTTGACTCTTCCTTGGTTTCTGTGCATTAGATAAAACAGCCACCTCTCTCAGGCTTGAGCCACCTCTCCCTGGTCTTAGCTCTAGGCTTCTCCCACATCTTTGTGATTATCCAACTAGCCTTCTTTCTTCTTAGTGACTACTAGTTTTTGAGAGTGTGTCAAGACTTGTCACTGTCCCGAAAGTGATGATCTCAGTTAGCACCGGGATGCAGGAAGTTGGATTCTCACAGAGCAGGTTTTAAAGTATGCAAATAGGGACACCTGGGTGGTTCAGTTGGTTCAGCATCTGACTCTTGATTTTGGCTCAGGTCATGATCTCAAGGTCGTGGGATTGAGTCCCATGTCCGGCCCCATGCTCAGTGGGGAGTCTGCTTGAGATTCTGTCTCTCCCTCTGCCCTTACCCCACTTGCACTCACTCTCTGTCTCAAATAAATAAATAAATCTTAAAAAAAATAAAGTATGCGAATAGACCTCTTTCAGGGAGACTGGTAAATGGTTGTTACTCTTAGCTGTGGTCAGAGTCTGAGCTCTAGGGGCAGACAGCCAAGAAACATCTCTTTGTTTGCCACAATCCAGCTGATCTCATGAACACAGGCTGCCCTGGCTACCGCAGCCACAGTATGTCCTCAGGGCAGCAGCCACAAAAGCAGAGGTGCTAGACATGTGCCTCTGCTCCCTTCATGGGGACACTGGCTATCTGGAGCAGGCTAGAGGGAGAGCATAAAGTTTGTTCTTGCCAATATTCCTGGTCCCTGGAGAGGATTATAGTTAGCTTCTAGTTGTATGTCAAACTAGAAGGCTGACCTTCAGGCTACAGTTCCCAAGACATGCACATAATCCTTCTTCAGGGAACGACTGGGAGTTGACTGCTTCTGACTCTGCCTCTGTGCTTAGCGCCGGGGGAATATCTGGTTAAGGGCTGTTTCCTTATTTTCTGCAGTCCTGAGGGACTTGCCAGTGTAAGCCCCACTGGCAGCCAGAGCCAGACAACCGAGGGGCTCATCCCGCAGATGGCAGCTGTGAGAACAGGGACACTAGATATATGCATATTCCTCTTCCAGGGAGATACCTGCAACCTGGAGTGGGGCAGAGGGAGACCGTGAAGCTGGTGCCCTCTGGCCTCACTAGCCTATGGAGAGGACTGCAGTTGGCTCCTAGACCTGTGTTAAATTAGAAGCCTGACCCTCAAGCTACAGCTTTTCATATATCCAAGTAGGCCTCCTTTTTTCAGGCTAAAATTGGATATTTCAGTATGCTGCCTCTGCACTGAGTTCTGAGGAGATAGTCATGGTGAATCCTCATGAACTCGTTAAAAACTGTTTCTTTGTTTACTCTAGTTTTGTGGGTCTTGTGGATGCAATCCTTGTTGGCTTTCAGAGTTAGGTGTTTTGGAGGCTCATCCCTTAGGTGAAAGTCTTAAAAGTTGGGGTACTAGATATTGGGTCTAAACCATTCACTTCTCGGGGGAAGCTGGAGGTTGTGAATTTTCTTCCAATTGTGTGTTGTCACGCAGAGGTGGGGTTTATGGCAAGATTGTGTCTCGGACTTTCCTACCTGTTTCATTGTGGGTTTTTTCTTGTTCTCATGGCATGTAGGAGTCATTTAGCTAGTTTCTGGATTTCTTTCAGAGGGAATGATCTGGATGTAGCTGTAGATTTGAAGTGTCCACAGGAGGAGATAAATTCAGTACCCGACTGTGTCACCATCTTGGACTGGAACCCTGAAAGCAACTCATAGACTCTTAAAATTCATTTTTAAGGATTTATAAAATACTAGTGAAAACTTTAGGAATTGTGCATATTGAGGATTATTATCATGTATATGTATTTTTTTTGAGTGGGTGCTGTGGAATTCTGTTTTATTATACTATATAGAAATATATCTGAAGATGCTGACATTTACAACCACTCATTGAAATAGTTTGTTTTCCTACTTGGGGATACCTGGCAGAGACCATGCTTTAGTCATCATTGTATACTTCATAGTGCTTTGCATACTGTATTGCTGAATGAATATTTGTTGTATAAGTGAATGAGCCCTTTGTAAAGGTTAGGTATCATTTTTTAGAAAAAAATGATAATATTGTCATTCCATTTTGCAAAGCATGGTAATGAGATTTTTTTTTTTACCAGATATGAAAAAAATCAAAGATAGAAATTATTGCTAATTCAGCATAATATAATAAACCAAGCTTGCTCATACTTAGGGAGAAAATGAAATATTGGAAAAAATAATGGATAGTTAACTTTAGTCTGACATATTAGTTGTAAGATTTAGTTTTTCCCTTCAAAAGAATTAAATTGACATCAAGAATAATATTAAAGAAATGTTTATTGGTGGCATATTAATCAATAGGGTGTTTGGAAATAAATGCAATAGATAGCAATTATGGGAAGCTGTTCCAGTCAAAGTTTGACTATTTAATTAAGTTGTAAATCCATACTATTATCTTTTTATATTGTTCATTGTAAAATATGGATAGCTATGTGTTCTTGTCACTTTGTTTTACTATAAATAGCTTTAAATACATGATACTCATAATACTTGGAGATAATATAGGAATTACAATCTTAGATATTTTATATATTTTATTACCTTAAAATTATCATCAATTTTACATATGACATGAAATTATTTTGTCATTATAATTGTCTAAAAGGCAACTTTTAGAAGTAATTCATCATTCTCTCAGAATTTTGCAGTGTCATTAATTAGCCCTATTTTAAAAGCTCCCTTTATATTGAAATTTATTATATGGACAATTTATAGATATATTGTGTAAAATATTTTACACATAAAAAGCATTAATATTTTTGTGTGAACTAATGTATTTTTACATATAAATGTAAAATTCAAGTTTGCCTAAGTAAAATTGCAATTTAAGCTATTTCCAGTGTTTTACAATACAACACAATATTTGCTTTAAGATATGTTTGTTCTCATTATTGGAGGTGAAAAGTTCATTTATTTTTCTACACATAGACACACTCCTTAAATATTTTATTTTATCTTAATGGGTGAAATATAAATGTTAGCTAATTTCTTGATGTTGGGCCAACTCCCATTTTTAGTATAGGTTTCTTGATTGAGTCTCATACAATTCTTTTTGCCTAAACAGCACCCAAAGTACATTGGGTAAGATTTCCAGTTTTGGTGTCTTTATGGAAGAGAACTTAATGACAGTTGAGAAGCTACCAAACTGAATAATCCTTCTTGATATTTTATAATTTTCTCCTTCACTTTGCCCCCACTTTTACCATTTTTTTCATCCAGACTCAATTTGACAATTTTTGTAACTCATTTTTATTGAGTGTCTCCAAGCATTTAAATTAATTTTCAAAGAAATAACAGATCTTTTCTTATACTATTACCTGATAAGCTTATATATCCATTAAAATTACATAATTATAATTACAACTGACATGTAAAGGTTATGGAACAAACTGAGTCTTTTTTTTATTTTTTTTTTTTTTTCCTGATAGGCTCTTGGTATACTTCAATTAGTGGGAGCAGAAGAGCTCCAGGATACTTGAGATAATCCTTTGGTATTGAGCAGGAAGGAGGGATCATTAATATGTTTGAGAGGGAATAAAAAGAGTTGATGAATCTAGAGAGGTGGTTAAGAGAAGGTCTTAGAGTTTCTACTATATCCTAACTATGATGTGAGGAAATGTTTCCTTCAGTTTTATAGAAATGATCCCCATCACATTTTATATTTTATAAACATCCATAATTTTATAGAATTAGCCATATCAAAATATTTCCCAGCTCATTTTGATTGTTCTCAATGGTGCAGGACTCAGTGCCAGGTTGCCTATGACCTTTTACTTTAGTTAACTCAACATGCTATCCTCCTGTTGCCATTAGCTGGCCACAGCTATGCTCTGATGTATGATTAATGCCTTGAGGGTAGAAATTCTGCTTTCTCTGAATTCCTTTGTTAGGGGGTACTGGGGCAATGCTCAGTCTAGGGCTAATTATTCCCTGCTATTGAGGCAAGGCTCTTCTATGTACTCTACCCCGTATCCCATAAGTCATGAAGTTTTCCATTCTGGTGGTGGGAACAAACACTATTTCCAGCGCTGTGTGAGTGCCAACTACAGTTACCTTAAATCCTTTTCAATAGCTTTTTTTCCTAGCCTTAGATAGTTTCTTCCCATGTATGCATTGATTAGTATTCAGCTGAATACTCAAGAGGGGGCTTCTGCAAATCTTTGGAGTTCTCTCTGTATATCTCTCTTCTTTCTTATTCTCTGTTCTGTGTACTTTAGCTGCCATAATCTCTGTGGACCTTTAGTTCTGTCTCTTCAGCTCAGAGAGTTTGTCAGGCTCTGTCTTAGTTTTCCCTTCCTGTCTGTGGCCTGGAAAGTCTCTCAAGGCAATAAGCAAGGGCTATCAAAGGGCTCATGTTGCTTGCTTCCCATTTTTCAAAGATTGCTGTCCTTTATTGCTGGATGCCCAGTGCCTTCACAACTGTTCTTTCATCTATTTTGTCCATTTCAGGTGGGAAAGAAATCTGGTTTAGTTACTCTGCTTTGACTGGAACCAAATTATACCTTGTAGTAAGACTTTACTGGGAGTTTGGAGATAATGAAAGGGAAATAAAACACAGCCAGTATTTTACAGGGGCTACTGTATGCAGCTATATTCTGAGTCCATAGGTCTTGCTGATGTCCTTGTAGCTGCTGCTGATATTCTTGTAGCTTTCAAGCTTGAGTCCACACAGCAGTGGCTAGCATTTTGGCCTTTGACTCTGCCGCGATAAGGTTTTCCTTTGATATACAAAACATTTTTGCCCCTTGCAGTAAAAACTCTGAAACATTGTAAACAAGGTCTTTGTTTTTTTTTTTTAGAAAAAAAGATCTGTGTAAGTTTAGGACCTAGTTGAAGTCATCCTCTTTTCTCTGCCAAAAAAAAAAAAAATAATAATCTATCGGCTCCACAGTTAAATTCAGGCTCCTACCTTTTAGGAGTTTTTAAATTCAAATGGCTGTTTCCCAATTAAAAACAAATAAAACCAAACCCCTAGTGCCCAGTCTTAGCCTGGGAACTCCATTATACTGGAGTATGGTATTATATATTGAATCAATTAATACACATTACTGCATGTTACAGGGTATGGTATATTAAAACACAGAAGGGTAGCCAGACACATATACTAGAAATCTTAATTGAATAATAAATATAATGTTCATTATAAAAGTTGGAGGAAATTCGATCTTTCGTGTTTGCTCCTTTTCATTTTGGTTGTTCCCCTTTCTCCTCTGGATGTTTTGCTTATACAGCGTTTTCTTGGTTTTGAAGTTTATAATCAATACAATCAGTTTTAGAAAGTGTAGTTGTACTTTTGAATGTGGCAAAGGAACTTGCTATTTAAAAGAACCATGCAAGTATCTTTTATGAAGTGAAGAATATTTTGTAATGTGTCTATTTATAAAGCCAATAACTTTTCTTTTTTTACTTCTGGAGTTTATTTATATGATCATATAAACTTTTTATATATCAGATTTTTGTATATTCAGATGTTTTCACATATTACACTTACATATGTACAAGATATACCTGTATATACTTTTATATATACTTCAGTACACTATTCAAGCAGGCATTTCATAACTCATTTTTTTTTTGAAGATTAAAAACCTGAACCAAGTTCTTGGGGTATTTTCAAGAGCTTTAGCAAGTTGCTTTTATGAAGTGGGATTTCTTGAAGGAAAGATATAGTTCTTTATTTGTATGTATTTTAAAAGTGAAATTTCCTATTCATTAAACTTCAGAGTAAAAGGATTAAAAGAAAGATTGGGAATGATATTTCTTTTTTTTTTTTTTTTTAAGATTTTATTTATTTATTTGAGACAGAGAGAATGAGAGACAGAGAGTATGAGAGGGAGGAGGGTCAGAGGGAGAAGCAGACTCCCTGCCGAGCAGGGAGCCCCATGCGGGACTCCATACCGGGGACTCTAGGATCATGACCTGAGCTGAAGGCAGTCGCTTAACCAACTGAGCCACCCATGCGCCCGGGAATGATATTTCTAGAGAATAGACTCCTCATGTGTAGACTTTATAACATATGTAAAGTAATAGGGATTTGTACTTTTTTTCTATTAGGAAAATAGCCAATTTTTTCCTGATACAAGACAATTTGACAGTGAAATGGCTAAATTATATAAACCAGCTATGTTTGATAATAAATAGCTGGAACATGTTGCTCTTACATTGAACATTTCTCTGTGTGTCTTCTGACACCTCAGGCTAAGGTGGGTCCTTCTCTATGCCTCTTTGTACTTTGTACAGGTCTCTGCTTGAGCCCTGCTTAGATTGTATCAGTGTTTGTTAGCTCTCATTTGTGAGATTACTGGGCTGCAAAATTGCATTGCATCAATCTCTACATCTTGGATGCCTAGGATGGAGCTGTATTATATAGGGAACAACATATGTTTCTTAAGGAAAGTTGAATAATGTTCATTTATATATTTAGTGTACAGATAGTTTGCCTCTTTGGGTAGGTTTATTCCAGGTATCCTGTGGGCTTGGTGTAATTGTAAATGGGATCAATTCCTTGATTTCCCTTTCTGCTGCTTCATTAATGGTGTATAGTAATGCAACAGATTTCTGTACGTTAATTTTGTATTCTGCAACTTTGCTGAATTCATATATCTGTTCTAGCAGTTTTTTGGTGGAGTCTTTCAGGTTTTCTATATGGAGTATCATGTTGTCCGTGAAGAGTGAAAGTTTGACTTCTTCCTTGCCAATTTGGATGCCTTTATTTCTTTTTGTTGTCTGATTGCCTAGCCTAGGACTTCCAGTACTATGTTAAACATCAGTGGTGATAGTGGGCATCCCTGTCATGTTCCTGACCTTAGGGGAAAAGCTCTGTTTTTCCCCATTGAGGATGGTATTATCTGTGGGTCTTTTTTTTTTATTTAAGATTTTTATTTATTTATTTGACAGAGAGAGACACAGTGAGAGAGGGAACACAAGCAGGGGGAGTGGGAGAGGGAGAAGCAGACCTGTGGGTCTTTCATATATGTCCTTTATGATGCTGAGCTATGTTCCTTCTATCCCTACCTTCTTGAGGGGTTTTATCAAGAAAAGATGCTGTATTTTGTCAAATGCTTTTTCTGTATCTATTGAGAGGATCATATGGTTCTTATACTTTCTTTTATTAATGTGGTATATTGCATTGATTGATTTGTAAATACTGAACCACTCCTGCAGGCCTGGAATAAATACCACTTGACTGTGGTGAATAATCCTTTTAATGTACTGTTGGATTAGATTTGCTAGTATTTTGTTGAGAATTTTTGGATCTATGTTCATCATGGATATTGGTCTGTAATTCTCCTATTTAGTGGGGTCTTTGGTTTAGAATCAAGGTAGTGCTGGCCTCATAGAATGAATGTGGAAGTTTTCCTTCCATTTCTATTTTTTGGAAAATCTTCAAAAGAATAGGTATTAATTCTTCTTCAGTGTTTGGTAGAATTCCCCTGGGAAGACATATGGTCCTGGACTTTTGTTTGTTGGGAGATGACTGATGCAATGTCTTTGCTAGTTATGGATCTATTCAAATTTTGTTTCTTCCTGCTTCAGTTTTGGTAGTTTATATGTTTCCAGGAATGCGTTTCTTCCAGATTGCCCAATTTGTTGGCATATAATATTCTCTTATAATTGTTTGTATTTCTGTGGTGTTGGTTGTGATCTCTCCTCTTTCATTTATGATTTTATTTATTTGGGTCCTTTCTCTTTTCTCTTTGATAAGTCCGGTAAGGGGCTTATCAATTTTGTTAATTCTTTCAAAGAACCAGCTCCTAGTTTCATTGATCTCTTCTACTGTTCTTTTGGTTTCTATTTCATTGATTTCTGCTCTCATCTTTACTATTTCTCTTCTCCTGCTGGGTTTAGGCTTTATTTGCTGTTCTTTCTCCAGCTCCTCTAGGTGTAGGGTTAGGTTGTGTATTTGAGACCTTTCTTGTTCCTTCAGAAAGGCTTGTATTGCTATATACTTTAGTCTTAGGACTGCCTTTGCTGCATCCCAAAGATTTTGAACAGTTGTGTTTTCATTTTCATTTGCTTCCATGTATTGTCTTTATTTCTTTTTTAATTTCTTGGTTAACCCATTCATTCCTTAATAGGATGTTCATTAATCTCCATTTATTTGTGGTTTTCCAAATTTTTTCTTGTGGTTTTCCAAATTTTTTCTTGTGGTTGACATCAAGTTTCATAGCATTGTGGTCTGAAAATATAAATGGTATGATCTCAATCTTTTTATACTTGTTGAGGGCTGATTTGTGACCCAGTGTGTGATCTACTCTGGAGAATGATCCACATGCACTCAAAAAGAATGTGTATTCAGCTGCTTTAGGATGAAATGCTCTGAATATATCTGTTAAGTCCATCTGGTCCAGTGTATCATTCAAAGCCATTGTTTCCTTATTGATCTGCTCAGATGATCTGTCCATTGTTGTAAGTGGGGTGTTGAAGTCCCTTACTATTACTGTATTATTATCAATGAGTGTCTTTATGTTGTTATTAATTGATTTATATATTTGGGTCCTCCCGATTTGGGCCATAAATATTTATAATTGTTAGATCTTTTTGTTGGGTAAACCCTTTTATTATGATATACTGCCTTTCTTCATCTCTTATTACAGTCTTTGGTTTAAAGTCTAGTTTGTCTTATATAAGTACAGCTACTTAGGCTTTCTTCTTTTTTTAAGCAGCTGGAATTTATTTATTTATTTATTATATATATATTTTCTTATTAACATATAATGTATTTGTTTCAGGGGTGCAGGTCTGTGATTCATCAGTTTTACACAATACACAGCACTCACCACAACACACACCCTCCCCAGTGTCCATCAACTCAGGCTTTCTTTTGATGTCCATTAGCATGATTGATGGTTCTTCACCCCCTCCCTTTCAATCTGGAGGTGTCTTTGGGTCTAAAATGCATCTCTTATAAGTAGCATATTGATGGGTCTTGTTTTTTTATCCATTCTGATACCCTGTGTCTTTTGATTGGAGCACTTAGTCCATTTACACTCAGAATAATTTTTGATAGACATGATTTTAGTGCTATTGTGCTACCTGTAAATTTTCTGTTCTATAGATTATCTCTGTTCCTTTCCAGTTTTTGTTGCTTTTGGTCTCTCTTTCCCATTCATAGGGTCCCCCCTAATATTTCTTGCAGAGCTAGTTTGGTGTTCATAAACTCCTTTAGTTTTTGCTTGTTTTGGAACTCTTTATCACTCCTTGTATTCTTTTTTTTAAATAACAATTTATGTTTTTAAAGATTTTATTTATTAGAGAGAGAGAGTGCGCGTGCATGCACGTGAGGGGAGGGGCAGAGGAAGAGGGAGAAGCAGACTCCCCACTGAGCAAGGAGCCCCATGTGGGGCTCAATCCCAGGACCCTGAGATCATGACCTGAGCCAAAGTCAGATGCTTAACTGACTGATCTACCCAGGCACCCCTCTTTCCTCCTATTCTGAATGACAGCCTTGTTGGATATAGTATTCTTGCCTCCATATTTTTCCCATTTAGCACATTGAAAATACCATGTTACTCTCTGACTTGCCAAATTTCTGTGGACAGGTCTGCTGCTAACCTTAGGTTTCTACCCTTGTAGGTTAAGGACCTTTTGTCCCTAGCTGCTTTCATAATTCTCTCTTTATCTTTGTATTTTGCAAATTTCACTGTGATATGTCTTGGTGTTGACCTGTGTTTGTTGATTTTGAGGGGAGTTCTCTGTGTCTCTTGGACTTGAATGCCTGTTTCCTTCCCTAGATTAGGGAAATTCTCAGTTACAATTTGTTCAAATATACCTTCTGTCCCTTTTTCCTACTCTTCTTCTTCTGGGACTCCTGTGATATGGATATTATTGTGCTTTGTGGAATCAATGAGTTCCCTAAGTCTCTATTTGTGATCTAATAGTTTTCTTTCTTCTTTTCCCCTTCATTATTTACTATAATTTTATCTTCTATAGCACCTATGCATTCCTCTATTTCTTCCATCCTCATTGTGATTATATCCAGGTGGTTTTGCATCTCAGTTATAGCACTTTTTATTTCAGCCTGACTAGTTTTTAAGTATTTTATCTCTGCAGCCAGGGTTTTTCTGGTGTCTCCTATGCTTCTTTTTAGCCAAGCTAGTATTCTTATGACTGTTGTTCTAAATTCTTATTCAGATATGTTGCTTATATCTGTTTTGAGCAAATCCCTGGTTGTTATTTCTTGATCTTTCTTTTGGGGAGAATTACTCCATCTTGTCATTATGTCTAGGTTTATCTCTCTTGTGCAAACCCTACTTGTTGCTCTTGCTCTTGCTCTCTCCCTCTCTCCTTGACTTCTCTCTGCACAAAGGGATCCCTCCTCTCTGTGGCACCGTGGCTTTTCTCTTCCCCAATTCACGTCTCTTGAACCTCACATCTGCTACTTTCTCTTCCACCAATTGTGCAGATTGTTTTCTTAGCCCTCAGATTGATTTCCTAGTTGTTCAAAATGATTTGATGTTGCTCTAGCTGTGTTCAAGGGCTGAGGGAAGACTAGGGTCCCCTTACTGCTTTGCATCTTATCTCCTCCCCTCCACCTCTTCCGTATCCATTCATCAGTCCATGGACGTTTGGGTTCTTTCCATAATTTGGCTATTGTTGATAATGCTGCTATAAACATTGGGGTGCATGTATTTCTTTGAATTAGTATTTTTGTATCCTTTGGGTAAATACCTAGTAGTGCTATTGTTGGATCATGGGGTAGTTCTATTTTTAACTTTGAGGAGCCTCCATACTATTTTCCAGAGTGATTGCACTCCCACCAACATTCCCACTAGCAGTGTAAGAGGATTCCACTTTCTCTGCATCCTCGCCAACATCTGTTATTTCTTGTGTTGTTTTAACCAATTCTGACTGGTGTGACTCTCATTAGTCTTTTGATTTAGAGTTGAAGATAGGCTGGTCTAAAGAGGGAAGTACAGTCCTACATCAAGAAGCAAGAAAAGTATCAAATACACAACCTGACATTAAACCTAAAGGAGCTAGAAAAGGAACAGCAAATAAAGTTTACAGCCAGCAGAAGAATGGAAATAATAAAGATTAGAGCAGAAATAAATGATATAGAAAAAAAACCCCAGTAGAACAGATCAATGAACCTAGGATTTGGTTCTTTGAAGGAATTAATAAAATTGATAAACCTGTAGCCAGACTTACCAAAAAGAAAAGAGAAAGGACCCAAATAAATACAATCATGAATGAAAGAGGAGAGATCACAATCAACACTACAGAAATATAAACAATATAAGAGAAGATTATGAGCAACTATATGCCAACAAATTAGGCAATCTGGAAGAAATGGATAAATTCCTAGAAATATATAAACTACCAAAACCGAAACAGGAAGAAACAGAAAATTTGAATAGACCCATAACCAGCAAAGACGTTATATCAGTAATCAAAAATCTCCCAACAAACAAAAGTCCAGGGCCATATGGCAGCCCAGGGGAATTCTACCAAACATATAAAGAAGAGTTAAAACCTATTTCTCTGAAACTGTTACCCAAAATAGAAATGGAAGGGAAACTTCCACACTTAAAAATTTACTTACTAGAAATTTCCTGAGAAATAACAGCTATTTGTTGACTGCTTTCCATATTCAGATATGGTGCTAAATATGTATTATGAATTATACCTCATTTAATCATCCCGGAAACACTGTGAGATAAGTAATATTTTTATCCCTTTTCTTTAGAGGAGGACACTGAAAGTATTTAAGCATCCAAGGTCTCAGAGCTAGAAGAGGCAAATAAGAATTTGATCTTAAGTGTCTGACTTAACAGTCTGACTTCCTAACTTGATATTGCTAAGAGAACTAAATATGATATATTGTTGAGACAGTCTCAGACCCTCTTCACAGGCTTTGTCCATTATAAGGAACACTATTCTTTGTTATATTTAATAAAAATAATTCATTTCATTTTTATTATGCTAAAGTTCATGAATAAATAAAAACTAAAATATTCATGGAGTAGAGTAGATAAGACAGGCCCTTTAATATATTGTTGGTGAGATGGCTGTGTTTTGGAGAATTTTTTGGCAATATGTATCAAAACTTAAAATTCATTTGCCTCTGGACTTAACAGTTCTACTTTTTTTTTTTTTTAAATATTTTATTTATTTGCTTGACAGAGAGACAGAGCGCATAAGTAGGCAGAGCGGCTGGCAGAGGGAGAGGGAGAAGCAGGCTCTCACTGAGCAGGGAGCCTGATGCGGGGCTGGATCCCAAGACCCTGGGATCATGACCTGAGCCGAAGGCAACTGCTTAACCGACTGAGCCACCCAGGCGCCCCAGCAGTTCTACTTTTAAGAATTTATCCTCCAACTAAGTTTGCTCATGTATGCAAAGATATGTGTCATTCTTTGCAGTACTGTTTCAAATAGGAAAAATTTGGAAATGATTTATGTGTTTAATAGAGGCCTAGTAAAATAAGTTATAGTAGATCAATAAGATGTAACTTTATTCAAGTATTAAAATGAATTAAAAGAATGACAACAGCTAATCAAGTCTTTACTAAGCTCGTCTTATTTAATTTTCATAGGTGTTGTTATTATTAGCTCCATTTACCAGGGAAAATATAAAGAAGTAAAGTGACTTGTCTGAGGTTGTAGGACAGATACTGAAGCAGAACAGCATCAGAACCCACATGGCTAATTACTGTGCATACTTTAATGTTTCCTGGTCATTTATATGCCAATGTGAAAAGAAAATAAATTGATAAGTGAAGAAACAAATTGTAGAAAGTTTTTATAGTATGATAATATTTGTGAAAAGGATCTATACCTATATCTACTGTATGTTCCATTTATAACATAGGAAGTGTCTCTTTTCTTATGACAGAAAATCTTTCTTTATATATTAATATATATGAATATGTGAATATATTTATAAAATACATTAAAACATACATATAAGTCTACATATATAAATTTATACATATAAACATAGGAGACCTGATTTGTCATCCAATATGTGATCTATTCTGGAGACTGTTCCATGTGCATTCAAGAAGAAAGTGTATTCTGTTGCTTTAGGATGGAATACCCTGAATATTTCTGTGACGTCCATCTGGTCCAGTGTGTCATTCAAAGCCTTGTTTGCTTATTGATCTTCTGCTTAGATGATCTGTCCATTGAAGTGAGTGGGGTGTTAAAATCCCCGATTATTATTGTATTATTATTGATCTGTTTATTTAATTTTGTTATTAATTGGTTTATATAATTGGCTGTTCCCATGTTAGGGGCAGAAATATTTACAGTTGTTAGATCTTCTTGTTGGACAGACCCTTTAATTGTGATATAGTGTCCTTCCTCTCCTTCCTCATCTCTTATTACGGTCTTTGGTTTAAAATCTAATTTGTCTGATATAAGAGTTGCCACCCCAGCTTTCTTTTGATGTCCATTAGCATGATAAATGGTTTTCCACCCCCTCACTTTAAATTTGGAGGTATATTTGGGTCTAAAATGAGTCTCTTCCAGGAAGCATATCGATGGGTCTTGCTTTTTCATCCAGTCTGATACCATGTGTCTTTTGATTGGGGCATTTAGCCCATTTACATTCAGAGTAATTATTAAAAGATATGAATTTAGTGCCTTTGTATTACCATAAAGTCACTGTTTTTGTATGTTGTCTCTGTTCCTTTCCAGTCTATGTTACTTTTGGGCTCTCCCTTCACTTAAAGGATCCCCTTTAGTATTTCTTGCAGGGCTGATTTAGTGATCACAAATTCTTTTGGTTTCTGTTTGTCCTGGAAGCTTTTTATCTCTCCTATTTTGAGTGACATCCTAGCTGGATGAAATAATCTTGGCTGCATATTTTTCTCATTTAGCACCCTGAATTTATCATGCCAGTCCTTTCTGGCCTGCCCAGTCTGTAGATAGGTCTACTGCCAGTCTAATGATTCTACACTTGCAGGTTAAGGACTTCTTGTCCCAAGCTACTTTCAGGATTTTCTTTGTCTCTGAGATTTGCAAGTTTCACTATTAAATGTTGGGGTGTTGACCTATTTTTATTGATTTTGAGGTGGGCTCTCTGTGGCTCCTCGACTTGATTGTCTGTTTCCTTCCCCAGCTTAGGAAAGTTCTCTGTTATAATTTGCTCCAATATACCTTCTGCCCACCCCCCCTCTTTTTCTGGGATCCCAATTGTTCTAATATTGTTTTGCTTTATGGTATCAGTTATCTCTTGAATTCTCCCCTCGTGATCTAGTAGTTGTTTAGCTCTCTTTTTCTCAGCTTCTTTATTCTCCATCATTTGGTCTTCTATATCACTAATTCTCTCTTCTGCCTCATTTATTCTAGCAGTTAGAGCCTCCATTTTTGATTGCATCTCCTTAATAGCCTTTTTGATTTCAGTTGTTTAGATTTTAGTTCTTTTATTTCTCCAGAAAGGGATTCTCTAGTGTCTTTTTAGTATTTTTTTCAACCCCAGCTAGTATCTTTATAATCATTATTCTGGAAATCTTATATCAAACTGATTAGGTCCCTCGCAGTCAGTACTGCTTCTTGTTCTCTTTTTTGAGCTGAGTTTTTCCATCTTGTCATTCTTTCAGAAAGTGGTTGTATGTCTAGTGTGTCTTTTCTATTTGTAGAGTTGCAGGTATTCTTTTCTTAGACCTCTGGTTGAGTTCGCAGGTGTTCAGAATGGTTTGATAGCTATCTAGCTGAATTCCTTGGACCAGAAGAAACTAAGGTCTCTCACTCCTCTGCCATCTTGGTCTCCTTGAACTGTGAACTTTTAAAAATGAATGAGTACACATTGCTTTTATCATAAGATGTATTTTCAATGAAAAATCTTAAAAATTTTAGGCATATTTTTCTAACAGTTATGTACTATGATATATAATTTCTGTGACTAAGTTCATGATGTAGGTTATTATATTGACAGTTTAGGATAAATCTGCCTATGTTAAACTTTTATCAGAGAGTTCCTGTCCTGTTCTTTTCTAACACTGACTTGGAAAGTAACTCAATGAAGATTTACCTTATTTTTATAAACAAGATTGTTTCCAACTGAAGTTGTAGTAATGAAACTTTTACAACAAATGAGATTCAGCAAATGCAGAAGTTGACAGCAATTTTACTAGATGTTGCTAGTCAATTGAGCACAGTTCTCTTGCAGGAAAATGTTATCATGCTTCTTAAACTCCAGAGCATTTATTAAAAACAAATGTCAATTTTAAACTTCATTGTTTATTAAGAGACAGTATTCTAGTGTCAACAGACACTATTTTAATATTATGCTTAGTCATGGAATGTACTTGGAATTAGGGTGATAAATGCTTAAACCAGTATAGCTGAAACTTAAAGTATATTATTTTGGGTTGTGTTTTTCAGGTGAGGCTCTGAAAGTATCAGCTGAGAGATTTGCAGATGATCCCTGTTATCTCCCCAAAAGGGAGGCTGTGGTTCAAGCTGCCCGTGCCTTGTTGGCTGCAGTTACCAGACTCCTCATCCTCGCAGACATGATAGATGTCATGTGTCTCTTGCAGCACGTGTCAGCTGTAAGTAAAAGATGGCTTGTTTACCTTGGCATTGTTCTCACTTCTAATTCCATTTTCTGAAACTGGCATTAATCCTAGTGCATCCAGCCTCACCCTCATTTCTTAATGTCACCCAGTAGAAGATGATTCAATTGTGCAACTCTTGTCTACTTAAAAGAACAAAGCCAGAAGTTATTTTGTTTATTCAATTGTTTCATTTTTAAAAATTTAAAAATTATAAATTTTTTAAAAGTTTTTATTTAAATTCCAGTTAACATATGTGTAATATTAGTTTCAGGCATACAATTTAGTGATTCAGCACTTACATACAATACCTGGTACTCATCACAACAAGTGCACTCCTTTTTTTTTTTTAACAAGTGCACTTCTTAATCCCCATTACCTATTTCACCCATATCCACCCCCACCCCCCTGTTCTCTTCAGTTTTTGTTCTCTTCAGTTAAGACTCTGTTTCTTGGTTTGCCTCTCTCTCTTTCTTCCCCCTTTGTTCATTTGTTTTGTTTCTGAAATTCCATGTATGAGTGAAATCATATGGTATTTGTCTTTCTTTGACTGACTTATTTCATTTAGCATAATACTCTCTAGTTTCATCCATATTGCTGCACATGCCAAGAGTTCATTTTTCCTTTGGCTGAGTTATATTCCTTTGTATGTATATATATACAGACACACCACAACTTCTTTATCCATTCATTAGTTGATGGACATTTGGGCTTTTTCCATTATTTGGTTATTGTTGATAATGCTGCTATAAACATTGGGGTGCATGTATCCCTTCAAATCTGTATTTTTGTATTCTTTGGGTAAGTACCTAATAGTGCAATTGCTGGATCATAGGGTGATTCTATTTTTAACTTTTTGAGGAACTTCCATAATGTTTTCCACAGTGGCTGCACCAGTTTGCATTACCACCAACAGTGCAGGAGTGTTCCCCTTTTTCTGCATTCTTGCCCACACCTGTTGTTTCTTGAGTTGTTGATTTTAGTCATTCCAACAGGTGTGAAGGGATAGCTCTTATAGTTTTGATTTGTATTTCCCTGATGATGAGTGATGTTGAGCATCTTTTCATGTGTCTGTTGGCCATCTGCATGTCTTCTTTGGAAAAATGTCTATTCATGTCTTCTGTCCATTTTTTAATTGGATTATTTGTTTTTTGGGTGTTCAGTTTGATAAGTTCTTTATAGATTTTGGATACTCTTTATCAGATATGTCATTTGCAAATATCTTCTTTCATTCTGTAGGTTTCCTTTTAGTTTTTTTGATTGTTTCCTTCATTGTGCAGAAGGTTTTTAACTTGATGAAGTCCCAATAGTTCATTTTTGATTTTGTGCCCTTGCCTCTGGAGACATGTCTCGTAAGAAGTTGCTGTGGCCAAGGGCAAAGAACACTGCCTGTGGCTGTGTTCTCCGCTAGGATTTTGATGGATTCCTATCTCACATTTAGGTCTTTCATCCATTTTGAGTCTGTTTTTGTGTATGCTGTAAGAAAATGGTCCAGTTTCATTCTTCTGGATGTGGCTGTCCAATTTTCCCAACACCATTTGTTGAAGAGACTGTCTTTTTTCCATTAGGTATTCTTTTCTGCTTTGTCGAAGATTAGTTGACCATAGAGTTGAGCTACCATATGATCCAGCAATTGTACTACTGGGTATTTACCCCAAAGATACAAATGTAGGGATCTGAAGGGGTAAGTGCACCCCGATGTTTATAACAGCAATGTCCACAATAGCCAAACTATGGAAAGAGCCAAGATGTCCAACAGCAGATGAATGGATAAAGAAGAAGTGGTATAGGGGTGCCTGGGTGGCTCAGTCATTAAGCATCTGCCTTCAGCTCAGGTCATGATCCCAGGGTCCTGGGATCGAGCCCAGCTTCGGGCTCCCTGCTTGGCGGAAAGCCTGCTTCTCCCTCTCCCACTCCCCCTGCTTGTGTTCCCTCTCTCGCTGTGTCTCTCTCTGTCAAATAAATAAATAAAATCTTAAAAAAAAAAAAGAAGTGGTATAGATATACAATGGAATATTATGCAGCCATCAAAAGGAATGAAATCTTGCCATTTGCAACGATGTGGATGGAACTGGAGGGTATTATGCTGAGCGAAATAAGTCAAACAGAGAAAGATATGTATCATATGACCTCACTGATATGAGGAATTCTTAATCTCAGGAAACAAACTGAGGGTTGCTGGAGTGGTAGGGTGGGGGAGGGATGGGGTGGCTGGGTGATAGACACTGGGGAGGGTATGTGCTATGGTGAGTGCTGTGAATTGTGTAAGACTGTTGAATCACAGACCTGTACCTCTGAAACAAATAATCCATTATATGTTAAAAAAAAAAAAAGAAGAAGATAGCAGGAAGGGAAGAATGAAGGGGGGAAAATCAGAGGGGGAGATGAACCATGAGAGACTATGGGCTCTGAGAAACAAACTGAGGGTTCTAGAGGGGAGGTGGGTGGGGGGGTGGGTTAGCCTAGTGATGGGTATTAAAGAGGGCACGTACTGCATAGAGCACTGGGTGTTATACGCAAACAATGAATCATGGAACACTACATCAAAAACTAATGATGTAATGTATGGTGATTAACATAACAATAAAAAAGAAATGAGTTTCTGCTTACATTAAAAAAAATTAAAAAAAAGTTGGTGATAAATATTGAAGCAAAGAAATGTATTTAATTTTGCTTAACCCAGAGTTTCCCCAATTTTTTAACCTTAGGACTCTTTTATAATATGTTAATCCTGGAACTTTCTCAGCCATACTTTGGGAAATAGTGGTTTAGAATATTTCTTTTTCTTTTTTTTAAGTAGGCTCCAAGCTCAGTGTGGAGTCCAGTGTGAGGCCTGAACCCACGACCCTGAGATCAAGACCTGAGTTGAGATCAGGAGTCGGATGCTTAACTGACTAAGCCACTCTGGAGCCCCATAGAATATTTCTGTATTTCTAATAATATTTATGGTTATATTAAATTTCTACTTGGATTAAAAAATTATAGAGGAGAAACGTCAGGACCCTTATAGTCTAATTTCCTATGGATGTAGATTAGACTCCTTCCTACAATACAATGTGCAATACACAAGTGTCTAACGGTAATAACAGTCTCAATTCTGTGAGACAGTGAACCTGACTTTGGACAGTTCTAATTGTTAGAGACGTTTTTCTCAAACTGAGCTTAAAGCTGCCTTCCTGCTATTTCCATTCACTGCTTCTAGTTTTGCTTTCTTGAGCAACATAGAACCAAGGTAGTAGGAAAAGGCATTTTTCAAATAAGTGATGATTATTCTTAGGACTTATTTATGATTTGTGTCTTTTACCTATGCTAAAAATTTCTTGACCCTTGAGCCCTTATATGACAGTTTCAGACTATTCTGAATACTTCAAAATTTCCATATCTTATATGAGTTTCAGTTTCCTGCTGAGGTTTTTCCAGCTTTGATATTGAAGTACTTGAACATGGTAAGCATGTTTAAAATTTGAAAACTTTAGCGTCTGGACTTGCTAGTTTTTTTCCTCACAGTATCTTGTGTTCTAATGTGAGTGGCTATCTTTGTGTGCTAAACATTACCTTTTCTGGAACTCATCTCAAGAAATTCCTTCCTGTTTTGTTAGCTCTTAGATGTTTTTAAGATAAAGTATTTTATATTTCATCAATCTTAGTTTTCTTCAGCAGGAGGATTAGACTGAATTACTGATTTGTCAATATAAGAAATAGAAGTCCCTAAAATCATCTCGGTAAATCCTTTTCTGTTCATATTCTAGATTATAGGTAATTCCCATAAAATATTGAAATCAAAACATCTTGAAATAAAAAAATCTCTGATGTGAACATTCTATAATATACTGAATTACCTCTTTGATTTAATATCTAACATTATCTTACCTTATTTTGATAGCCTTGTCATGCTGTTTGTTCATACTGATTTTGTGAGCAGTTAAAATCTCCAAATCTCTGAACTCAACCTACTCAATTCAGGTCTTCCTCTGATACTAGTTTTATCTTTTTATATGTAAAGGTAGATGTTAGATTTCTATTCATTGAATTTAATTCTGTTAATTCTGGTTTTTGTTATAGTCCATTCAGACCTTTTTGACTTTTGATTTTGTCTTTATCTCCTAACCTGGTATCATTTTCAGATTTTTAAAAAACAGATTATTTATGAAAAATTTAGTAGCATGGAAAACAGTGATAGATCTTCCTTTCAAATAACATCAGACATTAACACATTTTGAATAAAGTTGTTAAAATGAGCTTCAAACTTGCTTTATTAGGCTACTGTATAAACCATGTTTCTTTATTTTATCATTAAGCACTTTCTTAAAGGTCTTGCTGAAATCAAGATGTAGATTTATCAGGCTAGTAACCCCAGCTATAAAGGAAATGAGGTTAGATTGGCACGACTTACTTTTAATAACCCCATACGAGTTCCAAGTGACTATTCCTTGCTTGCTTTCATTCCTTTTCTTTTTATGTTTTTTTACGTTCATTTTTAAATTACTCATAATCCACTTACTTATGGCTGTAAATCACTTGTCTGCTGGGATCTCCTTGCCCTTAAGATACAGATATAATTGGCTTGAACCCTAATTCTATGTCCTATCAACTATAATGTTCTCCCCAAGATTTCTGCAAATTCTCTGGAGTTCATATTCTCAGGGTCATTTCTGGTTCCAAGCTTTTACTTCCACTGAAATCCTTTAGTTTACGAATGGTCTTCCTATCTCTATTTTATAGTATCTTAATCTATAATTGGAAATTGACCTTTCCCCCTCGATTTTGACATACACACACACACACACACACACACACTCCAGTACTCCCAGACAAGGCATATTTATGTATATGGCAAACCTTATAGAAATTTGGGAAGGTAGAAGGGAGGGGTTTCTATGTATAACACTATATTCTAAGTGGCTCTAATTTGTATATTAGATATCTTCAAAATTCTTTAGCAACTTTATCTCATTATTCTTTCACCTCCTTTTCCCCATCTACTCTCTTTATTTCTCTCTCACACCCTAAAATTCCTGTTCATTTGAATGCAGTTTCTATCTGCTAATTTTTGTCCTCATATATCACTTTCTTCCTTTTTTTTAAAAAGATTTTAAATTTATTTATTTGGGAGAGAGAGAGAGTGAGAGCACGAGTGGGGTGAGAAGCAGAGGGAGAAGCAGACTCCCCGCTGAGTAGGGAGTACAATGCAGGGCTCCATCTTGGGACTCTGGGATCATGACCTGAGCTGAAGGTAGACGCTTAACCGACTGAGCCACCCAGGTGCCCCTCTCATATATCACTTTCTTTTTTTTTTTTTTTAAAGATTTTTTATTTTATTTATTTGACAGAGAGAGACACAGCGAGAGAGGGAACACAAGCAGGGGGAGTGGGAGAGGGAGAAGCAGGCTCCCCGCAGAGCAGGGAGCCCGACGCGGGACTCCATCCCAGGACCCTAGGATCATGACCTGAGCCGAAGGCAGTCGCTTAACCAACTGAGCCACCCAGGCGCCCTCATATATCACTTTCTACCTTAAATTACTCCTTAAGGTATTTTGCTCGTATGGATAATTTTTTCCCTAAGAAGAATTCTGTAGTCAGCTATCTCTCTTCTCTCTCACATACATATACACATACATCCTACTACATAATAATGTATTATAGATGTTTTTTAGGGGGAGAGCATCAACTTTGCAGGTATAGATTTCTTCTTCTGGACACACACTCTTCTTTCAAAAGCAGTGGGCCATATTTTTATTTCTTGCTCTTGTTTGAAATATAATGGAAAAAGGCGTGCCTCTTCTCTTTTCCAATTCTATCTTACTATTTCATGCAATCTTCTGCTCACTTTGGGCTCCCCCCAACACTCTTACACAATTCCTTGCTACATTTTTAAATTTATTTTTTGTTACATAGTACCAAGGAAATTCTCTGCTATCCCAATGTCTTCTTTTGTGGCCTTACTCTTTTCTTCCTTACAATGATTTTTTTCCTCAATTATAGAATTTTTCATCCTTATTGTGGTATATTTCCCTTTAGATGTCAGGGCAATGAGATATTACTCAACTCTTGATTGATAGTCTGTAGCTATACATTTCCAGACTTCCTTATGCTTTCTTATCTTTATTAAATTATCTTCTTTCCACTGAGACTGCCTCCAAAAATGCAATTATGATCATTATGATCAAGCATATATGAGGACATAGACTGAGATCACCAACTAGTGCAAACATGGTTCACTGAGTAATTCTCGATAGAAAAATAGTGTCAACCAACAGAGAATTGATATATAATTAAGTACCTCAAAGATTCCTGATTTGGCAGTTTTTTTTTTTTGAAGATTTCATTTATTTATTTAATTGAGAGAGAGAGAGAGAGAGAGACAGCTTGAGAAGGAACACAAGCAGGGGGAGTGGGACAGGGAGAAGCAGGCTTCTGGCCAAGCAGGGAGCCTGATACGGGGCTCCATCCCAGGACCCTGGGATCATGACCTGAGCTGAAGGCAGTTGCTTAACCAACTGAGCCACCCAGGCACCCCTGATTTGGTAGTTTTAAAATCATCTAGTTCCTTAAGGGAATACATGTTTTCTTCTCTGGGAAATAGGTCCAAATCAAAGGTAAGAGAGTACAGAGAAAAAAATGATGAACTTTCAATATTAAATTAATTATAGGAATTTGGAAAGGCAATTTGGCTTTATTACCACTATTGTTCATAATTTTCCCTGGAAATTTAAAATTTCTTTTTTGGTATTGGTTATGTTTTTTTGAACTTTACTATTTATACTTCTCAAGATACCACACCTTATTTTATTGGTATCTGAACTTTATAAGGATCAATTTTATTTGAGACGAAATTGGCTAGGTTGTCTCTTGCTTTCTTTAGGGGTCAGAACAATGTGGAGAAAAACATTGCTTTTGGCAGAAGAGAGACCTTGCTTGAATCCTGGCTGTCTTGTTGATTAGCTGGGTGAATTTGGGAAAGTTAAAATCTGTAAGCCTTGGTTTCTTCTTCTGAGCTTTAAGGATAGTAAAACTTACTCTGAACACTTTGAAAGAATCTTGTAAAGATTAAATGATATAGGGGCACCTGGGTGGCTCAGTTGGTTAAGCGGCTGCCTTCGGCTCAGGTCATGATCCCAGGGTCCTGGGATCGAGCCCCACATCGGGCTCCTTGCTCAGCAGAGAGCCTGCTTCTCCCCTGCCTGCTGTTCTCCCTGCTTGTGCTTGCTCTGTCTCTCTCTCTCTCTGGTTCTGTGTCAAATAAATAAATAAAATCTTAAAAAAAAAAAAAGATTAAATGATATAATATGTACACTACCTGGCAAGAACTGGTGTTCTCTTTTATTTTCTTCCCTTTTCCTGTCCTACCTTTTGCCACCATGGTACTTTGCTCTTTTGACTCGTACAGTGCAATATTGGCCTTATTCCTAAAAAATGAAGGGAAATAAATTTGACTCCCAAGTTGAACTAAGTTTTCCAACTTTTTCCATTTGTCATACTAGAGTTTTTTTTTTAATGGAAATGTGGGTACCTTTGGATTAGGAAATAGACCAATGTTATTATAAGAAATGGGTCTAGTTTGTAATAACTTCTTATGTGAACTACATCTTTAATATTTTCTACATGGATTGCTATAAAGCATTTCTACACTGAACAAATGATTCTGAATATGAAGAATATTCATAATGTTGACAGAAAAATCACACATTACCATATTGGTAGCTGAGATTTTTGAAGCCTCCCTCTATTATTAAAAGGCAGGTATACCAGCAAAAAGACTTTCTAAAACTTCTTCTTATTAAAAATATCAGCAGTTTATAAGGAGAGAAATTACAGTATTATTAAGAGCTATTAGAAGCCAAGTACATTCTGCAAAAGATCCTAGGCAAAATATATACAGAGATATTAAGGTTTAAAGAAAAATCAAGTCATGAGACTGGTACTGAAGATGGAATGGAGGAAGTATAAAATGGAGACAAATAAGATACAAATCACTGGATTTGTGCTGAATTTTATATTGAAAACTTTAGGGACAAAGGAAATTTAAACCATGTAAAAATTTAACTTTAAAAAGAACCAGCATCATTCCAGGTAGCTCCAATTTGATTAGTTAATTAATCCATTCAGCAAATGGTTGGTTTTTGTGCACTACTCTGTGCCAATCACTACTGTGTGCTAGGGATTCAAATTTAGAAAAGTAATACCACAGTCCTTTTCTCCTAGAATTTAAGACATAAATTAATGTAAGTTACTATGATAGAAGTTGGTGTAAGGTATTATGGAGGCATGATGGCAATTCTATCAAGGGAAAGTGTTTTGAGTGAAGAATGCATGGCCAAGTTTGGAGAGTTAACTAGATAAAGAAAGTGGTGGAGGGAACATTTTAACTGCAGGAACAGCACATGCTCAAAGACCTGTAACCCTTCTGAGGGCTGAGATGAAGAATCACTATGTTGTATACCTCAAACAAATGTAATATTGTGTGTCACCTATACTCAGAAGAGACAGAGAGAGAGAGAGAGAGAGAGAGAGAGATGAAAAGACAAGCCATAGGCTGGAAGACCATATAGGCAAACCATTTATATAATGATTGGCCTATACCCAGAATTTACTAAGAATTCTCAAAACTCAATAAAATAACAAACAAAATGTTTAAAAATGAAAAAAAATTGAAGGTGGAGAGGTAGGCCTAGACCTACTTGTGAAAGGCCTGTGTGCTATGTTAAAAAGTTAAACTATAGTCTGAAAGCTAAGGAGGAACCATTAAATAATTTTAAGCATGGATATGATATAAGCAGATTTGCATATTAGGACCATTACACTGGCAGCAGTGAACAAGGGGGCCAGAGTGGAGGCAGAGAGGCTAGTGATTAGGTTGATGCTGTCATCTGGTTGTGAATTGATGGGGTGGGATAGAAAATGAATGAGAGAGATGAAGGAAGAACAATCTACAATTAAAAAGTGATTGGAATCTTTTCAGATGGAAAGGGAAGCATCAAGTGGCCTTCAGGAATCTGGTTGGGCACTGAAGACCTTGGTTTTCAGTTTTATATAGAGGAGAAGCTATTGATAGGTTTTTAGACATATTAGACTTGAGGCACATATGAGAGATAATAGATACTGAAAGATATGTTTAGAGCTCATGAGAGCAAATAAGACAAGAGATAGATTTGGAAAGCCTCAAGAAATAAACATTAGGATTTAATTTGCATTTCTCTGATGATTAGTGATATTAGGCATCTCTTCATGTGTCTGTTGTGTATATCTTCTTTGGAAATATGTCTCTTCAGATTCTCTGCCCATTTAAATCAGATTATTATTTTTTTTTTGGTGTTGAGTTGTTGTATAAGTTCTTTACATATTTTGGATATTAACCCCTTTTCAGATATATTTTGCAAATATCTTTTCCCATTCAATAAGCTGCTTTTTTGTTTTGATTTTTTTTTTTCACAGTGCAAAAGCTTTTTATTTTGGTGTAGTCCTAGTAGTTTAATATTGCTTTTGTATCCCTTGCTTGAGGAGACATATTATCTAGAAAAATGCTTCTAGGGCAGATGTCAAACAAAACCATAATAGGATATCACTTTACACCTTTCATAATGTCTAAAACCAGAACCACAGGAAATAACAAGTGTTGGTGAGGGTGTGGCAAAAATGAACTCGTGGATTGTTAGTGGAAATGCAAATTGATGCAGCCACTGTGGAGAACAGGATGGAGGCTCTTCAAAAATTAAAAATAGAATACTATATGATCCAGTAGTTCCACCACTGGGAATTTACCCATAGAAAACAAAAGTACTAATTCAAAAAGATATATGCACCCCTATGTTTATTGCAGCACTATTTATAATGGCCAAGATATGAAAGCAGCCCAAGTGTCCATTGATAGATGAATGGATAAAGAAGATGTAGTGTGTGTATATATGTGTGTACACATACTTGATAGAATATTACTCAGCCATAAAAAAAGAATGAAATCTTGCCATTTGCAATGACATGGATGGACCTAGAGGGTATAATGCTAAGTGAAGTAAGTCAGTCAGAGAAAGACAAATACCATATGATTTCACTCTATGCAGGATTTAAAAACAAAACAAATGAACAAACAAGAGACAAAAAAATCAGACTTCAATACAGAGAACAAACTGTTCATTGCCAGAGGGGCATTGGGTGAGGGGATGGGTGAAATAGGGGAAGGAAATTAAGAGTGTACTTATCTTGATGAGCACTGAGAAATAAATAGAATTGCTGAATCATTGTATTATATATCTGAAACTAATATAACACTGTATATTAATTATACTTCAATAAAAAAAGAAATAAACATTAGAGGAATCAATAGGTTTGTATGACATCTCTTGGGGAATGGTTTATAGTGTCAACTCAAACCTTTGATCTCAAATCTTTGGGACCTTGTGATTCGGTTGAAAGCTCAACCGAATGAAGAATCATTAAGTTTGTATTCAGTTCTTGCCTCAGTAAGGAGATTTGGGACATCTCACTGGAGTCCCTGCCCCTGGCAGAGCACCATACAATCAGGAAGAAACCTTAGCTCCAGCTTCTTCAAGTGGAGGGAAGGGGTTGGTTCATGGTTCAGCACTCCAACTTTTCTGAGGGAGACCCTCTGAGGACTGGCTTCCATCTTGCTAGTCTTGGAGCTCTGCTGGATCTAGCATAATCTAGGAGAGGGAGGTTTAGACAGGTAGATGCCACAGCCCATTTCACACTTCCATGGTTTAGCACACATCAAGCAGACCAGAACCATAGCAGCCTTCTTCCCCGTAGGGAAGGAGAGAGTTGGTAGAGGCCAGGCCTATTGTTGGGGGTCTTCTCCTGTATGAGGCCAGTCAATGAAGACTAGGAAAGGTGCCTACTTTGTGTAATATGCAGACACCAACACAGAGAATCAAGCAAAGTGAAGAATCAGGCATTGTTGTTCTAAACAAAGTAAGGTGAATCTCCAGAAACTGATCCTAATGAAACAGAGTTACATGATTTACCTGATAGAGAATTCAAAATAACAGTCATAAGGATGCTCACTGGGGTCAAGAAAACAATGCATGAACAAAGTGAGAATTTCAGTAGAGATAGAAAATATAAAAAGTACCAAACAGAAATCATGGAGCTAAAGAACACAATGACTGAATTGAAAATTTCACTAGAGAGGTTTAATAGCAGACTAGATAAGGCAAAAAAAAAAAAGGATAAGAAAAAAAGAGTTCAGCAAACTTGAAGACCAGTCATTGGAAATAATTCAGTCAGAGGAGCAAAAGAAACAGAAATGAACAAGACAGTTTAAAGGATTTATGGGATACCATTAAACAGATTAATGTGTGCATTTATGGGAGTCCCAGAAGGAGAAGAGATAAAAGGACCAGAATGTTTATTCAAAGAAAAAATGACTGAAAATACCCCAAATAGGTGGAAACACGCCTGAAAAAGAATCCAAAGAAATCTACATCAAGACTCATTATAATCAAATTGTCGAAAGTCAGAGACAGAGAGAGTGAAAAACAAGAGGAAAGTGACTTGTCACATGCAAGGGAACTCCTATAAGATCATTAGTGGATTTTTCAGCAGAAATCATGTAGGCCAGAAAAGAATGAGATAATATGTTCAAAGTGCTGAAAGAAAAAAACCCTGCCAACCAAGAATAGTGTACCAGTATTTTCACTGCAGCATTATTTATAATAGCCAAGATACAGAACAACCTAAATGTCCATCAACCAATGAATGGACAAAGAAAGTTTGGTTTAAATATACAACTGGATATTATTCAGCCATTAAAAAAAAGGAAATTTTGTCATTTGTGACAACATGGATGGACTTCAAGGGCATTATGGTAAGTCAAAGAAGTCAGACAGAGAAAGACAAATACCATCTAATCTCACATGTGCAATCTAAAAAAGCAAAACAATAACTAAAAAACAGAAAAAACAAAAAGAAAAACCAAGCTCATAGATACAGAGAACAGAGTAGTGGTTGCCAGAGACAGGAGTAGGGGTGGAAGAAATGGGTGAAGGGAATCAAAAGGTACAGACTTCCAGTTACAAAATAAATAAGTCATGGAGATATAATGTACAGTATATTGTCTATAGTTAATAATACTGAATTGTATATTTGGAAGTTGCTAAGAGAGTAGATCTTAAAGTTCTCATCACACAAAAAAATTCTGTGACCATGTAAGGTGATAGATGTTAATAGGCTTATTGTGGTGATCATTTCACAAAATGTACAAATATTGAATCATTATGTTGCATGCCTGAAACTAATACACTATTATATGTCAATTATACCTCAGTTAAAAAATTGACAAATCCATGGGGTGCCTGGCTGGCTCAGTCAGGAGAACATGTGACACTTGATCTCAGGTTGTGAGTTCAAGTCCCATGTTGGGTGTAGAGATCACTTAAAAATAAAATCTTTAGAAATAATTGACAAATCCTTAGTTGGACTAAGAATAAAAGAGAGAAGACAAATAAATAAAATCAGAAATGAAAGACGGGACATTACTACTGATGCCATAAAAATAAAAAGGATCATAAGAGATTCCTATGAATAATTATAAACCAACAAATTAGATAACCTAGAAGAAATGTATAAATTCCTAGAATCATACACTAAATCATGAATAGGAACTCTAAAGAGACTAATAACTATATGGAAATTGAATCATTATCAAAACCGTCCTAAGAATTAGAAGCTCAGGACCAGATGGTTTCACTGTTGAACTCTATAAAACATTTATTTTTTAAAAGATTTTTTATTTACTTATTTTGAGAGAAAGTGAGTGAGAGAGCTAGAGAGAGCATAAGAGGGGGTTGGAGCAGAGGGAGAAGCAGACTTCCCACTGAGCAAGGAGCCCAATGTGGGGCTCTATCCCGGGACCCCAGGATCATGACCTGAGCTGAAGGCAGATGCTTAACCAACTGAGCCGCCCAGGTGCCCCTCTACAAAACATTTAAAGAAGAATTAATGACAGTTCTTCTCAAACTGTTCCAAAATATTGAGGAGGAAGGAGCACTTTCAAACCCATTTTATGAGACCAGCAGAACTCTGATACCAAAGCCAGATATGGACACCATAAGAGAAACTTACAGGTGAATATCCCTGATGAATATAGATGCAAAATCCTCAACAAAATACTAACAAACTGAATTTAACAGTGTATTGAAAGGATTGTACATTATGACCAACTAGGTTTTACCTGGGGTGAAAGGATGATTGAACACGTGAAAATCAGTCAGTGTGATATACTACATTAACATATAAAGGATAATAATCACATGCCCATTTTAATGCAAAAAGGCAGTTAAAAAATTCAACATCCTTTCATATTGAAAATTCTCAACAAACTAGAAGTAGAAGGAAAGTACCTCAACATAAAAAAGGCCATATATGACAAGCACATAGCTAACATTGTACTTAACAGTGAGAAGTTGAAATCTTTTTCTCTAAGATCAGGAACACAAGGATGCCAACTTTCACCAACTATGTTGGTCTAGTCAACATAGTACTGGAAGTCCTAGCTAGAGCAGTTAGTCAAGAAAGAGAAATAAAAGGCATCCAAATTGTAGGGGAAGAAATAAAACTGTTCCTATTTGCAGATGACATGATATTATGTATAGAATACCTGATTCCGCCAAAAAAACTGTTAGAACTAATGAATGAATTCAGTAAAATTGTAGGATACAAAACCAGCATACAAAAATCAGTTGCATTTTTTACATTTACAGTGAACTATCTGAAAAGGAAATTAGGAAAACAATCCCATTTACAGTGACACCAGAAGGAAAGAAATACTTGGGAATAAACTAAGAAGATGAAAGACTTATAATACTGAAAACTACAAAACACTGATGAAAGAAATTAAAGAAGATACAAATGGAAGGGCATCTGGTGTCCATGGATTGAAAGAATTAATATTGTTAAAATGTCTATAATACCCCATCTACAGATTCAATGCAATTTCTGTTAAAATCCCAATGGAATTTTTAAAAAACAAATTAAAAAAATAATTCTACAATTCATGTGGAACCACACAAAACTATGTATAGCCAAATGAATTCCAAGAATGACAAAGCATTGCACTTCCTGATTTCAAAATATATTACAAACCTGCAGTATTCAAAACAGTATGGTCCTGGGATTAAAAATAGATTTATAGACCAATGGAACAAAATAGAGAACCCAGAAATAAATCCATAATTACACCATCAAATAATTTTGACAAGGATGCCAAGAATGCACAATTGAGAAAGGATACTCCCTTCAACAAATGGTGCTGGGAAAACAGGATATCCACAAGTAAATGAATGGAATTGGACTGTTATTTTATACCACATACAAAAATTAACTTAAAATGGAATAAAGGACTAAATGTAAGATGTAAAACTGTAAAATTCTTAGAAGAAAACATAGGGGAACACTTCATAATATTGGTCTTAGAAATGATTTCATGGATGACATCAAAAGGCAACAAAACCTAAAATAAACAAATGGGACTACAGCAAACTAAAAAGCTGTGGCATAGGAAAGGAAAAAATCAACATAGTGAAAAGGCAGTCTGTGGGGTAGGAGGAAATATTTGCAAACCATATATCCAATAAGGGGTTAATATCTAAAAAAATAAAAGGAACTCTACAACTCACTATAAAAAACTCTAATAACCCTATTAAGAAATGGGCTAAGGACTTGAACATATATTTCTCCAAAGACTTACAAATGGCATATGAGAAAATGCTCAATGTCAATATCATCAGGGAAATGAAAATCAAAATCACAATGGGATATTACTTCACACCTGTCAGCAAAATTATTATAAAAAATAAAAAGGTAACAAGTGTTAGTGAAGATGTGGAGAAATTGGAACAATTGTACACTGTTAATGGGAATGCAAAATGGTGTAGCCACTGTGGAAAACAGTATGGAGGTTCCTCAAAAAATTAAACATACAAATACTTTATGATCCAGCAATCCATTTTCTAAGTATTTATCTAAAAGAATTGAGATCAGGATCTCAGAGATATTAACATTCCCATGTTCATTGCAGCACTCTTCACTATAGTCAAGATGTGGAAACAATCTAAATATTCATCAGCAAATGAATGGATAAAGAAAATGTGGTGTATGTACAATGAAATACTATTCAGTCTTAAAGAAGGAAATTCTATGATATGCAACATGGATGAAGACATTATGCTAAATAAAATAAGCCAGTAACAGGAAGACAAATACTGTATTCTCCCACTTGTATGAGGTACCTAAACAGTTAAAATCATAGATTCAAAGATTGGATTGGTGGTTGCTAGGGGATATGGGGTGAAAATGGGGAATTAGTAATCAATGGGCATAAAGTTTCAGTTAAGCAAGTTTTATTCAAACTAGAGTTCTCATGTAGAACATTATATCTAGGGGCGCCTGCGTGGCTCAGTTGGTTGGGCGACTGCCTTCGGCTTAGGTCATGATCCCAGGGTCATGGGATCGAGTCCTGCATCGGGCTCCTGCTCAGCGGGGAGCCTGCTCCTCCCTCTGCTGTTCTCTCTGTCAAATAAATAAATAAAATCTTAAAAAAAAAAACCCGTTATACCTATAGTCAACAATGATGTATACCTAAAAATTTTTAGGAGGGTTGATCTCATGTTGTGTTGTCACAATAAAATAAAATTTAAAAAAGATAAAATAAATTTTGCAGCAATATTAAAGAAAAAAGTCTAAATTATCTATTTCTTACAGGAAATGCCTTGCACTGAGATGATGCTCAGTAAAGAGTTTCTTTTTATTGAGGTATAATTGAACATATAACATTATATTAGTTTCAGGTGTACAACATAATGATTCAGTATTTGTACATATTGTGAAATGATCACCACAAGTCTACTTAACATCTTGTCACCATACATAGTTACAATTTTTTTCTTATAACAGGAGTTTTTAAGTTCTTTTCTCTTAGCAACTTTGAAATATGCAGTGCAGTATTATTAGCTATAGTCACCGTGTTCTACATTACCTCTCCATGATTTATTTATTTTATACCTGGAAGTTTATACTTTTTGATCCCCATCACCCATTTCACCCCACCCCCCAACCCCTGCATCTGGAAACCACCAATCTGTTCTCTGTATCTATGAGCTCAGGTGTTTGTTAGTTTTAGGTGTCACATGTAAGTGATATCATATAGTATTTGTCTTTTTGTCTTTCAGTAAACAATTGTTGAATGACTATTTTTGTTCATTCATTGCTGAAAGATGTAATGAGTTTAATGACAATGATCTTTTACAATTTATGGAACTTTAAAATTTACAAAGCAGTAATCTGTAAAGCTGGATTATAAATTTTATTAGGGCAAGAACTTTTCCTTTTTTATTTTTCCCCTTCCTGTATGTCTGGCATGTTGCCAGGTCCATGATAAATATTTGTCAATTGAATGTCTTTTAGTTTTCCTCAGCTGATTTCACAACAACCTTATAAAGTAGGCAAGCAAGGACAATTTCTCCCATTTTACAGATAACAATAAAAAATTGAAGTAGCAGTGACTTGTCCAAAGGTATGAAATTATTAAATGGCATAGTAAGGATTTGAATCCAGATTTCAAGACCAATGTGCTTTCAACTCCATAGGAGTATTTCTAATTTAGACCTCAGCTCCAATTTTGTTCTCTGTTCTTTTTTTTAAAAACATTTTAAAATTTAAGTTCAGTTAATTAACATAATGTATTATTGGTTTCAGAGGTACAGGCCTGTGATTCATCAGTCTTATATAATATCCAGTGCTCATTACATCTCATGCCCTCCTTAATGTCTATCACCCATTTACCCCATCCCTCCACACCCCTCCCCTCCAGCAACCCTTAGTTTGTTTCCTATGATTAAGAGTCTCTTATGGTTTGTTTCCCTCTCTGGTTTCATCTTTTATTTTTTCTTCTCTTCCCCTATGATCCTCTGTTTTGTTTAATAAATTCCACATATCAGTCAGTTCATATGATAATTGTCTTTCTCTGACTGACTTATTTTGCTTAGCATAATACCCTCTAGTTCCATCCACGTTGTTGCAAATGGCAAGATTTCATTTTTTTGATGGCTGAGTAGTATTCCATTGTGTATATATATATATATATATATATATATATATATATATACCACAGCTGCTTTATCTATTCATCTTTTGATGGACATCTGGGCTCTTTCCATAGTTTGGCTATTGTGGACATTGCTGTTATAAACATTGGGGTGCAGGTGCCCCTTCGCATCACTACATTTGCATCTTTGGGGTAAATACCCAGTATTGCAATTGCTGGGTCATAGGGTAGCTCAATTTTCAACTTTTTGAAGAACCTCCATACTGTTTTCCAGAGTGGCTGCACCAGCTTGCATTCCCACCAACAGTGTAGGAGAGTTCCCCTTTTTCCCCATCCTTGCCAACATCTGTCATTTCCTGACTTGTTAATTTTAGCAATTCTGACAGGTGTGAGGTGGTATCTCATTGTGGTTTTGATTTGTATTTCCCTGGTGCCAAGTGATGTGGAGCATTTTTTTCATGTGTCTGTTGGCCATTTGGATGTCTTCTTTGCAGAAATGTCTGTTCATGTCTTCTGCCCATTTCTTGACTGGGTTATTTGTTATTTGGGTGGTGAGTTTGATAAGTTCTTTATAGATTTTGGATATTAACCCTCTATCTGATATGTCATTTGCAAATATCTTTTTTCATTCTGTTGGTGGTCCTTTGCTGTGCAAAAACTTTATGTTGATGAAGTCCCAATAGTTCATTTTTGCCTTTGTTTCCCTTGCCTTTGGAAACGTGTATAGTAAGAATTTGCTGCAGCCAAGGTTGAAGAGGTTGCTACCTGTGTTCTCTAGAATTTTGATGGATTCCTGTCTCACATTTAGGTCTTTCATCCATTTTGAGTCTATTTTTGTGTATGCTGTAAGAAAATGGTCCAGTTTCATTCTTCTACATGTGGCTGTCCAATTTTCCCAATACCATTTGTTGAAGAGACTGCCTTTTTTCCATTAGATATTCTTTCCTGTTTTGTCAAAGATTAGTTGACCATAGAGTTGAGGGTTTTCTATTTCTGGGTTCTCTGTTCTATTCCATTGATCTCTGTGTCTGGTTTTGTGCCAGTACCATACTATCTTGATGATGACAGCTTTGTAATAGAACTTGAAGTCTGGGATTGTGATGTCACCAGGTCTGGTTTTCCTTTTCAACATTCCTCTGGCTATTTGGGGTCTTTTCTGGTTCCATACAAATTTTAGGATTATTTGTTCCAGTTCTGTGAAAAATGTTGATGGTATTTTGATAGGGATTGCATTGAATATGTAGATTGCTCCAGGTAGTATAGACATTTGAACAATATTTGTTCTTCCAGTCCACGAGCATGGAACATTTTTCTATTTCTTTGTGTCTTCCTCAATTTCTTCCATGAGTGTTCTATAGTTTTCTGAGTACAGATCCTTTGCTTCTTTGGTTAGGTTTATTCCTAGATATCTCATGGTTTTGGGTGCAATTGTAAATGGGATCAACTGTAATTTCTCTTTCTTCTGTCTTACTGTTAGTGTATAGGAATGCAACTGATTTCTGTGCATTGATTTTATATCTTGCCACTTTGCTGAATTCCTGTATGAGTTCTAGCAATTTTGGGGTGGAGTCATTTGGGTTTTCCATATAGAGTATCATGTCATCTGCAACGAGTGAGAGTTTGACTTCTCCTTTGCTGATTTGGATGCCTTTGTTCTGTGTTCACCATTTAAGTTTTGTTATCATTCCGTACATTAAAAAATCATTTGAAATATGTGTGTTTTAATTTTCTGCTTCAGCTGCAAAGTTCCCTATAATGAGTGGTATTATCATTTTGTAAGTTCATTTGGAAAATATGTATGAAAGTCAATGGATTAAATTCAGAAAAATAAAAAAAAAATTCTCAGTAATACTTCACTTTGGTTCCTCCGTGGTTGCCATATTTGACTAAGGTAGATTAGCCATTTCTTATGGTTAAAAAATTTCTCTTTACTCTAAACATTAATATTTATAGAACATTAATATATTATTCTTTTGACTATTCCTTTCTTCTGCTTTAGTTTCCAAAATCTTTTGATATTGTTTCAAACTGACATTTTAGGGACACTAAGACCACACTTGGTGATTCAGTACCTTTAATCAGATGCTTATTGGATACTCTTTTCTACACATAATGTTGTGAATATGGGATTTTCTTTTAATGTTACAGGTAACATCTAGCACCTTGTACAGTTGCATGGAATGTTAAACAAGAAAAAATGATAACTGTTGAGCTGGCTGCTCTTTTGGAGCAATGCTCCTTGATACTTTTTTATTATGGGAGTTATTAGGCTGCTGGAGCTGTGGAGTTATTTGAATCTGTTGATCTGCCTGCAAAAGGAAGCCAGGGCATTGGCAGTGAGGGCCAGGGAAATTTTACTTGCCAGAGCCCTGGCTGCATTTTTTTCTGCTGCTTCAGCTGGTTTTTCTTCTTGTCTTCTCTCTCAAATTACTCTATGAATCTACATGATTTTCATGAACTCACTGAATGTGTAGTTTGTGTAGAACATTGGCTTAAATTTATTAAACAATATCTTGTCAGAAAAAGGGAAGAAAATGTATTAGGAAAGAAAGAATGCCAAGTCCAACTAGACATTTTCCTTGCTGCCCTATTCATGCTTCTCTTTTCTGAAAAACAGATTTTTCAGTTATTTTAATGAGAGATGAGCAATCATTGTCTCTGTTGTTTTATTTGGTAGATTACTGTTATTATTTCTGAATGGAAAGGAATTTATTTTTATTTAGGTGTAATTGATATACAACATCATATTAGTCTCAGGTGTATAACATAATGATTCAGTATTTGTATATATTGTGAAATGATTACCACAATAAATCTAGTTTTAACATCTATCACCATACACATTTGCAAAAGTTTTTTCCTTGTAATAAGAACTTCTAAGATCTGCACTCTCCTTGTAATAAGAACTTCTAAGATCTGCACTCTTTGCAACTTGTAATTATGTAATACACTATTATTAACTATAGTCACCATGCTGTACATTATATCACCACGACTTACTTATTTTGTAACTGGAAGTCTGTACCTTTTGATTCCCTTCACCCATTTCTCCCACCCCTACCCCTGCCTCTGGCAGCCACTACTCTGTTCTCTGTATCTATGAGCTTGGTTTTTCTTTTTGTTTTTTTTCTGTTTTTGTTTTTGTTATTATTGTTGTTATTTTTTTTAGATTGCACATGTAAGTGAGATTAGATGGTATTTGTCTTTCTCTGTCTGACTTATTTTACTTACCATAATGCCCTTGAAGTCCATCCGTGTTGTCACAAATGACAAAATTTCCTTCTTTTTATGGCTGAAATTACTCGGTTATATATTTAGATCAAATTTACTTTGTCCATTCATTGGTTGATGGACACTTGGGTTGTTTCAGCATCTTGGCTATTATTAATAATGTTGTAATGAACATAGGAATCCTATATCTTTTCAAGTTAGTGTTTTCATTTTCTTCATATAAATACCCAGAAGTGGAATTGCTAGATCGTATGGTAGTTCTATTTTTAATTTTTTGGGGGAACCTCCATACTCTTTTCCATAGTGTTTGTACCAATTTACATTCCCACCAATGGTGAAGAAGCATTCCTTTTCTTCCTATCCTTCCTAAAACTTGTTATTTCTTGTCTCTTAGTAATAGTCATTCTATAGGTGTGATGTGGTATCTCCTTGTGGCTCTGATTTGCATTTTTTTGATGCTTAGTGATATTGAGCACCTTTCATGTACCTTTGTGTCATCTGTATGTCTTCAGAAAAATATCTATTCAGATCCTCTGCCTATTTTTAAATCAGATTGTTTTTCTTTTTGCTATTGAGTTTATGTGTTCTTTATGTATTTTGGATATTAACCCCTTATCAGATGTATGATTTGCAAGTATTTTATCCTATTCAGTATGTTATATTTTCATTTTGTTTATGGTTTCCTTTGCTGTGCAGAAGCTTTTCAGTTTGATTTAGTTCCACTTGTTTGTTTTTGCATTTGATGCCTTTATTTTTGGTGTCAAATCCAAAAAAATTACCTCCAAGACTGATGCGAAGGAGCTTTCTGCTTATGTTTTCTTCTAGGAGTTATATGGTTTTAGGTCTTACATTCAAGTCTTTAATCCATTTCGAGTAGTTTCTGTGTATGGTGTAAGGTAGTTGTCCAGTTTCATTCTTTTGCATGTGACTGTCCAGTTTTTCTGGATGCCTGTTTGTTAAAGAGATTGTCCTTTCCCCATTGCATATTCTAGGCTTCTTTGTCATAAATTAATTGACCACATATGTGTGGTTTATTTCTGGGCTCTCTGTTTTGTTCCATTAATCTATGTCAGTTTTTATGCCAATATTATAATTTTTTTATTCCTATAGCTTTGTCATTTGAAATCAGAGAGCATGATACCTTGAGTTTGTTCTTTTTCAAGATTGCTTAGGCTACTCAGGGTCTTTTGTGTATCCATACAGATTTTAGGATTATTTTTCAATTTCTGAAAAAAGTATCATTGAATTTTGATAGGGATTGCATTGAACCTGTAGATTGCTTTGGGTCATGTGAATATTTTAACAATAATAATTTTTCCAAACCGTGATCTCATAATATCTTTCCATTTATTTGTGTTTCATTTATTTCCTCAATTTTTTTCATCAGTGTTTTACAGATTTCAATGTATAGGTCTTCCACCTCCTTGGTTAAATTTATTCCTAGGTATTTTATTCTTTTTGATGCAATTGTAAATGGAATTTTTACAATTTCTCTCCCTGATAGTTCATTATTAGTGTAGAATACAGATTTTTGTATACTGATTTTGCATCTTGCAACTTTAGTCTTTGTTCTTTTTCTAGTATTTTGAAATATAAAGTTCAAAAACACTTTGTAAAAAGTTCAAGTGTTGTTTTGTTTTGTTTTGTTTGAATTTGAGTATAGTTGACACACAGTGTTACATTAAAATTAGGTTGTTTACTTGAGATATTTCTCGTTCCTTGAGGTAGATGTTTATTGCTATGAACTTCCCTCTTTGAACTGCTTTTGCTAGATGCCATAAATTTTGTCATGTTGTATTTACATTTTCATTTTTCCAAGCTGTTTTTTATTTCTCTTTTGATTTTTTTCATTGATCCACTCATTGTTCAGTAGCACGCCATTTAATCTCCACCTATATGTGAGTTTTCTGGTTTTCTTCTTGTAAGTGATTTCTAGTTTTATACCATTGTGTTCAGAAAAGATGTTTAGTATAATTTCAAGCTTCTTAAATTTGTTAAGACTTGCTTTTTGACCTAACATGATTTATTGTGGAGAATGTTACATGTGCACTTTTGAAGAATGTGTATTCTGTTGCTTTCGGATGGAATGTGCTGTATTTATCTGTTAAGTCCATCCGGTCTAATGTGTTAAGGTTGATATTTCCTTATTGATTTTCTGTCTTGATGATCTATCCACTGATGTAATGGGGTATTGAAGTCCCCTACTATTATATTGCTGTTTATATCTATTTTTAGGTCTGTTAATATTTGCTTTATATATTTAGGTGCTCCTGTGTTGAGTGCATAAATATTTACAAATGTTATATCATCTTATTTAATTGATCTCTTTATTGTTATGTAATGCCCTTCTTTTTCACCTTTTATAGTTTTTGTTTTAAAGTACATTTTGTCTGATCAGGAGAGTTAAGATAGCAGAGGAGTAGTGTGACCTTAAGCTTGCCTTCTCCCTCAAACATGGCTAGATAAATACCAAATCATTCTGAATACCCAAGAAATCAATCAGAAGTCTTCGTAGACATGGAACAAAGCTGCATGTCTACAAACCCATGGAAGATAGGAACTGCAGAGAGTTGATTTGTGGGAAAAAAGAGTTGGGGGTGCATATGTCTTTTTGAGTTAGTGTTTTCATTTTCTTCATCTAAATACCCAGGAGTGGAATTGCAAATACAAATCAAAACCATGATGAGATACTACCTCACACCTGTCAGAATGGTTAAAATAAACAACACAAGAAACAATAGGTGTTGGCGAGGATGTGGAGAAAGGGGAACCTTCTTGCACTTGTGGTGGGAGTGCAAACGGGTGAAGCCACTCTGGAGAACAGTATGGAGGTTCCTCAAAAAGTTAACAATAGAAGTACCCTACAATCTAGCAATTGCACTACTAGGTATTTACCCAAAGGATACAAAAATACACATTCGAAGGGGCACATGTACCCTGATGTTTATAGCAGCATTATCAACAAAAGCCAAACTATGGAGAGAGCCCAAATGTCTTCAACTGATGAATGGATAAAGATGTGGTATATGGAATATTACTCAGTCATCAAAAAGAATGAGATCTTGCCATTTGCAAAGATGTGGATAGAGCTAGAGTGTATTATGCTAAGTGAATAAGTCAATCAGAGAAAGACAAATATGTGAGTGAAATCATAGAATTTACTAAATGAACAGCATGGTGCAGAAAGGTGGCAGTGAAGTAGGAGGATCGTAGGCTCACCTTTTCTTATGAATACAACTAGAGAGCTATCAAATCATCTTTTTTTTTAAAAAAAAGATTTTATTTCTTTATTTGACAGAGAGAGAGAGAGCACAAGCAGGGGGGAGTGGCAGGCAGAGGGAGAGAGAGAAGCAGGCTCCCTGAAGAGCAAGGGAAGCCCAATGTGGGACTCGATCCCAGGACCCCAGGATCATGACCTGAGCTGAAGGCAGTCGCTTAACCAACTGAGTCACCCAGGCGCCTGCTATCAGATCATCTTAGATATTCCAGAAATTGACCTGAAGACTGACAGAACACACAACAACTAAACAGATCAGAGGCCATATCTAAGAAGTTAGGAAGTGTAGAGACATGGTTTAGGGGAGAAATGGATTGTAGCTGCTTTGGACAGGCGGGAGCCTTGGTCACAGAGAAGAGCAAGAGGTGGAGGAGCATACAGGGGAAAACAAGGAGAATATTTCCCCAAAGCCATTGGTTTGGAAAACTAGTTGGGCTGAATTTGTGAGTTCTTGCAACCAATGGGGCTTAAAGCCTGGAGTTTTAAGTGGCCTTGGCTGGGATACAGCCTGGAGGGCATTGTGCTACTCCTGGAGAGAAGACAGAACAGCAACCCCAGGGGGCAGATAGCATGGAAACAGTGATCTGAAGAGTGTGTGTGGGACACACAGTGGGAAGAGTCTTCACTCTTTTCGGAGCATGTCCCCAAGAGGCAGCATTCATGGAGACACTTCTTTGGGAACAAAGGAGCTGGCTAGTGCCATTTCCCCCCCCTGCACCTCAGCATAAACACAAAGCCACTTGCGTGAAGCAATGCACTGTTGACACTGGCTGCCTAAGTTGCTTATACCAAGCCCTGCCCCACCCTGCTGTGCTCTGGTCAAACTGTCCTTATTGGTCATGCTTGCCTCAGTCCCAGTATGGCTGGCCCCTCCCCCAGAAGACCAACACAAATCCCTGCCCATACTACATCTCCCAACTAGAGAGATGCAGGGCCTCATTTCTGGTGGTGGTAACAGGTCTCATTTCACAAGCAGACCAGAGCACACCCAGTTGAAACTCACCACATTCAGACAAGGGACCAAACACTGCCCACAGCAGCCAGGGAGAGACTCTGCAGATGACTGGCCTGAAGGAGAGAGGAGTCAGAACACAACAGGAGAGAACACACAACACACACTGGAGACACTCCCTGAAGCTCCAGGCCCTGGGCACTACATGAACTCTTCTTCAAAGAGCTGTTACTTTCAGGACTGTGAGACACAACTGGCTTTTCTAACACAGAAAAGAAGGCAGGCAGAGACTTAGACATAATGTGAAAACAGAGGAATTTATCCCAAATGAAAGAACAAGTTAAGGCCATGGTCAAAGATCTAAGTGAAATGGATATAAATAACATGCCTGATGGAGAACTTAAAGCAATGATCGTAAGGGTACTCACCCGGCTTGAGAAAAGTATAGAGGATATCAGTGACACCCTTACCACATAGATAAAAGAGTTAAAAAAGAGTCAGAGATGAAGAGTGCAATAAATGTGTTTAGAAACACCCTTGATGCAAGGAACTGCAGGCTAGAAGAAGCAGAGGAATGAATTTATGATCTAGAAGAAAAAGTAATAGAAAGCAGTGAAGCTGAACAAAGAAGTATTATACAACAGAATAGATTTAGGGAACTCAGTGACTCCATCAAATGGATCAACATTTGTATTGTAGGAATCCCAGAAGAAGAAGAAGGGAGAAAAGGGGGAAGAAAATGTATTTGAAGAAATAATAGCTGAAAACTTCCCTAATCTGGGGAAGGAAATAGGCAGATCCAGGAGGCACAGAGAACTCCCATCAAAATCAAGAAAAGCAGGCCAACACCAAGACATATTGTATGTAAATTTGTAAAATATAGTGATAAAGAAGACTCTTAAAAGCAAGATAAAAGAAGCCCTTATCTTACAAGGGAAGACCCATATGGCTAACTGCAAATTTCTAAATGGAAACTTGGCAAGCCAGAAGGGAGTGGCATGATACATTCAAGGTTCTGAATGGGAAAAACCTAGCCAAGAATACTCTGTTCAGCAACAGAAGGAGCAATAAAGAGTTTCCTAGACAAAGAAAAACTAAAGTAGTTCATGACCACTAAAGCAGCCCTGCTAAAAAATATGAAAGGGGACTCTGAGTGGAAAGGAGAGACCAAAAGTGATAGTATAAATTAGGCAGGAAACACAAAAACTGTAAAAATGAATATTTCTGTAAATTTAAGTCAAGGAACTCACATAAAAAAAGGATATAAAATATAATAATATATACCTAAAACAGTGGAGGAGAGGAGAATAGAATGGGTTCAAACTTGAATGATCATCAACTTAATATAGATTTAGATTGCTATTTGTAGAAGAGGTTATATACAAACCTAATGGTAATGATATATCAAAAACTACTACTAAATATGCAAGAATTGGGATGCCTGGGTGGCTCAGTCGATTAAGCGTCTGCCTTTGGCTCAGGTCATGATCCCAGAGTCCTGGGATTGAGTCCTGCATCAGGCTCCTTGCTCAGCGGGGAGCCTGCTTCTCCCTCTGCCTCTGCCTGCCACTCCCCCTGCTGTGCTCGCTCTCTCTTCCTCTCTAACAAATAAATAAATAAATCTTAAAAAAAATCAATAAAATAAATATGCAAGAATAAAGAGAAAGAAATCCAAATATATCACTAAAGAAAATCAGCAAAAAAAGAATGAGAAAAAGACAAGAAAGGATCAGAGAAAATCTTCAGAAACAACTACAAAACAAGTAGTAAAAGGGTAATAAATACATATCTATCAATAGTTACGTTGAATGTAAATGCACTAAATGCTCCAATCAAAAGACATAGGGTGTGAGAAAGGATAAAAAACAGGACCTATTTATATGCTGCCTAAAAAAGACTCATTTTAGACCTGAAGGCACCGGCAAATTGAAAGTGAGGGGATAGAGAAACATTTATCATGCAAATAGATGTCAAAAGAAAGCTGGAGTAGCAATACTTGTATCGGAGAAACTAGACTATAAAATAAAGACTGTAACAAGAGACAAAGAAAAGCACTATATAATATTAAAAGGGATATAACAATTGTGAATATTTATGCACCCAGTATGGGAGCACTCAAATACATAAAGCAGTTAATAACAATGCTAAAGGAACTAATTGATAATAATACAATAATAGTAAGGGATGTTAACCACCCACTTACATCACTGGACAGATCATCTAAACAAAAAACAGCAAGGCAACAATGACTTTGAATGACACACTGGGCCAGATGGACTTAACAGATACAGTCAGAACATTCCATCCTAAAACAGCAGAATACACATTCTTTTCAAGTACACATGGGACATTCTCCAGAATAGATCTCATTTTAGGTTACAAAACTCTCAACTAATGCAAAAACATTGAATATCCATGCATCTTTTCTGACCACAATGTTATGAAACTAGAAATCAACCACAAGAAAAAATCTATAAAGAGCACAAATACATGGAGGTTAAACAACATGCTAATAAATAATGAATGGATCAACCCAGGAAACGAAAGAGGAAATAGTAAAATACATGGACACAAAGGAAGATGAAAACACAGCAGTCTAAAACCTTAGGGATGCAACAAAAGTGGTTCTAAGAGGGAAGTACATAGTAATACAGGCCTACATCAGGAAGCAAGAAAAATCTCAAATACACAGGCTAACCTTACACCTGAAGGAACTAGAAAAAGAAAAACAAACGAAGCCTAAAGCCAGAAGAGGGAAGGAAACAATAAATATTAGAGCAGAAATAAATGATATAGAAACTAAAAAACCGATAGAACAGATCAATGAAATCAGAAGCTGGTTCTTTGAAAAAAATAAAATTGATAAACCTCTAGCCAGACTTATCAAAAAATAAAGAGAAAGGACCCAAATAAATACAATCACAAATGAGAGAGAAGAAACAACAACCAACACCACAAAAATACAATTATTAAGAGAATATTATGGAAAACTATATGCCAACAAATTGGACAATCTTGAATAAATTCCTAGAAACATAAACTATCAAAGCTGAAACAGGAAGGAATAGAAAACTTGAACAGTCCAATAACCAGCAAAGAAATTAATAATCAAAAAACTCCTAGCAAACAAAATTCCAAGACCAGATGGCTTCACAGGTGAATTCTACAAATATTTAAAGAAGAGTTGATACCTATTCTGAAACACCCCAACAAATAGAAAAGGAAGGAAAACTCCCAAATTCATTCTATGAGGCCAGCATTACCCTGATACCAAAATCAGATAAAGACACCACAAAAGAGAGAACTATAGGCCAATATCTCTGATGAACATAAAAGCACAAATTCTCAACAAAAAACTAGCAAACTGAATCCAACAATACATTAAAAAAATCATTTACCACGATCAAGTGGGATTTATACCTGGGCTGCAAAGATGGTTCAATATTCTCAAATCAATCAATGTGATATATCACATTTGTAAAATAAGGGATAAGAACCACATGATCATTCATTAGATGCAGAAAAAGTATTTGACAGAGTCCATCACCCATTCTTAATTAAAAAAAAAAAACCCTCAACAAAGTAGGGATAGTAATAAAGGCCGTATGTGAAAAACCCACAGCTAATAGCATCCTAAATGGGGAAAAACTGAGCGCTTTTCCTCTACAATCAGGAACAAGACAGGAATGTCCACTCTCACCACTTTTATTCACTGGAAGTCCTAGCCACAGCAATCAGATGACAAAAAGAAATAAAAGGCATCCAAATCATCAAGGAAGAAGTAAAACTTTCACTACTTGCAGATTCTGTATATAGAAAACCCAAAAGACTCTACCAAAAAACACCTGGAATGGATAAATGAATTCAGTAAAGTCGCAGGATACAAAGTTATACACAAATCTGTGGCATGTCTATACATCAATAGTGAAGAAGGAGAAACAGAAATTTAAGAATCGTTCCATTTACACCTGCATCAAAACCAGTAAGATACCTAGGAATAAAGCTAACCAAAGAGGTAAGAGATCTGTACTCTGAAAACTATAAAACACTGATGAAAGAAATTAAAGATGACACAAAGAAATTAAAAGACATTCCATGCTCATGGATTGGAAGAACAAATATTGTTAAAATGTCTATACTACCCAAAGCAATCTACACATTTAATGCAATCCCTATCAAAATACCAACAGCATTTTTCACAGAAGTAGAATAAACCTAAAATTTGTATAGAACCACAAAAAGCCCCAACTAGCCAAAGCAACCTTGAAAAAAAATCGCAAAGCTGGAAGCATCACAATTCTGGACTTCAGGTTATATTACAAAGCTGTACTAATCAAAGCAGTATGGTACTGGCATAAAAATAGACATGTAGATCAATGGTACAGAATAGAAAACCCAGATATGAACCCACAACCATATGGTCAATTAGTATTCGACACAGCAGGAAAGAATATCCAATGGGTAAAAAGAATGTCTCTTCAACAAATGGTGTTGGGAAAACTAGACAGCAACATGCAAAAGAATGTAACTGGATGACACTGTTACACCATACACAAAAGTAATTCAAAATGGATAAAAGACCTAAATGTGAGACCTGAAACCATAAAAATCCCAGAAGAGAACCAGGTAGTAATTTCTTTGATATTGACCATAGCAACTTCTTTTTAGATGTCTCCTGAGCCATTGGAAACAAAAGCAAAAATAAACTATTGGGACTTCATCAAAATAAAAAGCTTCTGCACAGTGAAGGAGATAATCAACAAAACTAAAGGGCAGCCTGTGGAATGGGAGAAGATATTTACAAATGACATCTGATAAAAGACTCATATCCAAAATATATAAAGAACATATAAAACTCAACACCCTAAAACCAAATAATCCAATTAAAAATGGGCAGAAGACATGAATAGATATTTTTCTTTTCTTTTTTTAATTTTTTATTGTTATGTTAATCCCCATACATTACATCATTAGTTTTAGATGTAGTGTTCCATGATTGTTTGTGCATAACACCCAGTGCTCCATGCAGAACGTGCCCTCCTCAATACCCATCACCAGGCTAACCCATCCTCCCATCCCCCTCCCCTCTAGAACCCTCAGTTTGTTTTTCAGAGTCCATCGTCTCTCATGGTTCGTCTACCCCTCCGATTTCCCCCCCTTCATTCTTCCCCTCCTGCTACCTTCTT
>NC_058408.1:96577326-96748408 GCF_002201575.2 Neomonachus schauinslandi | reverse complement strand
CCTCCCACCCCACCCCCCACTCCAGCAACCCCCAGTTTGTTTCCTGAGATTAAGAATTCCTCATATCAATGAGGTCATATGATACATGTCTTTCTCTGTTTGACTTATTTCGCTCAGCATAATATCCTCCAGTTCCATCCACGTCATTGCAAATGGCAAGGTTTCATTCCTTTTGATGGCTGCATAATATTCCATTGTATATATATACCACATCTTCTTTATCCATTCATCTCTTGATGGACATCTTGTCTCTTTCCACAGTTTGGCTATTGTGGACATTGCTGCTATAAACATCGGGGTGCCCGTACCCTTTCGGATCCCTACTTTTGTATCTTCGGGGTTAATAACCAGTAGTGCAATTGCTGGATCATATGGTAGCTCTATTTTCAACTTTTTGAGGAACCTCCATACTGTTTTCCCGAGTGGCTGCACCAGCTTGCATTCCCACCAACAGTGTAGGAGGGTTCCCCTTTCTCCGCATCCCCGCCAACATCTGTCATTTCCTGACTTGTTAATTTTAGCCATTCTGACTGGTGTGAGGTGGTATCTCATTGAGGTTTTGATTTGGATTTCCCTGATGCCGAGCGATGTTGAGCACTTTTTCATGTGTCTGTTGGCCATTTGGATGTCTTCTTTGGAAAAATGTCTGTTCATGTCTGCTGGCCATTTCTTGATTGGATTCTTTGTTCTTTGGGTGTTCAGTTTGATGAGTTCTTTATAGATTTTGGATACTAGCCCTTTATCTGATATGTCACTTGCAAATATCTTCTCCCATTCTGTCAGTTGTCTTTTGGTTTTGTTGACTGTTTCTTTTGCTGTGCAAAAGCTTTTTATCTTGATGAAGTCCCAATAGTTCATTTTTGCCCTTGCTTCCCTTGCCTTTGGCGATGTTTCTAGGAAGAAGTTGCTGCGGCTGAGGTCGAAGAGGTTGCTGCCTGTGTTCTCCTTTAGGATGTTGATGGACTCCTGTCTCACACTGAGGTTTTTCATCCATCTTGAGTCTATTTTTGTGTGTGGTGTAAGGAAATGGTCCAGTTTCATTCTTCTGCATGTGGCTGTCCAATTTTCCCAATACCATTTGTTGAAGAGACTGTCTTTGTTCCACTGGACATTCTTTCCTGCTTTGTCAAAGATGAGTTGACCATAGAGTTGAGGGTCCATTTCTGGGCTCTCTATTCTGTTCCATTGATCTATGTGCCTGTTTTTGTGCCAGTACCATACTGTCTTGATGATGACAGCTTTCTAATAGAGCTGGAAGTCTGGAATTGTGATGCCGCCAGCTTTGCTTTTCTTTTTCAACATTCCTCTGGCTATTCGGGGTCTTTTCTGGTTCCATACAAATTTTAGGATTGTTTGTTCCATTTCTTTGAAAAAAGTGGATGGTATTTTGATGGGGATTGCATTGAATCTGTAGGTTGCTCTAGGTAGCATTGACATCTTCACAATATTTGTTCTTCCAATGCATGAGCATAGAACGTTTTTCCATATCTTTGTGTCTTCCTCAATTTCTTTCATGAGTATTTTATAGTTTTCTGAGTACAGATCCTTTGCCTCTTTGGTTAGATTTATTCCTAGGTATCTTATGGTTTTGGGTGCAATTGTAAATGGGATTGACTCCTTAATTTCTCTTTCTTCTGTCTTGTTGTTGGTGTATAGGAATGCCACTGACTTCTGTGCATTGATTTTATATCCTGCCACTTGACTGAATTCCTGTATGAGTTCTAGCAGTTTTGGGGTGGAGTCTTTGGGGTTTTCCACATAAAGTATCATATCATCTGCAAAGAGTGAGAGTTTGACTTCTTCTTTGCTGATTTGGATGCCTTTGATTTCTTTTTGTTGTCTGATTGCTGTGGCTAGGACTTCCAATACTATGTTGAATAGCAGTGGTGATAGTGGACATCCCTGCCGCATTCCTGACCTTAGGGGGAAAGCTCTCAGTTTGTCCCCATTGAGAATGATATTTGCTGTAGGTTTTTCATAGATGGCTTTTATGATATTGAGGTATGTACCCTCTATGCCTATACTCTGAAGAGTTTTGATCAAGAAAGGATGGTGTACTTTGTCAAATGCTTTTTCTGCATCTATTGAGAGGATCATATGATTCTTGTTCTTTCTTTTGTTAATGTAATGTATCACGTTGATTGATTTGCGGATGTTGAACCAACCTTGCAGCCCAGGGATAAATCCCCCTTGGTCGTGGTGAATAATCCTTTTAATGTACTGTTGGATCCTATTGGCTAGTATTTTGGTGAGAATTTTTGCATCCATGTTCATCAGGGATATTGGTCTGTAATTTTCCTTTTTGATGGGGTCTTTGTCTGGTTTGGGGATCAAGGTAATGGTGGCCTCATAAAACGAGTTTGGAAGTTTTCCTTCCATTTCTATTTTTTGGAACAGTTTCAGAAGAATAGGTATTAATTCTTCTTGAAATGTTTGGTAGAATTCCCCTGGGAAGCCATCTGGCCCTGGGCTTTTGTTTGTTGGGAGATTTTTGATGACTGCTTCAATTTCCTTAGTGGTTATAGGTCTGTTCAGGTTTTCTATTTCTTCCTGGTTCAGTTTTGGTAGTTGATACATCTCTAGGAATGCATCCATGTCTTCCAGGTTATCTAATTTGCTGGCATAGAGTTGCTCATAATATGTTCTTATAATTGTTTGTATTTCTTTGGTGTTGGTTGTGATCTCTCCTTTTTCATTTATGATTTTGTTGATTTGGGTCCTTTCTCTTTTCTTTTTGATAAGTCTGGCCAGGGGTTTATCCATCTTGTTAATTCTTTCAAAGAACCAGCTCCTAGTTTCATTGATCTGTTCTACTGTTCTTTTAGTTTCTATTTCATTGATTTCTGCTCTGATCTTTATTATTTCTCTTCTCCTGCTGGGTTTAGGCTTTATTTGCTGTTCTTTCTCCAGCTCCTTTAGGTGTAGGGTTAGGTTCTGTACTTGAGACCTTTCTTGTTTCTTGAGAAAGGCTTGTATTGCTATATACTCTCCTCTTAGGACTGCCTTTGCTGCATCCCAAAGATTTTGAACAGTTGTGTTTTCATTTTCATTGGTTTCCATGAATTTTTTAAATTCTTCTTTAATTTCCTGGTTGACCCATTCATTCTTCAGTAGGATGCTCTTTAGCCTCCATGTATTTGAGTTCTTTCCGACTTTCCTCTTGTTATTGAGTTCTAGTTTCAAAGCATTGTGGTCTGAAAATAGGCAGGGAATGATCCCAATCTTTTGGTACCGGTTGAGACCTGATTTATGACCTAGGATGTGATCGATTCTGGAGAATGTTCCATGGGCTCTAGAGAAGAATGTGTATTCCGTTGCTTTGGGATGGAATGTTCTGAATATGTCTGTGAAGTCCATTTGGTCCAGTGTGTCATTTAAAGTCTTTATTTCCTTGTTGATCTTTTGCTTAGACGATCTGTCCATTTCAGTGAGGGGGGTGTTAAAGTCCCCCACTATTATTGTATTGTTGTTCATGTGTTTCTTTGATTTTGTTATTCATTGGCTTATAGAATTGGCTGCTCCCATGTTAGGGGCATAGATATTTATAATTGTTAGATCTTCTTGTTGGATAGACCCTTTAAGTAGGATATAGTGTCCTTCCTCATCTCTTATTACAGTCTTTGGTTTAAAATCTAATTTGTCTGATAGAAGGATTGCCACCCCAGCTTTCTTTTGGTGTCCATTAGCATGGTAAATGGTTTTCCACCCCCTCACTTTCAATCTGGGGGTGTCTTTGGGTCTAAAATGAGTCTCTTGCAGACAGCATATTGATGGGTCTTATTTTTTAATCCAATCTGATAGCCTGCGTCTTTTGATTGGGGCATTTAGCCCATTTACATTCACGGTAACCATGGAAAGATAGGAATTTAGTGCCATTGTATTGCCTGTAAGGTGACTGTTACTGTGTATTGTCGGTGTTCCTTTCTGGTCTATGTTTCTTTTAGCCTCTCTCTTTGCTTAGAGGACCCCTTTCAATATTTCTTGTAGGGCTGGTTTTGTGTTTGCAAATTCCTTTAGTTTTTGTTTGTCCAGGAAGCTTTTTATCTCTCCTTCAATTTTCAATGCCAGCCTAGCTGGATATAGTATTTTTGGCTGCATATTTTTCTCATTTAGTGCTCTGAATAGATCCTGCCAGTCCTTTCTGGCCTGCCAGGTCTCTGTGGATAGGTCTGTTGCCAATCTAATGTTTCTACCATTGTAGGTTACATATCTCTTCTCCCGAGTTGCTTTCAGGATTTTCTCTTTGTCTCTGAGACTCGTAAGTTTTACTATTAGATGTCGGGGTGTTGACCTATTTTTAATGATTTTGAGAGGGGTTCTCTGTGCTTCCTGGATTTTGATGCCTGTTTCCTTCCCCAAATTAGGGAAGTTGTCTGCTATAATTTGCTCCATTATACCTTCTGCCCCTCTCTCTTTTTCTTCTTCTTCTGGGATCCCAATTATTCTAATGTTGTTTCATCTTATGGTATCGCTTATCTCTCGAATTCTGCCCTCGTGATCCAGTGGTTGTTTATCTCTCTTTTTCTCAGCTTCTTTATTTTCCATCATTTGGTCTTCTATATCACTGATTCCTTCTTCTGCCTCATTTATCCTAGCAGTTAGTGCCCCCATATTTGATTGCACCTCATTAATAGCCTTTTTGATTTCTACTTGGTTAGATTTTAGTTCTTTTACTTCTCCAGAAAGGGTTTCTCTAAGAACTTCCATGCTTTTTTCAAGCCCAGCTAGTATCTTTAAAGTGATGATTCTGAACTCTAGATCTGACATCGTACTAATGTCCATATTGAGTAGGTCCCTGGCAGTTGGTAGTACCTCTTGTTCTTTTTGTTGAGGTGATTTTTTCCTTCTTGTCATTTTGTGCAGAGGAGAATAGATGAGTGAGAGAACAAAATGATAGCAGGGTAACAACGTCCCCAGAAAATATACTCTAAACAAATCAGAAAAGACCTGAAGCAGTGGGAAAAGAAAGGGAAAGAGAGAAAAAAGAAAAAGAAAAAGATAAAGATAAAAACAAAAACAAAAACAGAACAAAACAAAACAAAAAAAACAAAATGTGATCAAATATGATCAGGCTAGTATATAGATCAGTGCCACACACTAGATTTTGGGTGTATTTTGGTCTGTTAGAAGAAAGTGCCTCCCAAAATTTTAAAGAAAGAAAAACTTATATATGTACAAAAATAAGGGTTGATATGATGAAGGGATGGAATATGACTGTAAAGATGAAAATTATAAAAAATTTTATAAAAGGACTTGTAAGAAGTTGTTTGAAAAAAGAAAGAAGACGATTTAAAAAAAAAGGGAGAGAATGTGATCAGGCAGGGGAGTAGAAAAAAACCATACACTAGGGATTTAGGGTATATTTTGATCTGTTAGAAAAAACTATCTCAAACTTTTAAAGAGAGAACAGGGGCGCCTGGGTGGCTCAGTTGGTTAAGCGACTGCCTTCGGCTCAGGTCATGATCCTGGAGTCCCGGGATCGACTCCCGCATTGGGCTCCCTGCTTGGCAGGGAGTCTGCTTCTCCCTCTGACCCTCCTCCCTCTCATGCTCTCTGTCTCTCATTCTCTCTCTCAAATAAATAAATAAAATCTTTAAAAAAAAATTTTAAAGAGAGAACAACTTATATATATATGCCAAAAATACGGGTAACTACTATGAAGGGATAGAATATGACTCTAAAAATGAAAAATAAAAATGTTTTTTAAAAAAGGGATTGATAAGATGTTGGTTGAAAAAGGGAAAAAGAAAAATTCAAAAAAAAAGAAAAAAAGACAGTTAAAAAAAAAATTAACTTTAACTTTGAAAGACTAAAGAATCATGGTAAAAAAGCCATGAATTCTATGTGCAGTATTCCCCTAGCGCTGGAGTTCTGCTGTTCTCATTGATCAGTAAACTTGGTCTTGGCTGGCTGTTCTTGCTGATCTTCTGGGGGAGGGGCCTGTTGCTGTGGTTTCCAAATGTCTTTGCCGGAGGCGGAATTGCCCCGCCCTTGCCTAGTCCGGGCTAAGTAATCTGCTCCGATTTGCTCTCTGGAGCTTTTGTTCCCTTCAAGCTTTCGGTACAGCTTTGGAGGCGGAGAGTGAAAATGGCAGCCTCCCAATCTCCACCCCGGAGGAGCTGAGAACTCGGGGTGAATAGACATTTTTCTAAAGAAGACATACAGATGGCCATCACACACATGAAAAGCTGCTCAACATCACTCATCATCAGGGAAATATAAATCAAAACTTCAATGGAATATCACCTCCCACCTGTCAGAATAGCTAAAATCAACAACACAAGAAACAACAGGTGTTGGTGAGGCTGTGGGGAAAGGAGAGCGTGAGCTCTCCTGCACTGTTGTGGGAATGCAAACTGGTGCAGCCACAGTGGAAAACAGTATGGTGGTTCCTCAGAATGTTAAAAATAGAACTACCTTATGATCCTGCAGTTGCACTCCTAGGTATTTATCCAAATAATACAAAAATACTAATTCAAAGGGCTATATGCACCCCAATGGTTATAGCAGTGTTATCAACAATAGCCAAACTATGGAAAAAGCCCAAATGTCCATGGACTGATGAATAGATAAAGAAGAGGTGGTATATATATAGGAATATTCCTCAGCCATCAAAAAGAATGAAATCTTGCCATTTGCAATGACATGGATGGAGCTAGAGAGTATTATGCTAAGTGAAGTAAGTCATTCAGAGAAAGACAAGTACCATATGATTTCATTCATATGTGGAATTTAAGAAACAAAACAAGCGAGCAGAGGGAAAGAAAAAAAAAAGAGGTAATCCAAGAAACAGACTCTTAACTATAGAGAACAAACTGATGGCTACCAGAAGGGAGGTGGGTTGGCAGGCGGGTGAAATAGGTGAAAGGGATGAAGGAGTGCACTTGTGATGAGCACCGGGTGTTGTATGGAATTGTTGAATCACTATATTATACACCTTAAGCTAATATTACATTTTATGTCAACTGGAATTGAAATAAAAACTTAAAAAAAAAGACACCAAATGAACAAAGGAAAAAAGAGAAAAACCAAAAAACAGACTCTTAACTATAGAGAGCAAACTGATGGTTACCAGAGGGAGGTGGGTGGGGGAATGGGTGAAATAGGTGATGGAGATTAAGAGTACACTTATATCTATATCTGTATCTATATATATAGATATAGATATTTTAAAGATTTTATTTATTTTGAGAGAGAGAGTGAGAGAGTGGGGAGGGGCAGAGGGAGATGGGAGAGAGAGAATCTTAAGCAGACTGTGCTGAGTGTGGAGCCTGTTGTGGGGCTCGATTCCATGACTATGAGATCATGACCTGAGCCAAAACCAAGTCAGATGCTCTACCCAACTCTGCCACCCAGTCACCCTGAGTATACTTATCTTGATGAGCCCTGAGTAATGCATAGAATTCTTGAATCACTATATTGTCTACCTGAAATTAATATAACACCCTATGTTAACTATACTGGAATTAAAATTAAAATATAAATAAAGTAAAATTGACAAATGAGTCTTTTCACATAAAGTTGGGATGCTTTTCAAGGGCAGCTGCTTCTGTCACTCTCTCAAATAAATAAATAAAATCTAAAAAAAAAGAAAAGAAAAAGGGACGCTTGAGTGGCTCAGTCAGTTAAGCATCTGACTTTGGCCAAGTCATGGTCTTGGGGTCCTGGGATGGAGCCCCGTGTGGGGCTCCCCACTCAGTGGGGAGTCTGCTTGTCCCTCTCCCTCTACCTTTCCCTCTGTTTCTCCCCCTTTTAATGCTGTCTCTCAAATAAATAAATCTTCAAAGGGCTGCTTCTGTGCTGGGTGAGTCTGCATGCAGTGCTTTTTTTTTTTTTTTTAAGATTAATTAATTTATTTTGAGGGAGAGAGAGAGAGGAGAGATGGAATCTCGAGTCCCCACTGAGTGCTCAGCCCACTGTGGGGCTCAATCTCATGATCCTGAGATCATGACCTCAGCTGAAATCAAGTCAGACGCTTTAATGACTCAGCCATCTAGGCGCTCCTGCACACAGCTCTTTAAGAGCCATTTCTCAGGTTGCCAAAGCCCTGTGGATCTTGTGGGCATGAGCCCCATTGGTCTTCAAAGCCATTTGTTTTAGGCTTTTCTCAGGTGTTGATCTTAAATGTTGGCATGCCTGATGTGGTGTACAAACCCTTTGATACTCAGGGAATAGCTGTGGGTTTTGAGTTTCCTCCCAAATATGGGTTGCCATGCTGGAGATGGGGTTTATGGTGAGATTGTGTCTCAGCCTTTGAGGTTTACCTCTCATTTGCTTGATGTGAAGTGGTTGTTCAGCCAGTTTTTAGGTTTTTTACCAGAGGAAATTGTTCCATATATAGCTATAGTTTCAGTGTGTCTATGGGAGGATGTGAATTCAGGACCTTCCTACATTGCCATCTTGAACCAAAATCTGAACAGAAAAGAATTTTATGAGAAAACACACTGGGAGTGTTTACAATGCTTACTTTAATGGCAAGTTTTGGGCTTAGAGATAATGTTTGCATCTTCTCATTTTTGTCCTGTCTGCCCTGTGATGTTTGATAAGGTAATCAAATAGGACACAATTTGCATTTGTTTCCCAGTTCAGAGACCATTTTGATATTCAGTTTTGGCAGTTTCACAACATTCCTAGGCTTGTTTGGAAGTCAGATTTATTCATTGGGCTTTTTTAATCTTACATTTGAATTTTGTAGTAAGGGAAAAATATTAACACAGGATAAATTTAATGTTTGACAAATTATTGGGGCTTCTTTGCTTATTTTAAATTTCCACTCAAAAGTTTGAAGAAGTAAAATCTAGGAATGTTAAAATCTCTTCAATTAATTCTGTTTCCTTTCCCAACTTACCTTCAACTGCGAGAGAATTTATTTTGAGACATAGTCAACATAATGAAATTGCAATGCACTGAACTAATGAGAAAATCTCAAGAGGTCTATTGCAGTGATCAAGCACAGTGGCCTATTGGAATGAAAAATCCTCAAATAAAGTCAACATCTAATTTTTTAAAAGTAAAATCTAAACCTCATTTTAATCACTGTCTTATTTTTATCTTTTGCATGTCAGCTTTATCTGCAAGGTAAAATTATTGCTTTTACTCTTTAGCATCTTTAAGTATATATATGGGCAGAGAGAGATGGGGTGTGTTTAATAGGGATCTAACCTAAAGTACACTAACAGATATTGTATGACCTCTCCTTGACAATTATTTGTTGTTGTATGGGAAAAAAAACCTACTTAAATAAATGAATCATCATAGTTTGAGTACTTTGAGCTATTTAGTATCAATAAATGGAGAGTGTAAGTCTTGATAATGAAAGTTCAAACTTTAAAGTCTCCACTTTACACAAACTGATTTTTCGTAGAAATATTTTGTGGTGATATATTCTTACTGGGTTGTCTCCCTTTCTTCTTTGGCCATGGACATATTGCTTGGTTTTTATGTTTTTTTAATTTTAATTTAGCTTAATTTTATTTTATTTTTAAGATTTTATTTATTTATTTGACACAGAGAGAGACAGCGAGAGAGGGAACACAAACAGGGGGAGTGGGAAAGGGAGAAGCAGGCTTCCCATCAAGCAGGGAGCCCGATGTGGGGCTCGATCCCAGGACCCTGAGATCATGACCTGGGCTGAACGCAGTCGCTTAATCAGCTGAGACACCCAGGCGCCCCTGTTTTTTTTTATTTTTAAGACTTATAAATGTGTTTACCCTAAAATTCCTATTTGGAGCTATATAAAGTTCACAGAAATAAATGTGAAGAAGAAATATTTAAGAAGTAGAGCTAATATTTTTTAGGGAAAATAAAGTGCTTAGGATTAAAGTGATTGGTAAAATAGTTTATATTGTCAGTAAAATTACTTAAATTGTTTAGAATATTAGATTTGGTATTTTGATTTGAATGTAGTGAGAAGGGACCAAGAAATGGGCAAGGCACAGAAATGATCATACAACACGATAGTTAATATAAAAGTCATTACAATTACGTAAAGAGAAATTTGTTTACTATGCTATAAAATGGGGAAACCGAGCAGACTTTGTTTAAACTGATGGGTAGAATCTGTTCCCATTTAAGGCTCTGAGAACTTGTCCTTCCATTTGAAGCCCAATTCAGATCTCTCCATGTGTTCTATGTGGCCTGAGTCCCTCAATTGCTATACCTAGTTTTTTTCTGTTTTACCACATGTTGCTTTTATCTCTCTCTCTTTTTTTTTTTTTTTGTATTCTCTTTACTACTTTACCTTGTGTTAAAGTTAGTGGTATAGTAGAAAGAGCACAAATATTGTAGTAAAAACCCGGTTTATACTCTGAGTCCCAGTGTACTCACTTGTAGAATGGGGAGTGAAATAGGATTAAATTGGAAAGCACAAAGTATCTGGCACTGAGCAGGCACTCAGTAAATGTCTTTCCCACTTCTGAGTTCCATGTCTAGTTCCTGAGTCGTTTATAAGTTCCTTTAGGGCAGAAAATATGTTTAATATTCATAGTAGTACCTTGTGCATAGTAGGTTCTAAAAGATTATTTGTTGAATTTAATTTGCTATAGTGCTGTGGAAGCTTAGCACTGTTATTTTCCATTTCTTTTTCCTCTGTCACCTTGGATTGAGATAAACATGTTGCTTTCATGAAATTGAGGATTTAATTCAGTAGGATGCCATTATAATATGACTTATTCCATAGAGTTTGAATAGTAAGGTCAAATCATTTCCCTGGAAACTTAATAATATTCTATAAAATCTTATTAGCCTGTCTCATAGCATCATAGTCCGTGGAATTCTGGTGTGTTTAAGATGGTGAAGTCTCTATCTGTAGAAATCTGTCTAAAGGCATGCAGTGAGAATACGGGAAATAAATGACATGAAGAGAGAGCAAATGCAAATGTCATTGCAAGTAACATTACTTGACATTTTCAATCACTAATCTTCCAAAGTATGTTCTAATTTACTAAAATAAACCAAGAATTGAATTTCTTGTGAGCTCCCTTTGTTTAATTAATTATTAGCAGCAGAACAGTATTCTGTGATCCACTGCAATTTGTCTCCTTTGTGTTTATCTAGTATCTGACTTAAAAATGAACAGAAGCATTCTGATTCAGCAGAACTGATTTTATAACTCATCTGCGTTATAGAGCAGAAATGAATAAATGTTTGCTGAACGTGCTACATATGCTTTGATCACCAAAATGTTAGTTTTCTTTCCTTCTCAAAATATAAGATCTGAGAGATCTTCCTGGCTGAAGTTTGTGGGGTGCTTATTTTGCATAGATATTTCTATAGAGGCAAGCAGCTACCTTTATATATATTTGTTTCCATGATTGGAATGTGAGAGCTCCTTTAGTACTTCCTCATTATGATTTGAAATTATACATTCATCACAATTTTTTTTTTCGTTAGAAGTAGCAGTACATACTAAAACACAGTTTTGTTTTTTTTTTTTAATGAGGTGTGCTCTTTTGTTGGAATGAGGACTAAACACGCTTCCCATTCATGCAATAATGTTGGTTATACTTATGATACAGTTTCTAATTCTTTATAATCAGTCTTTGTTATTTCATTGAAAGACAATTAGCATTTGTTCTCTCTGGATTATGAATGAGAGAAACTGAGGCTCAATCTGGACTATTTCTCTGTTTTAGATAGTTAGGCATTTGAGAAAAATGTCCTGCTAGCCTAATGATTTACTTTTGTTTTCAATTTCAGTTTCAAAGAACATTTGAGTCTCTCAAAAATGTTTCCAATAAATCTGACCTCCAGAAAACCTACCAGAAGCTTGGGAAGGAGCTGGAAAATCTGGATTATTTAGCCTTCAAACGTCAGCAGGTAGGAGTAAGAACTCTCCTTGGTGGAGGAGATAACACTTTATGCTTCCTGCCATCCTGCCTGTCAGGTTTAAGTGGATCTGGGGAGACTTATCTTCTAATGTTTAGGGCAGAAATAGGTTGTGCTGTGCTGTGCGACCTGCTGTGTTCATATGGCTTCCTGAAGCATTCATTGTCGCCCTTGCTTTTGGATGTGCAGTTTGGGGGTCTCCACATGTGTCCTTATACCTCTCTTAAAGAAAACTCCTGCTGGTTTGTGAAGCTATAACTACCCTTTGACTAAGGACGCCTCAATGTCATAAAGGAAACTTCTGTGATGGCTTGGCCAGATGGCTTTTATATTTGACAAGGGGATACTTGAGAAAAATCACCTGATGACCAGGAAAAGGATATAGATGTACATAAAAAATTGAGGGAAAGAATCACGAATACGCCAAAGTATGAATCAACCTTTAGTTTTCTTGTTTGATCTCTGAAGATTAGTGGAATTTTGCTAAATGTGTAAGGGGGAAGGAAAATATACTTTACAAATGCAAGGCTTTTAGCCTCCTTGTATAGACCTCTCAATAAGTACAGAACAAAAATAGACTTTTATAGAGTTGCTTTCAGAATTAGTATTTTTAAAAAAAATATTAGTAATCACTAAATTTTATATATTTGTGAGATGCTGCCACAGTAACTAGCTAGCTAATTTTCCCAAGCTGATCTTCACCAATTTCCTCACAGCCACTAGGCGTCAGGGTTGTCAAGCTTTTACCTGATTGCATGTTTATTCCGATCAGAACAGCCAGATAGAAGTTTAAATTAGGTTGCATGAAATTTGGGAATGTGTTCAATGATGGATAGTGTCTAGAAAAATGACTAAGTGGCTGACTCGCATGGCCAGCCACCGAGTCCATTATTTAAGTCTTTCCTGTTAGTGTGGCAAAAGGTGTGACTCTCTTGTGATTGTCTAATTCACAGATTTTTGATCTTTTGGATGAAGTTTTCAAAGCTGTGCTTCTTTTTTTAGTTACACTTTATGAAGTCAGGTCTAGAAATATTGACTTGAAAAGGGAATTGTGTTCTGGGTTTTGCTTTATCACCGACATTACATGGGCATTTAGCCTTCCCATTGCCCTATTTTCCTGCGAGTTATATTTATTTTGTAGGATGTTCTGGGGTATATGGAGCATCTCTGCATGTACTTTAATTTATATGAAAAAGGACACAATATCCATTTAAGTTTTATTTATTTATTTTAAAATTAGTGATGGCTTACATATTAGCACATGTAAAGGAAGTGGTCACGGTTACATAGAGCTAATACAGGAATCTCCCAGATGGTGCTACTTAAAATTCACACCATAAGTCACTGCTCTGGCCTATGCAATTTTTAGTACAGTTTTGTTTCCAAGAGCCATATTTTACCACTGAGGGATATTTGAGTTGGCAGGCAGTAGTCACTGTCCTCTTCTCTCATCCTTTCTTGTTAGCACATTTCCATTGATTAGATTTTCGCATTAGCTAATTGTGAATTTGGAAAAATGTGAATGCTTCAAGGGCAGAAGGGCAGGACTCTGCCTGAATAGCATTGAGGACAGATAAGTAAATTGCATGTGTGGGTGAAGAAAAGATGGGCACATGGGGTGTAAATGTGTGTACACTTAGGTATATATAAATCATATATACTGTTTATTAAATGGCAATTGTATGCCACATATTGTGATTAATACATTTATGGATCAGATCGTCAAATGTTTATAACAATACAATGGGGATGGTTTTATGAGCACCATTTTAAGGTGAAAAAGTGGTTAAGAGAGTTAAATAACTTGTCTAAGGTCACTGGGCTAATAAGACAAAGATGGGCTTCAAATCTAAATCAGTCTGACTCCAGACCTGGGCGTTTCCTAGGTCTCATTCCCAGTACCCCTGCAGGGAGCCAGGCTGGGGGATAGGAAGGTGAGGATGTCTAGGCATGCCAGACCCAGGGCTTAAAAATACCTTTGAGATGAACCATGAGAGACTATGGACTCTGAGAAACAAACTGAGGGTTCTAGAGGGGAGAAGAGTGGGGGGATGGGTTAGCCTGGAGATGGGTATTAAAGAGGGTACGTACCGAATGGAGCACTGGGTGTTATACGCAAACAATGAATCATGGAACACTACATGAAAAACTAATGATGTAATGTATGGTGATTCACATAACATAATAAAAAAAATAATAATAAAAAAATACCTTTGAAAGTAGGTACCTGGTGAGAGGCAAAACAGGGCTGGTTCTCTCCACCTCTCTTTCTCTCATGCAAATTGTTTAGTATATACAAAAACACAAAAGGATTTTTGAAATAATATCTTTAGACAGCTAAGAAAATGCATAAAACTTTATCTTCACAATCTTCTGAGTTTTATATTTAGTAACCATGGTTCTAGTGAAATTTATTCACACAAGGCAGTGTCTTAAACTCAAAGGGACAAATCCTTATGAAATGAACTTAACTGTATACATAACATACTGTCAATCCTTTTGTATTACACAACTCCAGTTCTCCTTATATTCTAATAATCATTTTTTTCTACTTGGAAAAGATGGAAGGGGAAGTGGAGGGAAGTGGAAAGAGGATGGTAGAGTAGAAAGAAAGTCATGGACCAAAGACTGATGGAAAAAGAGGGAAAGGAACTTGTAGGGATATGATAAGAGGGACCAAGTGAGGGAAATTAAACTGTACTTGGTTTTATATTGTGTACCTAGAACTCTTCATTTTATTAACCCCCAGGCTGGCTTCCTGAAGGGATATTAAGAATGAGACCTGGAAAAAGAGTATAGTAAACAAAAACATTGATTTTTGAAGAATTAAAAAAAAATTTCAAAATAGACAAAAAGGTAGGAAAAAAGAAAGGAATACAAGAAGACATAGCAAACGAGGGAGATGGCAGAGAATAGCAAAGACAAATTTTGTTTACTTCCCATTTTGCTTCCAAATGTAGCAGAGCTTCCTAGAAATTTGTAGTACTAACCAAGTTCTGTACCAAAGCCACAGATGAATTGTTGTGGATTAGGGTGGGCAGGGTTCAAAGAGTCAAAACATCATCAACTCTTCTCTGACTTGATGGGATTTGCCTTTTATCTCCAATCCTACCCCTTAAAAGGCCTCCAAACCTATTTTTTTTTTTTTTAAGATTTTATTTATTTGCGAGAGAGAGAATGAGAGACAGAGAGCATGAGAGGGAAGAGGGTCGGAGGGAGAAGCAGACTCCCTGCTCAGCAGGGAGCCCGATGTGGGACTCGATCCCCAGACTCCAGGATCATGACCTGAGCCGAAGGCAGTCGCTTAACCAACTGAGCCACCCAGGCGCCCAGGCCTCCAAACCTATTAAACACATATAAAAAGTTTCTTCTCCTGGAAAAGATTCAGGTCTCTGTAAAATTGCAATTCAGCAAGAAAGATTCTGCCTTATAGGGCAGGATTCTTTGTACCAGAGAATTAGTCATGGTTTGTTCCCTGGTCTAACCATATTTATCATTCCTCTTTGTGACAGCGCATAGCTCCATAAGGACAGAGCCTTGTCTGTCACCTTCAATGCTGTATTCTCTGCAGTGTTCACAACAGTATCTGATCCATGGCAAAACCTCAATAAATACTTGTTGGTGCTCTTGTTACTACGAGCAAGGAAGCATGCCTGAAGTTTTGGTCTCAGGTTACAGGCAATTAGTATTGATGTATTTTAGTACACTTTTAAAATTCAGAAGGGCATTAGCCCTTTGGCTTCCTGGATACCAAAGGTTGACAGATGGCCCCTTGCCTTATTTATCATTTAGATTTTCCCCTAACATTTATAATTTTCCATCCATTTCTTTAAATAAACACAAAATGTTAATGTTACCTTAACTGTGAATTATGGATGACCAGTGGATTGATTATAATTATTTTCTTGGCCTCATTCATTAGATTTTTTTTTTTTTAAGATATTTATTTATTTATTTATTTGACAGAGAGAGACACAGTGAGAGAGAGAGAGCACAAGCAGGGGGAGTGGGAGAGGGAGAAGCAGGGTTCCCGCCAAGCAGGGAGCCCGATGCGGGGCTCGATCCCAGGACCCCAGGATCATGACCTGAGCCGAAGGCAGAGACGCTCAACGACTGAGCCACCCAGGCGCCCCTCATTCATTAGATTTTATTTTCTGTCCCTCTCTATGACATTTTAAACATCATTTTGAGAGATTTTTTTTTTTTCCTGGGCCAGAGAGATCCCTGGAGTACTTTGCTCTAGTTTTTTACCTTTTTTTTTTTTTTTTTTGAGTTACTGTACTTTCTCTCCTAAGTGTGAGCTTAGCTATTTCTTTTCTTTCCTTTTCTTTCTTTCTTTCTTTTTTTTTTTTTTTAAAGAGTGAGTGCTTGTACTTCAACAATTCCTTGGGCTATATTTTAAGTTGGGGCTCAAGCATCTCTCCATTTTCCTACTGTCAAAAAGACTAATGTTGAAAATAGCTTTGGTTGGAAGAGGTGAGAGGAGGCCCTGATAGATGAGGTGATGGGTTTTCCAGGATGAATCAGCCCGAAGTAACCAGATGACAAAGCAAGATTAGCCTGAGAATCTGGAGCCTTTTTCAGTTTTTACTGTCTGGAGATGCATTCTTGGAATTATCTGCTTTGACTGTTTGGTTTTTATCTTCCTGGTTAATGTTACATGGGAATGGTAATAGTAAGCTTCAGTTATTATATAGAGTCCAGATTTATGTATTAATTTGAGAGGTTATAAATCAAGAAATTTCCTTGGGGCTTTGGTTTTGTGGAATAAAATAAAATAAAGTTTGATTATCTGTACTTAAATTTAATTCCTTCTTCTCTTTTCTACCCGTAATACTTTTAATAGCATTATAAGACACATCCCCTTCCCAGAGGTTTATGAAGTCCTTTGTATAAATTCAAGTTGACATTATTGAGTCGAACATTATGTAGACTAAAGTACATTTACATATTGATGTGAAAATATGTAAAATTAAAATACTGTACTTCAGATACACATCCATGTTGGAACACATCACATATTCCTGCTCTCCCTCTTGTCTCCCTAATCATGCCATGCTATTCTGGCCCTTTTCACAAGGTTTATAAAACTTGGTATTTAGAGTATCTAGATCTTTTCTATTTGCTTATTTAATTGCTGATCATTCTTTAAAGCAAAACTGAAGTCTAGCCTCCCTCATGACACTTCATCCTATGACCTCTAGTCAATATGTAAGCTCTTCCTTCTTTGTCATTTTTAGCTTTTATCCGTGTCATACAATATAGCATCTTATTGCTTATACACTTATTCTTCAGTAAGTGCAAGTTAGAGTATAGCTTTGTAGTCAGCCAGATCTAGTTAGACTGTTTGTACTGCCCTGGGCACCATAGTTCTTTTTTTAAAATGTTAGAAGAATAATACCTAACTTATAGCCTGTTTTAAGGAAACAATATATAAAGCATAAAGTACATAAATGCTTTAAAACCTTTATAGTACATAAAGGAATCGGTATGTAAAGAACTTAGCACCATGCCTGGCAGGTAGTTAGTATACGTAATAGTTATTATGATGTTGTTTTGTATTATTCTCGTAAGTCATCTTCCATAATGGTAAATTCCATAAGAATATGCTCTCTATTCTGTACAGTTTTGTACTGCACATAAGGTTCAGCACTGTTCTTAACATATCAGATGGAATGTTTCTGGACATATGTGTTGTAGGGGTTGGAGATCTGTGTGACAGAACAAACAAAAAAACCCCCAAAACTATTGATACCTTTTGAGAAAGGAGTTGCATTTTTTGCTTCTAATGTGTTTTATGGTCTCTTGATGGGCAGTAAAATTAAGGTCCTGAGTATTGTGCCATGGCAATATGTGGTAGAAATAAGGTCTTAGACCCAATGTTCTGCCAAATCCCAACTCGTGTAATAATTACATCCTATGTACCTAAACTTGCCGTGTGGTTCCAGGTGGTATTGTTCAGCACAATATTGTTCTCTCTTTAGTGATAATATTCAGGAATGAACCATTGTTTTAAAAAAAATTTTTTATTGTTATGTTAATCACCATACATTACAGCATTAGTTTTTGATGTAGTGTTCCATGATTCATGGTTTGTGCATAACACCCAGTGCTCCATGCAGAACGTGCCCTCTTTAATACCCATCACCAGGCTAACCCATCCTCCCACCCCCCTCCCCTCTAGAACCCTCAGTTTATTTTTCAGAGTCCATCATCTCTCATGTGAACCACTGCTTTTTTCTTTCACTGAGCTGAGTGAGTTAATCCCTTCAGATAACTCCCAAACCAGAAGGGTATATAAGGATAAGGATAAGAATTACATTTAAAATGATTCCTTATCAATGAGGAAAAATAGAAATAAATTTAAAGAAATCTATTTAGTAAGAATGACTACAGGTTAACATCCTTGCATTGAAAAATAAAATTCCAGGTGGATAATGACTGACCACATAGAGAATAATCCTAGGCTCACCTTGGAATTCAAGAACTCTGAGGACATAAGACAACAATGTTGGGCTCCTCTGAAATCAATACTTAGCAAAACAGAACTGAATAGTGTTAGGCTCGTTGTTGTTGTACTCTAGCATATAGAGAAGAGGAAGCTGATGAATTCCAGTAGTAGTCTTCAGCAGTGTAAAGACTTATGGCAATAAAAATGTTATAGATCATTTAGGATGAGGGGATATGCAATGATATTGCACTAGAAGTTGCTTATCTATAAGGACAGCATAATATAGAACTAACTTCCCATTACATTAACACTAAAAATGGAAGTTGTAAATATATTTTACTTAAACTTTAAAAAAGAAAGTACCTAGGGATTTGGGATTATTCAGATGCAGTCTAAGGAAGAGTGTAACTGGGGGCTAAATGGGCATTAACAGGAGGTGTTAATCTTCTAGAACAATAGTTCTAGAAGCAGTAGATTCACTTCAGTGATTTTTGCTAGATGAAATATGTTAATAGCTCAATTGGGAGAAGAGCCTTCCTTTCCTTGTTCTGTAATTAATCCATCTCTCTTGAAAGAGTTCTGATTGAATTACACCTTTTAAGAGTAAGTCAACCAAAGACTGCTACATTAAAATTTTCATGTCTACCTTAGATGGTATTCTGTTTCTTACTTGCCCAATGAAGTAAAATGATTATTTATGCCATTTATAAAACTGTTTCTGAAGATCCAAAGCATTTCAGACATTATTTGAAAATTCATTGCACAGGTATTAAAAATGTTGAATTGTAAGGCTGTGCTGCACCAAAGTTCAAACCATCCCCAACATGTTTTATCCTATCCACTACAGATGCAATTCCATTTTTATTCAGTTGCACACAGTTTGTCTCACAGGAAAAGAAAAAAGATGGCATTACATTTATTCTTCACTTTTCTGGTACAGAGAGAGAAGAAGGTTGGATACATCATTCAAGGTCATTCCAAGTCAGTAACAGATTCAGAATTAATATTCACATTTCCTAATTTCTAGCTTATTGCATAGCCATCTAATCATTTTCACTACTTCATAAACTGCAGATCTTTATAGGGTAATTTCTTTTTCTATAGTTATAGTCTGAAGTTAAAAAACCTTATGGATTTTTATGTAAGAACCTCATCCTTTATTTAAAAACAAATCAAAATGATGCATATTATATGTTGGTTCTCCTTCTAAAATTTGATTTCCACATTGGACATAATTAATAGTCATGACAAGTAGGTGTCTTCTAATTAATTAGTAAAGTACAAACATGGAGACATCTTTTTAATTCCAAGGTTTGCTATTCTATTTCCATCTGTTGTCTCTAGGGTTCAGTTTATTGGTGGCACGTAGGTAGAAAGCTGTTGAATCAGGCAGATACTAGCTGATTTTTATGCACCAGAGAAGATTTATTAATTTTTTACAAGTTTGTTTTCTATGATAGTTTGCCTCATGGGCAGCTTATAGCTACTTCATAGTGGGGAATGCTTATTGAAATAGTTAATGCTTTGTTATGGGTTGTTTTCAAAATTTACAATGCTGATGGGGTGCTAAAAAACTTTAGTGTTTGCATCAATATGGCACTTATTTGTGCCTGTCTTATATTGATATACCTAAGTCCATAAGATTGTCAATAAAAGTTGGTTATTGATGAGGAATTAAAGTCCTAAAAGAGTTAACTCTGAAAAGATATCTTCTCTAGTCTGTTTTGTAGCTTGAAGATGATCTGTGTGTGCAAAGAGGATATATTTTTACTCCAAGGACATGAGCTGTGGTGGCTTATGATGCAGACTAAAGAAGGCATACAAGAATCAGAACCTTAAACTAAGGAGTCTTTGGAATTCATCTAACCCAACTATTTTTATTTTAGAGATGAGAAAAATGAGGCTCATGGAGATATCCTGTACAAGGCTACACACTTGCTAATAGCAGAATGGGGCAGTAACGGAGTGACATTTTCTTTGGTTCTTTTGTGAGTCCGGTAGCCTAAGTCAGCATAATATGTGTACTGGTCCTTCAGTATCTCTGGTTTGTATACTGAATATAGATATGGATACTTTTAACATCTAAATTTATGTGTATACTGTTAGATATTGAGATGCCTGTAAATGCAGGTCATTCAGTAGTGCCATTTTTTTAAAAAAGAAAAGACAATGCAGTAATATTACAATATTTTATAAGAGGTAGGAATTATAAGCGTCGTCTAATTCAGTCACTTCAATACACAGATACACAAATAATACAGAAAACATCATTTTGTTCTTTTATTGCAGAAGAATTTTGATTTCTTTGACAGTTTCTAGATCCTGTGTCCTCCAAGCCACTGCCCTCTAAACCAGTGCATCCCAAACTTTATTTTATTTTTAAAGATTTTATTTATTTATTTGTGAGAGAGAGAGCAGAAGCAAGGGGAGCGGCAGGCAGAGGGAAAAGCAAGCTTCCCGCTGAGCAAGGAGCCTGATGTGGGACTTGATCCCAGGGCCCTGGGATTATGACCTGAGCTGAAGGCAGACGCTAAACCAACTAAGCCACCCAGGCTCCCCTCAAACTTTATTGTGTATACAAATCACTTGGGAAATTTTGTTAAAATAGACATTTTGATTCAGTAGGTTTGGAGTAAGACAGGAGAGTCAAACAAGCTCCTCAGTGATGCTGATGCTGCTGATCTATGGACCACACTCTGAGTATGAAGGGAGTTTAAATAATAAATTGCAGGAGAGTATTATTTCCAGTTGTATCTCAGAAGCCTAATACAATCCCTGGAATATAGTAAGTACTTAGTAAATATTTTGGATTTGGGTGATGATCGGATAGGAAGCTTTGTGTCTATATGTAGGACATAGAAGGTATTGTCATCCTTACTATAATATCCTTCATCCCCTTACGTTGGTGTTTCTCTGTTGAAGGGACATGCTTGTATACATAAATATTGTATTTTTTAGATTACTTATTTCAGGAGTTGTAGAAGTTGTTCTTTTTTTTTTTTTTTTTTTTTTTTTAAAGATTTTATTTATTTATTTGAGACAGAGAGAATGAGAGAGAGAGAGAGCACATGAGAGGGGGGAGGGTCAGAGGGAGAAGCAGACTCCCTGCTGAGCAGGGAGCCCGATGCGGGACTCGATCCCGGGACTCCGGGATCATGACCTGAGCCGAAGGCAGTCTCTTAACCAACTGAGCCACCCAGGCGCCCTCAGGAGTTGTAGAAGTTGTTCTATGCACATCTTTGCCCCATGTGAAAGAACAGGTTGAATACGAGAGCAATTGAGTCTAAGGTACAAGGAGCTGAAGAAGAGTTAAGAATGTAGTCTATTAGCCCCGCAGTGTCCACTGTGACTTGGCCAAACTGACCATGGGGCCAGCCGTATTAGCAGCATCTGTTCCAGAAAAGCAAGCTCAAATACTTACTACAGACCTGATGAAAATTATAATCTCAAACAATTCTTGTTAAATTTGTGTATCTAAGTTGTACCTCTCTACCTGTGTGCACAATTAGAAAACATCACAATGACTGTTACTGCATCCTTGTCAGGTGAAAAGATTATTGCTATAGCTGTAGCTCTGTGTTAACAGTAGAGCTGGGAGTGCGCCTAAAGCACTACTGGCTAAAATTCAAAGGAAGTGTTGATGTTGCTAAGATGAGGCCAACGGTTTTGCTGACAGAAGAGCTTTAAACATGCACACACCAATCATGCAGCCTTTTGTAGATGTTAAGTTGTTTGTTTGTGAGCGGCTGATTGCCTGACAGCTAATTTAATATATGATGAGGAATTCAGTGTATTCCTTTATTTTTTCAAAAAGCATACTCGATTTTTCTCTTCAAAGTACCATATTTGGACAGTTTCAAGTTGTCTATTTAGGAGGAAGCTAATCAGCTTTTATGTTTTTTTATCATGCTGCAAATGTGAAAGCAGTAGAAAATACATATTGAAATACATCTAGGTAAGGGGAAGAACCACCAGAAGATGGAGCAACAGGCTGGTTTGCTCTATATCTTGATCAGTGATTTACAAGAGTATATGTATGCTTAGGTTTTCTTCCATACACTCTGGTTTGAAATGACCAAAAAAAAAAATTATATATATATATATGTTAATTATAATTCTTCAGAGTCATATTACAATTTAGATGGGGTATCTTTGAATTTTTACATTGTAAATAGCTTTTCTTTCTTCTATGAGCTGCTGATATTTGTATTCATTGACCAAATTATTGACTATATTTTGGTTAATATTTTTAGTATCACTTATGGGATTTTCGCAAGATGCCACAATTAACCTGTAAAATACATTGCATTCTTCTCCTTAACCGTATTTTTATGAATCTAATTTTTTCTTTGTTGTAACATACAGCATTAATACATGCTAACGTTCTCTATATAAATGCTGCTCATATTATTATAGCATCTGGTTGTACCATAGTTAAGTATTTATCATTCACTCCATTATAAAACCTTTGTTCCAAAAGCTGTATGAGCCTATTAGATATATACACAATTAGGTAGGTAATGATCTGTGGCTGCATCCATACAGCATCAACAGCTGACCTGTGGCTGATTTTCCAAGTATGGTGCTGATTGTTGATAGGAGGTACTTAGAATATGGATGAAACTGTTTTGAGTATTTTGAGGGCTTTGTGTGTGTGTGTGTGTGTGTGTGCATGTGCTCTGAATTTAAGTTCTATATTTTGTTTTAACTTTACTGTTTGCTATTTATTTCCTGACTCTGATTTAGATATTGGTATTTATCTGTTTTGTGCTAAGCTCTCCATTCACACACTGGGAATTTCTGAAGCCTTTCTTGGTACTTTCATTGGGGCAGAAGAAGGAAATGGTCCACCACATGTTTCATCACTGATAGTTAGACATTTATGTCTTCATCCTAAATTTATATTTGTAAAATTAAAGGTAATTGAGTTTTGGTCTTTTTCCCAGTTTCAGTGTTAGAGTCATTAAAAAAAAAAAAGGCTGTCATGGAAGCTGACACTATGAAGGAAAAATTTGAAGGAAGATTTGAAAGAGAAAAAAATGCATTAATGAAGGGAACTATAAAAAAAAGTAGGATACTTTTGACATTTTTGATAATCATCATGTGTAAATTTAGAGAAACTAAATATGGTAACTTATTCTGGTAAATATTCCAAGTTTTGGGGCTTCTTTGTCAGCTTTTGAGTGTAAGCTCAATGAGGCTCATTTTCTCAGGGTAGAGGCATCACTTCTCACTTTGGGTCAGAGCAGCAAGTCCTGGGGTGTGATACGATGTATCATAAAAAATAAAGAGAAGTTTTGGTAAGCAGCAATGTGCTGTATTGAGAAAACATTCGACAGAAAGCTTTCGCTTGGCTCTTGCTCACTCTAATAAAAGCATATGTCTATACTATATAGTAAGAGTAGGCACACTTAAGGTTAAACTCATTTAACAACTGAGTAATTATGTTTATTTTACTTACGACATGGGTATCATTAAACCTAGACTAAGCTGAAGTAAATGGATTAAATGTACTTGAACTTTGTTTTAAACTTAGAAGAGATGATCTATTTGGAAACTGAAATCTGTCAGGAAACAGGGAGTATGTAACTCCTGGCTTAAGATACTTGAGATATTTGACCACTAAAGTAATGGGTTAGAATGGGATCCATGAAACAGAAAATAGCATTATACCAGTGGTAGGGTGTTTAGGAAAGGAAGGAAACTTAAATTAGATTCTGCATTAAGTAATGTATGCTAAGTAAGTTAGCGCTTGTGAACATGCGGTGCTCATGAGTGACTTGTATAATGGCTATGCATTTTCTTCTGCTCCAAACATCTGGCCCTGCAGACATAGAGAATATCTTGATATCTTTGTTACTCTGTATTTTTAAGAAGTTTGGAAGGTTTATTTCTTACCCTTGGTAATAAGAATTGTTTGTGCACATTGCTTCTATTGAAAGTAATTTCTTTTTTTTTTAATAATTTTTTTTAAAGATTTTATTTATTTATTTGAGAGAGAGAGAATGAGAGACAGCATGAGAGGGGGGAGGGTCAGAGGGAGAAGCAGACTCCCCGCCGAGCAGGGAGCCCGATGCGGGACTCGATCCCGGGACTCCAGGATCATGACCTGAGCCGAAGGCAGTCGCTTAACCAACTGAGCCACCCAGGCGCCCGAAAGTAATTTCTTACTGTCATTAGGATATCAATATGAAAAAAACTGAAAATGACAATTTTCAAGAATGTTGGTGTAAGTGGAAGAGATGTTACTATTCTATATTGTACATTTTTAATGTACATACTTTTTGCATATGGATCTATATGAGACCTGAGATCAATGAACACGCTCTAAAATCAAGCTCTTAGACTAAAAACTGTTGGTGATACTGAAGAACATGAGTAATTACGAGTAGTTTTAGGATAAGTAGATATGACTGGTAACATTTTTATGAAATATGGCATTAAGACATATTTATTTTGAAGACCAATAAACTGAAAAGACCAGTCACACATCAGAATAATAAAAGAGGGGTGCCTGGGTGGCTCAGTTGGTTAAGCATCTGACTCTTGATTTCAGCTCAAGTCATGACCTCGGGGTTGTGAGATCGAGCCCTGTGTCTGGTTTCACTCTGAGCTTGGAGCCTGCTTAAGATTCTCTCTCTCCCTCTCCCTTTGTTCCTCCCTGCCCACCCCCCACCCCCGCTCTCTTTCTCTCTCTCAAAAAAGAAAAAAGAATAATAAAAAAAATGTAGTTAAGATTGATGTATAGCATGTTAAAGTGAAGTGCATATTCCCTAGGAGTACTCTGAAAATAATGTGTGTATCAGCGGAATTATAGGCACCAGAAATAATATATATAGCTTATGATTACTTGTTTATTTTTTTAGAGAGAGAGCAAGGTGGGGAAGGGCAAAGAGCGAGGGAGAGAGAGAACCTTAAGCAGGCTCCACACCCCAATGTGGGGCTCGATCTCACAACCCTGAGATCATGAGTTGAGCTGAAATCAAGAGTCAGATGCTTAACTGACTGAGCCACCCAGGCGCCCCTATATAGTTTCTGATTATTAATGAAAAACATGATACACATTTCTTATTTGCTACATCTTCTTGTGAACTATATTCCAAAATTGATGGAATTATGATGATGCTAAGAATTCATTTCGTTGTGTTACATTATAAGCAATTAAAAATTTATTTGTAACAGATAACCATGTTCTCAAAACAGTAACCCATTTTATATCTAGCCATCTGTATGAATATTCTCCTTAACTTGACCATATTCTAAAAATTGGCTTTACCAAAGCTTCTATTGGGTCAGGGCTGGAGTAAATAGCAGGGGGTGAGGACTTCCTGCTAAAAAGGAGACTCAGAATTATTATGCAGTAGTTTGGGAAGTTTGGATATCTTTTTTGATCCAGTGGAGCTGGGCAGAACCTGAATAATGACTGAAAAGATTTCACAGCCATATTTAACTCAATTCAGACAAGTAAAAAAAATAGAATGTTTTACTTGCCCACGATGTCCCCTTTTTAAAAAAAAAGTTAGTAATTGAAGTATAGTTGACATACAATGTTATATTAGTTTTAGGTGTACAATATAGTAACTTGACAATTCTATATATTACTCAGCGCTCACCATGATAAGTATAGTCACCATATTATTGCCACAATATTATTGACTATATTCCCTATGCTGTACTTTTCATCTCCGTGAGAAAATTTATTTATTTATTTAATAACTGGACATTTGTACCTCTTAATTCCCTTCATCTATTTCACCCAACCCCCACCCTCCTTCCCTCTGACAACCACCAGTTTATTTTCTGTATTTAAGAGTCTTTTTTTGTTTCTTCTTTTTTTATATTTCACATATAAGTGAAATCATATGGTATTTGTCTTAATTTAAGGCAAATACATTAAAAAATAATGAGATAGTGTGTTAAATTATATAAAAACCCAGAACTTGGCTTCAGTAAAGGCAGAAAGTACTTTATTATTTTTTAAAACTTATCTTCCTCCTAAGCACTAACACAAGCCGTATATTCATGAATAAATCCCCACCACTGTCTGAGCCTAGTCTGCTGAAAATAAAAAGGCATATATAATTCTGTCACACAGCAAGATAAAAGCTGGGTTCTTTATGCATGGAAACCATTTTCTACTAGAAGGAGTTGTAAAAAAATAATAGAAATATAAAGAAAGTGAGTTTATGGAAAGAAGATCGACTCTTATTAACATTATGTAAATACTTTCTACAAGGGTGCTCTGATGTAAGAAACATACTATGTAATAATTCACTTTAATAAACAATAGGTGATGATTATTCACATAATAACAGAGGGATTTTTAGTGTACACAAATGTTCATTTGCAGGTTATTGACAGAGAGGTTGGAATGTTAGGAGACAGTGTCTACTGGACATTCTGTAGTAATGAAGATTTCCTATCTCTGAAGCTGTGGGAATGCCTACTATGCAGATTTTTAACTTGTTTGATTTCTGCAATAATCATGTGATGGAAATGTTATTATAGGGTGATAACCCGAGCCTTGAAGTGATCAGTGAAAGCAGGTTACATTTTGATAATGTCCCGTAAGATTAAGCATATTGGTCCTGGTCTCTACCCCCACCAACATTTTCCTAATTTCTTATGACAGGGCCTAAAATAGAATGCCTATTGCTTCGTGTGCAGGTAGTGGGATTGTCTGAAGGGAGTGCCAAAAGCACACTGTTTAACGAGGAGGAGTATGGATGAGTGCATCGTAATCGTAAGGGATAAGTGAGTCCTAGGTAGAAGAACCAATCTAGAGAACACATGGTAGCTGCTAAAGGAATATTAAGAGGGGAGATGATACGGAAAAGTTTAGCATTCAGGGTAATATGGAATCCAAGGTACATTCTTAGAAGCAAAGTGTGAGATTATATGGCATAATTTTACTTTGACACATTATGTTCTTTTTTCCATTTTCCTCCTGGACTGCCCACACCAGAGGGAAGTTTCAGATCAGGCCTAGATAATAACAAATGGCAATTCTCGATATCTTGCAAGGAGAGGCAAGTAGACATAACCAGGTTGTCTTTTCCCCATTCCTTGCCACCCCAGGAAATGCCCTCCAAGCTTGGGAGAAGAGGAGAATTGGATAGGAAAAAACAAGCTTAGACACGGTCTGTTTTTGTGCATGTCCTCCACTGTCTGCAGCTACTGCCCCCATTCCTCAGGCAGGGAGACACGCTAGAACTTACTCCATTGCAGTTTGGGGGATCTGAGATAAATAGTGAAATCCAGGTCTAATCTGGTCTTCTGAGAGGAGAACGCTTTCTGGGGATCTTAGTGTCAGAGTGGGTGTTTTTTTTGGTTTTTGTTTTACCATGTTTTCAAGTCAGAATTTTTTTTTCAGTTCTGAAATAGTGTGGAAGGCATCAGAGAATTCCCTTGGGACCAGAGTGTGCTACGGAAGTCATCTGAGAGAGGGGATCAGGGAGCTCGGTCACGTGGAGAAGACAAGGGCAGGAGATTAAAGAGGGATGGGTGAGAGAAGTTAGAGATGGCCTCAGGGATCACCAGTTTGCAGTGGGAACTGAGAACGCTGCGGACTGTCCAGTTGTCATTAGAGAGAGCGTCTCCAGTGCCAAAGACCAGATGGAAGGAGTTGCATGAGGAACAGGAGGCCAGTGAAGGACCAAGGCAGAGCCAGGTGGATGTGAAGATGGCTGTCTTCCCAACTGTCCTGTGTTGGCAGCTTTATGAACTCTCCTGTGGTTTAGACTCATCCCCAGAGAGGGGGAGGAAAGAGGGATTTAAACCTGAATGTGATTGAATTATTAAACTAAACAGATTTCTGTCACTGAATTGGGCTGAGTTTACTTGAAAAGGATTAAATTAAATTTTTGCCCTGAGCAAAATGGGGCTTGGAGTAAAAAAATTAATTTTATTACAGAAAAAATAAGTTATTTATTAGTTACACCCTCATAAGGCTGAAAAAAAGTAAGTTATATTTTTACACATCAGTGTTTATGATTCTAAAATTTGTATCTGCTATGAAGTTCTAAATCCAGGACTGAATGGGGGAGCATTATGATGTTTGGAAATATAGCAGATATTTAGATGGTGTGTGTGTATGTAGCACCTGAAACTTTATCATTGACGTTGGCTTTTCTTTTTTTTTTTTTTTTTAAGATTTTTTTTATTTATTTATTTGAGACAGAGAGAATGAGAGAGAGCACATGAGAGGGGGGAGGGTCAGAGGCAGAAGCAGGCTCCCTGCCGAGCAGGGAGCCCGATGCGGGACTCGATCCCGGGACTCCAGGATCATGACCTGAGCCGAAGGCAGTCGCTTAACGAACTGAGCCACCCAGGCGCCCTGACGTTGGCTTTTCTATTCCACTTCTGCCATAGCCAGCTGGGAGATGAAGTATCATTTTGGTTAGGGTTACTGGATAAAATATAGTATGCCCAATTAAATTTGAATTTCAGATAAACAACAAATAATTTTCTTAGTATTAAGTATGTCCCAAATATTGCACCGGGTATACTAAAAAAGTATTCATTATTTGTTGGAAATTGAAATTTAACTGGGAATGTTTGATTTTTATTTGCTAAATCTGGCAAGCCTTACTCTTTGATACACATAGCAGTGAAAAAATAGAACTAGCCTGCACTTTACTCTGTAAAGTTCGACAACAAATGGGTGCTGTACAACAAGTGTTAATACTACATTTCATGGAAGAGGCAATTCTTTTTTTTCAAGATTTTATGTATTTATTTAGAGAGAGAAAGAGTGTGAGTGGGGCAGGGGGAAGGGCAGAGAGAGAAGGAGAGAGAGAATCTTAAGCAGGCTTCAAGCCCAGAGCAGAGCCGGACATGGGGCTTGATCTCACGACCCTGAGATCATGACCTGAGCTAAAATCTAGAGTCAGTCGCTTAACGGACTGAGCCACCCAGGTATCCCCAGAAGAGGCAATTCTTGGTGCATCTTGATGGGTTGGGCTGACTTTCTGAGACAGCCAAATCTGGACAGACAGAATGGACCAGTTTAAGAAAATTGCAAGAATATAACCTATTTGGTGACTTGTTCTAGAACACACAAATAGTAAGTGACAGAATAAGGTTTTTCCAGGTCCAAATGGCCTCCATAATACAAATTCAGGTTTTAAAGAACTTCTCAGGAACATATTTATTGTATAAATAAAAGTACTTTTAAGATCTGGGTGGTTTGGTAGCTGTTGCTGTCTTCTCTAATGTACTCTTCCATTATGGTCAAGCCTATAAAAGGAAACTTACAAATCTTTTCCAGGAAGCATGCCTTTGAAATTAGTTGAATAATTTTAAGGAAATCATGAGATGCTACTTCTTTTTAACTTGGCATTTTATTCAAAGGGTGTTTCTGAAATTAAACCAGTGGGAGTTTAGCCAAAATAGTGCTATGACACAATGATGTCATTTAGAGAAATGTGCTGAGTTTAATAGCTCTAATTATTAGCAACTTTAAAATCATAAGGCAATTAAAAAAAAAAAACCCTCACTTCTCTACTTCAGTGGAATACAGTTTCATTATGTGAAGCATTTCACCTGGTTTGGGATAGTTGGCTTTCAGTGACTATTTGAGATCCCAGTGTCACAACAAGTCTCCTTTCCTTATATTTAGTTTCCTCTTTTGTCCCAGAATAATCCTGTGTTCTGGACCCCATTTCCTTCTGTCCTCTGAGGACTTTTCTCCAATTAGAATGCCTATTTTCTCTCTACTTTCAACTTTTCTTACTCTTGTTTCCTCCCTAGCATATTATTAACCTGCTAAAGTTTGGCACAAACACACATCAACCTTCATTCAAAACTGTATCTGCTCTGGGAGTACCTGGGTGGCTCAGTCAGTTAAGCATATGCCTTCGGCTCAGGTCATGATCCCAGGGTCCTGGGATGGAGCCCTGCATCGGGCTCCTTGCTCAGCGGGGAGTCTGCTTCTCTTTCTCTCTCTCCCTCTGCCCCTCCCCACTGCTCGTTCTCTCTCTCTCTCTCTCAAAGAAATAAAATCTTTAAAAAAAAAAAAAAGCTGTTACCTGCTCCAGTAACAGTCCTATCTCTTTTCTATTCCTCATAGCTAAGTTTCTGAAATATTTTAGGTGAGCTAACCTGCTTACTTAACTACATCAGTTCTTGGACAGAATTAGGACTGTAGCTAATTATTATTAACTGGCATTCTATTCCCATTAAGAATCAGATACCATATAAATTCCAAAATTGACCATGAAAATAAATGAAACGAAATTTAATATATCTTTTATCAAATATGTGTTAAGCATATGAAAACAAACTCTTAATATAAAAGCTATGCAATAAAAATATTCCTTTTGTGAATTTTTTTTTCATGGTTTGGCTAAGTGAGGCTTCTGAAAATAGGAGACCAAAGAAGTATGGCTTTGAAAGGCTCTTCTTTCGTGGTAAAGCTACCTTCAGAAACACAAGCATTTTTATTGTTTTAAGGATCTTCAGACTTCATTCATATTTAGGGCAATCTGTTATTAACATTTTTGTCCATTCATTGGACATGAGTACTTCAGTGGTCTTTGAATTGTTAAATATAGGCAAGGGAAGGTTTTTATGATGATTTTTTTTATGATTCCTCACATTTTCATTTTAATATGAGTCAGCTGATTTGCTCTGTCTTGACCAGCTCAGCAGCATTGCCAATGGACTCAGTAGGAGATGATTTTATCAACAGTTGTAGGGCAGATGTAAGTACCAGTTTTAGTTTTAGTTTTAGTTTTTTTTTTTTTTTTGAGAGTTTTAATTATGTGCATGCTCTCTTCTCCTTAGCACTGGCTGTTCCTCTTCTTGGAATGCTTTTCCATCAGAACTTCATAGCATGGTTCCTTCTTATATTTCAGGTTTCAGTTTAAATACTACTTCCTTAGAAAGGACTTCTGTAATCCATCTAAGGAAGAATCATCTCCCCTACTCCTGGCCTCTCCATAACCCTTATCATTGTATGAAATTATCTTGTACATTGAATTTTTTGTTGTTGTTTATTGTGCAGCTTTCTCCATTAGAATATAAGCACCTTGTCTTTCTTCATATTGAATGGTGCTCAGTAAATATTTATTGAAGAAATGAATGATATGGAAGGTTAGTGATATCAGTGTATCAAAAGTCAAACCTTTCTTAGGAACACTTTGTATGTAATTGTTTTTTAAACTTCTAACTTATGGGGGTGCCTCATGGGGCACCTGGGTAGCTCAGTTGGTTAAGCGTCTACCTTCGGCTCAGGTCATGATTCAGGGTCCTGGGATCAAGCCCCGTGTCAGGCTGCCTGCTCAGCAGGTAGCCTGCTTCTCCCTCTCCCTCTGTCCCTCCTCTGCTTGTGCTCGCTTGGTCTTTCTCTCTCTCTCTTTTTCTCTCTCAAATAAATAAATAATCTTTAAAAAAAGAACTTCTAACTTTCCTTTTTACTTCTCAGTAATCTGGTTTCTGTCCTCTAGTTGCACCAACATTGTTGTTACGATCACAGATCCAGTTGACATTGTTCAGACCTTTTAACTTAACTTCTGTAAGGCATTTAACACTGTCACCTGGCCTTCCTTCTTGTAAATCTTAACTTTCTTTTTTTTTTTTTCTTTAAATTTTCTTCCTACTTGTCTAAATACTTTGAAATTTCTCTCAGGGTAAATGTTGATTTTTCCCAGAACATGACTGCTTTTCCTTTTCTTTCCTCTTCATTTTCCTTTTTTTTTTTTTTAAACCTTCTACATACACTATAGAGTTATTTCATATATACCTATAGACTCAATAAGTGCCTCTAATTGGTAATTAGGTGACTCCCATATCTTCATTTTACTGCAGATATTTCTCTTTAATTCCAGACTTTATCTGGTTAGTTAATGGGCTTTTACTATTATCTCTTCTTGCCCTCCATTCCTACTTCTTTCCATTTGTATGCCCTGCTTTAGCAAATGCCTGCTAACTGATTTTCTTGCATTCAGTTTCACTCCTTTTAAATTCAGCCTTAAATATTGTAGCTGGAAAGGTTTTTTTAAAATGCAAATCTGAGCATGTCATCATGTAAAATCCTTCACTGGTTCTCCATTGCCTTTAGAATAAAATCCAAATTTTGTAAGGCATTTAAGACCCTTCATTTTCCAATAAGAGCTTTGTTTTCAGCCATATCAGAATATTTGTAGTCTTTTGAACATATCACATTTCCTCTGGCTTCATATGCTTGGCATATACTATTATTTCTGTATGATTATTTTCTTCTCAGAGTCTCCTGGCCTGGCTCTTACTTGTACATCAAGTTGCAGATTTGACTGCTCCTAATTTGGGGTAGATGTCACGTTGTGGTGTTTTGAAACCATTCCATGCATATTTTTATCACATCACTTGTCATACTGTACTTTATTTTCCTGTCCCCTTTAACTATATTATAAGCTCCTTGAAGTCATAGAGAAAATTCTTTCCTCTCTATTCCTCAACACCTCAAACCATGCCAGGGACAAAGTTGGTTTTAATGTTTTAATGACTGGTTGTCATGTGAACAAGTAATTACATAGTTCTGTGAGTATCTCTGTCTCTGTGTCTCTCTCTTTTTGTATGTGTGTGTGAAAAGCCTTCATAATCTTTTGTGATTACTTGATCCAGTTTGGAGTATTGTGTCACCATTTTCTTTTGCCTCACTATTATTTTGGGAGAGGGGATAGCATTTTCATGAACTGAATTGTTTTGGTTCTTATTTCTGTTTTCTTGTTATATTAGTTTTTGTACTTGTGGATTGCTTGAGCCTCCCAGGTAAAGCCTCTGGGAGGGTTTACAAGATTCCTAGCTTGAGCTCTTCTGTCAAGGTTGCAAAATACAGTTTATTTCCTGGATGGCTTTTTCTGGAAGGGGTGGTAGGGAGAGGGCTGGGAATCCTTCAGTTTTTATTTTATTTTATTTATTTTAAACATTTTTTTGGGGAGGGCAGCAAAGCAAGGTTTATTGAGCGATAGCAAAGCAATCGTACAAACCTCCTAAAGAGGGAGGGGACCCGAAGGGGTTACCAATCCTTCAGTTTTTAAAATATTCTTTTGTTTTGCAGGATCCTGAATTTCCCTTTCTCATTTTTTTTATGTTCACTATGCAGTTTCCAGAGAGTGTTTCTCCATTTCCCTTTTACCCTTTTCTTCCCCAAAGCCTTTTTAACACTGGCTCTTAGAGTCTTGGGCACTAGTCCCTCTCTCTAGTTGGCTCTGATCTACTGGGACTTTTTTCCAGCTTTTGTGGAATTTCTTTTTCTAGCTGTGATTTTAGATCAGTCGTAAATGTTGGTGCTGGGTTCCCTCTTCTATTTTCAGTGTAGTTTTATTCTCTAGACTGTTCATGTTCTCCGGGAAGGCTTGCACCAGGATTGCGGAGGGTTAGCATGCTGGGATTTGGTGTTAATTTTCCATTTACATGTATAATTTGGAATTTAGGTTGTTCTCTCTTTTTTTAAATTTATGTTGAAGGCATAGGTTTTGTGTGGTTTTATTTGTTTTTTAATTGTTTTTTTTTTGAGAATGTGCCAGGAGATTCGGACATATACAGTTCGCATTACCTTGGCTATCCAGATTTTGATCATAAGTTTTTAAGAAGATTGCACAATTACCATTTATCTCCTGGTAATATAATTTATTTTCGCTCTTTGAAAAAAATAATTTGAGACATTCTTCAGTAAGTGTTGTGACATTTCTGTTGGAATACCTGAATTGTCTAACAGCATTAATTTAAAAAATAAAGTGCTTAACATTAAGAAAGGTAGAGAAAAGATGAGATTTAGCACCAGTTTCACCCTTGGACAAATTCAGATTAGGATATAGGAGATAGGAAGAAAATTAGGATCTTCAGAGTTTATGGCCAGTAGAAGAATTCAGGAGAATAAAATTACAGCAAGATTAGTACTTTATGCTAAAGACATTTGTGGTGAGTTTTCTCTTCAAGAAAAGTAGCTAAGTACTAGGTGCAATAGTGAGAGCTAAGCAGTTTTAAAACAGTTTGGCATTTCATTTCCATGATATTGATTTCCTCCAGATAGTTATCTAAACCCCTGAGAAGGTGGGCCAACGTGCTCTTCTTGGCCTCTTTCCATGCTTAAGTATTTGGCTCCTGTCAACGAGCAAAGATCACCTGCTACATAGGCTTCTAGTGAATAAATGCCCAAATGGAACATGACTAGTTGCAACTTAGGTTTAGAAGTAATGGTTCATTTTTTTCTCAACCAAAAAGATTATGGTGATTGCAGAGGTGGCCTGGGTAAGGAGTGGGGGAAATTATTCAGTTGTAATCAGCATTGGACCTTATAAAATATATTTTAGTAATTAAACTAAAACATATTTCATTTTGAATTGAGTTTGACTAATTTGCTGCGAGTGAAAGTTGAATCTTGGTTATATATAAAACACTTCAAGGAAATCTGTAAAAGATACACTAATGGAGATATAGAGATAATTGTTTTATAAAGGAAATTTAGTTTGGTTTGCTGCATATATAATACTTGCTGTACTGATTCATGCTAGGGAAGAAGAAACAAGTACAAAAAGAAATCAGCCAGTTCAAGGAATCCCTGGCCCATGCAGCCTCTATGAGAGCCATTTATTTCTTTTCAATACCTTCATTTCTTACTTTCAAAAGTTAATATTCCCTTATATTTTCTGAATACCATCCTTGTACCATGAACTATTTTAGCCAGATTTTTACTTATTTATTTCCTATCTTTCCCTTCTCCTCCCAGCAGGCTGTGTCCCCCTGCTGTTTCTAGTTGCCCAGGAACCTCCAGTTTAGAAACTTGACAAAGTTCTGTATTTCTAATATCCCCCAACTTCTACCTCCCTTACAAACATAACTCAGATGCACTAATCCCTGTTAAATTGTTAGTGTGAGCAAGACACCCTCCTTCTGTTCCAAACTTGGGGTTCATAGAAGTACTCTCATGTTTGTCTTCAGAGTTTAGAGCCCCCTCATCCACAGATCTCTAATAGTAGCAAGTCTGAACACTCTCATGTCTTCTCATTAGACCTTCTGTGATGTCTGGGGATTGTAGATGGCCAGGAATAAAGCTGGGATCACAACAACCTTGGCCAGATGTATGGGGTTGATTGTACTCTGCTCTTCCCACAGGAATGGGACTTGGGATTCTGCTCCTCCTACGAGAGTGAGGTTGCCTGCTGGACTCTGTATTAGTTATGTACACAGCTCTTCCCATTGGCTATAGCCGTGTTCCCAGAGATCTGGGTTACAACTCCAGCTCTTCCAAGTGCATCCTCTTTCCTTCCATGGGGAATCACCCAGGGTGTGAGATGGCTTATAAACACAATGGCCCATTTTCGTTTAATATAGTCCTTAATTGACTAGGACGATTTTTACATTCCTTTCTCCCCTCACCACCTAACTTATGTGAAGGGAGCCACCTTTATGTTTCAGTGACTGTGACTTGGGCAATTTGGTCAGAAGCCGAGAGAGGGGACACACATACACACTCTTCCAAGGGTTTCCTGTTCTATAGGCTGGCTGTGTCTCAGCAGCAAAGACTTACTGAAAGTACAGGAGGTAGGGTTGGGATGATCAGGAAACTTGGCAGCCAGTGGAGGAGACATTTTTGCCAAGGAGGATGTCTTACTGTCAAACCAGAATGGTCTTAGGATGGTCAGTTTTATCTAGCTTGTAACTGAACTCCCAACAGAAAACTGACACCATAGGCTTCCTTGTTGCTGCTCTTTTCTCCTGCATCCAGGTGCTAGAGCAGCTCTTCAGAGCTCTTCTGTGCACTCAGTAGTATTTGATTTCTCTGAAGCCTTGTGCAGAGTGAGGTGTACTGCCAGCACCTACATTATGATTAGGGGCTCCAGGTAATCATTTGGAAGGACTGGTTTTGGTAAGTGCTTTTTGGATTTGGTATCATTACTGGAAATCTGTATTCTTTTTTCCCCAACTACCATAAGATTGCAAAACTTAAATGGAAGAAAGTAGTAAAAATGACTAAAGGGTGAGGAAACATGACTCACTGGAAAGAAATTGAATTTACTTAACCTTCAGAAGAGAAGGGAGAGAAGGGACCCCTTAACTCTACTGTTTGGTAGAAAATGGCTATTATCTACTTCTCTGAGTGCAGAACAAGATCAGAAGATAAAAGTCTGTTATCCAGGTATAGATATGCTTGGATACAGCTAGCAATTATTTAGCAGCTTTCTCTGTCTCAGGTTGTGCTAATCACTTTACTTATTATTTCATTTGACCCTTGAACTAACTTTACAATAATATTATTATTTTCCTGATCTCACAAATGAGAAAACTGAGGCCCATGGAAGTTAAACTTGGGGAATACAAGGACCTATTAAAGTATGAGAGGGAAGCAGAAACTGAATGTATATACAAATACTAGCTGTTGAAGTAAGTCATGGGTCAGAAATCAAGCACGAATACAGAAATCAGGAATACATAGTAAAGCAAGAATAGTGATTAAGTATTTAGCTGACTGTCAGGAAGCAGAAAATCCATTGCAGTTGAGGACTGGGGAAGGGTGGGGGCTCATAGCGCTTATGGTGAAGGAAGGGATTAAAGATCAGTATCTAGATAAGCAGTGTTTTTATCAGATAGGAGATGACATCCACAAAAAGACTGATTATGGAGGCAAACTTCAGCTGCATCCCGAGAATCTATGTATATTTCTGGTTAAAAGAGACCCTTGTTCCCTGGGCATGGGCAGTCCCACAAATAGAACAGGTGAATGAATCTTGAGAAGACTGCCTTTGATAATGCATCCAGCTGTGTAGCTGCCACATAAACCACCTATGACTTAACAACTTAAATTGTGACACCTGTGTCACAAATGACTTACATTCTTAAAAATTCCCTAGGTTTGTGTTGCTTTTTAGCAGCTTTATTAGATAATTGGCTTCTAATTTGGAATTTTTAACTAACGGAAGGTATGGCATTATTGATATCTCTGTAGGGGAAAATACTAGTCTGGCTGAAACAAAAGAAAACCAACAAAAGAAATGCTTTTTATCAGACGATCACAATTAGCCTTCAAAGGAAGAGACCCTTAGTTGCTTTCCTTTTCAAGTGCACATGGAACAGTCTCCAGAATAGATCACATATGAGGTCACAAAACAGGCCTCAATAAACACAAAAGATTGAAATCATACCATCCACCTTTTCTGATCACAACACTGTGAAACTAGGAGTCAACCACAAGAAAAAATTTGGAAAGATCACAAATAAACATGGAGATTAAACAACATGCTACTAAACAATAACGGGAGGGTCACCAATGAATAGGTCAACCAGGAAATTAAAGAAGAAATAAAAAAATACATGGAAACAAATGAAAATGGAAATACAATGGTCAAAACCTTTAGGATGTACCAGAAGCAGCCCTAAGAGGGAACTATATAGCAATACAGGCCTACCTCAAGAAGCAAGAAAAATCTCAAGTAAACAACCTAACCTTACACCTAACGGAGCTAGAAAAATAACAACAAATGAAGCCTTGAGCCAGCAGAAGGAAGGAAATAATAAAGATTAGAGAAGAAATAAATGATGTAGAAACTAAGAAAACAATGGACAGATCAATGAAACCAAGATATGCTTCTTTGAAAAAATTTAAAAAATTGATAAAAGTCTATCTAGACTTATCAAAAAGAAAAAAGAAAGGACCCAAATAAATAAAATCACAAATGAGAGAGGAGAAATAACAAATAACACCACAGAAACACAAACAATTTTAAGAGAACATTATGAAAACCTATATACTAACAAATTGGACAACCTGGAAGAAATGGAAACATATAGAAACATATAAACTATCAAAACTTGAAACAGGAAGAAATAGAAAACTTGAACAGACTGACAACCAGCAAAGAAATTGAATCAGCAATAAAAAAACCTCCCAACATACAAAAGTCCAGGGCCACATGGCTTCACAGGCAAATTCTACCAAACATTTAAAGAAGAGTTATTACCTATACTCAAAACTATTCTAAAAAATAGAAGAGGAAGGAAAACTTCCAAATTCAGTCTATGAGGTCAACATTACCCTAATACCAAAACCAGATAAAGACTTTACTAAAAAAAGAGAACTATAGGCCAATATCTCTGATGAACATGGATGTAAAAATTCTCAGGCTGAACCCAATAATATTTTTTTAAAAATCATTTACCATGATCAGTTGGGATTTATTCCTGGCTGCAAGGGTGGTTCAATATTCACAAATCAATCAGCGTGATACCCCACATTAATAAAAAAAGGATAAGAACCATATGATCATTTCAATAGATGCAGAAAGAGCATTAGACAAAGTACAACATATATTCATGATAAAATCCCACACAAAGTAGGTTTAGAGGGATCATACTTCAACATAATAAAGGCCATATATGAAAACCCACAGCTAACATCATCCTCATGGGGAATAATTGAAAGCTTTTCCTCTATAGTCAGGAACAAGACAGGGGTGTCCACTGAATAACTGTGTTATTTAACACAGTACTGGAAGTCCTAGCCACAGCAGTCGGACGACAAGAGAAATCACTGTTTGCAGTTGACATGATACTATATATAGAGAACCTGAAAGACCAAAAAACTGCTAGAACTGATAAACGAATTCAGTAAAGTTGCAGGATAAAAAATCATTGTACAGAAGTCTGTTGCATTTCTGTACACCAAAAAGGAAGCAGCAGGAAGAGAAATTAAGCAATCTGTGTCATTTATAATTGCGCCAAAAACCATAAGATACTTAGGCATAAAGCTAACCAGAGAGGTAAAAGACCTATACTCTGATAAAACACTGATGAAAGAAATTGAAGATGATGCAAAGAAATGGAAAAACATTCCATGCTCATGGATTGGAAGAACAAACATTGTCTATACCACTCAAAGCAATCTACACATTTAATGCAGTCCCTATCAAAATACCACCAGCAGTTTTCACAGGGCTAGAACAAACAATTCTAAAATTTGTATGGAACCACAGAAGATCCTGAATAGCCAAAGCAACCTGGAAAAAGAAAAATAAAGCTGGAGGCATCACAATTCCAGACTTCAAGTTATATTACAAAGCTGTAGTGATCAAAACAGTGTGATACTGGCACAGAAATAGACACATAAATCAATAGAACAGAATAGAATAGAAACAATAGAAAATCCAGAAATGAACCCACAACTATATGGTCAATTAATCTTCAACAAATAGTGTTGGGAAAACTAGGCAGCTACATGGAAGAGAATGAAACTGGACCACTTTCTTATACCATACACAAAAAATAAATTCAAAATGCATTAAAGACCTAAATGTGAGACAGGAAACCATCAAAATCCTAGGGGAGAACACAGGCAGTAACCTCTTTGACATTGGCCTTAGCAACTTCCTTCTAGATATGTCTCTTGAGGCAAAGGAAACAAAAGCCAAAATAAACTGTTGGGACCTCATCAAAATAAAAAGCTTCTGCACAGTGAAGGAAACTATCAACAAAATCAAAAGGCAGCGTATGGAATGGGAGAAGATATTTGCAAATGCCATATCTGAGAAGGAGTTTGTGTCTAAAATCTATAAAGAACTTATGAAACTGAACACCCAAAAAACAAATGATTTAATTAAAAAATGGGCTGAAGACAGGAATAGATATTTTTCCAAAGAAGACATATAGATGGCCAACAGACACATGAAAAGATGCTCAATGTCACTGATCATCAGGGAAATACAAACCAAAACCACAATGAGATATCACCTTCCACCTGTCAGAATGGCTAAAATCAACAGCACAAGAAACAACAGGTGTTGGTGAGACTGCAGGGAAAGGGGAACCCTCATGCACTGTTGGTGGGAATGCAAACTGGTGCAGCCACAGTGGAAAACAGTATGGTGGTTCCTCAAAAAGTTAAAAATAGAACTACCTTATGATCCAGCAATTGTACTACTAGGTATTTACCCAAACAATACAGAAATACTAATTCAAGGGGATATATGCACTCCAGTGGTTATAGGAGCATTATCAATAATAGCCAAACTATGGAAAAAGCCCAAATGTCCATCGACTGATGAATAAAGAAGAGGTGGTATATATACAATGGGAATATTACTCTGCCATCAAAAAGAATGAAATCTTTCCATTTGCAACGACATGAATGGAGCTACAGTGTATTATGCATTTTTTGGTAATATTGATTATCCATATTTACTTTGAGATTTGAAAATAAAACTTAGAGTAGGAAACATTTGGAAAAAATATTTAAAATATTTTTACAGTGTATTATGCTAAATGAAATAAGTCAATCAGAGAAAGATAAATACCATTTGATTTCACTCATATGTGGAATTTAAGAAAGAAAACAAATGAGCATAGGGAATAAGAGAGAGAGAGAGGCAAATTGAGAAACAGACTCTTAGGTATAGAGAACAAACTAATGGTCACCAGATGGGAGGTGAGTGGGGGGATGGGTGAAATAGGTGATGGGGATTAAGGAGTGCACTTACATGATGAGTACCAGGTGTTGTATGGAAGTGTTGAATCACCATATTGTACACTTGAAACTAATATTATACTGTATGCTAACTGGAAATTAAATATAGACTTAAAAAAAGAGAGTTTTTCTAAGTGGATTTAGGTCACAGTTAGGGCTTTCTATGTTGGTTGTGGGCTTGGCTTGGTTTGCCATTAGCTTCTGCCTCTGCCTGGAAATGCTGCAGTGAAGCCATATATTCCTGTTCCAAGGAGACAGTAACACCTGTTAGTAGTAGAAAACAAAAAGACAATGATGAGAAAATTAAATTCGGATTAATTTTTATCAAAACCAGGTCTGACTTCCACCATGCCACTGCTACCTGACTTGAGAGCTCTTCCTTACATGAGTCAACAGTCACTAGAGAGCTTTAATTTTGAAGGCCAAACTTAATCTTAAAAAAAAAAAACCTGATAAAAGCTCTATCTCCTTTACCTATTGCCTCCATTTGCATTGTTTGAACTTCTGTGTTAAACTCATGGTAATCAATAATAAATTGCAGAAGTCTTTGAGATTAAGAGTTTCAGATAAGTGAGTAGTCTCAATATTGGGAATTACTTAAAATTGTTGTTTTTGATAGAAATCTTAAAAATGATATCTCTCTCTGCATATTCCTGGCTTTTAAATTTAAAAAGTACTTGTAATCACTGAAATACTGCAGGCATATAGTCTTATTGTAACTCTTTTAAACCTTTCCTACCTTCTTTCTGGGAAACTCTGGATTTTGGGGGAGGAAGCCTTCCTTAGGAATTTTAAGTCAAGTTTTTTTAAGTATAATTTGCATACAAAAAATTTAGTCTTCTATGAATTTTGAAGATGCATATGGTTGTGTATCTATCACCACAATAAAAATATAGAACAGTTCTGCCGCTCCCAAAATTCCCCCTGCTTTTTGCGGCTTACCCCTCCCTGGACCCTTGGCCCTTGGTAACCATCGCTTTGTTTGTTGTCTCTGTAGTTTTGCCTTTTCCAAAATTTCATATAAATGGAATCATACCATATGTAGCTGTGGCTTCTTTCATGTAGCAAATGCATGTGGGATTCACCCAGTTGTTGTGTCTATCAGTATTTTTATTGCTGTGTAGTACTCTACAATTTGTTCATTCACCAGTTGAAGGACATTTGAGGTATTACCAGTTTTGGGCTATGATGAAAAAGGTTGCTATAAATATTTGTGTGCAGGTTTTTGTGAATGTAAGATTTCATTTTACTTGGGTAAATATTCAGGAGTAGGATTTCTGGGTCATATGGTAGCATATGATTAAGTTTATAAGTTTGTGCTGGGATTTTGATTGGGATTGTGTCAAATTTATAAATCATTTTAGGGAGTGATAACATCTTAACAATAGTGAGACTTATCTATTAGCATATCTCCATTTTTTTAGGTCTTCTTTTATTTCTTTTAGTAGTGTCTTTTAATGTTCAGCTTACAGAGCTTACATGTATTTTGTTAGACTTACATAAGTATTTTGTCTCTTTGGTGCTATTATAAATGATACTGTCTTTTAAAAATTCAGTTTCTTGGGCGCCTGGGTGGCTCAGTCGTTAAGCATCTGCCTCCGGCTCAGGTCATGATGCCAGGGTCCTGGGATTGAGTCCCACATCGAGCTCCCTGCTCGGCAGGAAGCCTGCTTCTCCCACTCCCAGTCCCCCTGCTTGTGTTCCTGCTCTCGCTATCTCTTTATCTGTCAAAAATTCAGTTTCTTTCTTTCTTTTTTTTTAAATTCAGTTTCTTATTGTCCATTGCTAATATATAGAAATGCAATTGGTTTTTTTTTTTTTAAAGATTTTTTATTTATTTATTTGAGAGAGAATGAGATAGAGAGAGAGCATGAGAGGGGGGAGGGTCAGAGGGAGAAGCAGACTCCCTGCTGAGCAGGGAGCCCGATGTGGGACTCGATCCCAGGACCCTGGGATCATGACCTGAGCCGAAGGCAGTCGCTTAACCAACTGAGCCACCCAGGCGCCCCTGCAATTGGTTTTTATGTATTTACTTTGAAGGCTGTGACCTTGCTAAACTCACTGATTAATTTACTCCTAGTTAGAAATTTAATCTCTCATATGTTAAAGCAAAATATATAATTTCAAAGATTTTTTTCTGTGTCTCTCTCTCTCTTTTATTGTTAAGTGGAAGGAAGGGTGTTTTAGTCAGCTAGGGCTGCCATAACAAGATGTCTCAGACCTGTAGGATTGATTTTTGATGAGGACTGTCTCCTTGGCTTGCAGATGGTGCCTTCTCACTGTGTCCTCACATGGCCACTTCTTTGTGCATGCCAGGAAGGAGAGAGGAAGAGAGCGATAGAGTGCGAGGGAGAGCAAAACGGGGGGGAGAGAGAGAGGTAGAAGGGAAGAGAAGAGAAGAAAAAAGAAGCAAGAGGGGAGTGGGGGAGGAAGGGAGAGAGTACTCTGGTGTTTCATGGCTTATAAGGACACCACTCCTATTAATATTCCACCCTTCTAAACTCATTTAACCTTAATTGTCTCTGTAAGGACCTATGTCCAAATACAGTCACAGTGGAGGTTAGTTAAGGCTTCAACATATGCATGGGGGTGGGGGTTGGTGAGGGAGATACAATTCATTCCATAACAGAGGGGTAGGTTTTCGTTTTTTTGGTTTTTATAATTAGCAGTATAATTTTCATTTATTTATTTATTTATTTATTTATTTATTTATTTATTTATTTATTTATTTATTTATTTATTTATTTGAGAGTGAGAGAGTATGAACAGAGGGAGAGGGGGAGAGAGAATACTCAAGCCAGACCTCTTACTGAGTGCAGAGCCCGAGGCGGGGCTCGATCCCAGGACCCTGAAATCATGACCTGAGCCAAAATCAAGAGTTGCCACTTAGCCAAATGAGCCACTCAGGTGCCCCAGTTAGCACTATAATTTAATGAGCCTCCTAAGTCATGCAAACGTACACCTAGAGCCTAGTCTTGGATGGAAAGTGACAGCTTTTCTGTGTAATAAAGTACTAGGCAGAACATGGATATCTAATATTAAATATTAGGTGGTTTTGTATTTTTTGGTATGCTGTACATTTCTCTCTTGTCACTAATGTTTAGGAAAAGTCTGTTACAGATTTTCATTACTGGGGTTTGAAGAATAGTGGAGGAGGGATGGTGGCCACACTTAGGTTTGAGTGTGTATGAAAAGCATAGTATCTACAGAAGGTAAGACAGTGAGCAGGAACTGAGAATTCCATGAAAGGTGTCCAGGGAGTTTCAAGCTCCTAGAAATCCTTGAAAATTCCCAAAGCATGTGTGATGAGGGCTTGAGCCATTTTATCTGGAGATGAAAGGAAAGGATAGCTCCAGATGGCTTATAGATTTAGGCTTACCTAGATTGTATTAGTTAAGCACTTTATCATATTATAACAGTCTTCACTGCATGTATTGTTTATTCATTTGTCACGCATCCAACATTTATTTAGTTTGTTGAACTGTTTACAGGGATACGACGTTGAAAGGTAGTATCCAAGTCTTCAAGAAACTAACTAACAGGTTAGGAGGAGTGAGAAACATATGAGCAAGTGATTGTAATATATTGTGATAACTAAATAAACATATATACAACTACAGAGGCCAGAAAAAGAAGGACCTCATCAGTCTGTGATTAGGTAGGAATTACTGAATCCAGAGAGTTAAAGCTATAGACTGTAGTCTGGCATCATTGCTTCAGCAAAAGTTTAAGCCATTGAAATTCAGATTTAGCTTCATAATGGATGCTTGCTTTGGGAACTTAGTACACTCTTATTATGTTATGATCTTCCAAGAGGAATGAAATCTTTCTGTAGTGGTTTTCAACCATGGGCAGTTTTGCCTCCAGTGGACATTTGGCAACGTTTAGACACATTTTTGGTTGGAGGAAGCAGAGGAGTGTGACTGGCATCTAGTGGGTAGAGAGGCCAGAGATGCTGAGAATATTCTGCAATGCAAAGATAGCCCTCCACAACAAAGAATTATTTGGCCCCAAATGTCAAGAATGCTGGGGTTGAAAGTAACAGATATTTGGTTTGGTCTATTACTAGTACACTGAATGGTACTGCTGTTAGTTCCAGCGAGGACCAGATGATGGGGCCAGTTAGGTCAGTTATGTCTCATTGCCTTTCCCCAAATGGAATTGATCAGGTCCTCTTATGTGTGTGTACGTGCACGCCTGTGTATGTGTGTGCTGGCTAGATAACAGAAGTTTTATCTTTTGGATAAGGAAACATCATTTTTTAAAAGCCATCTATGTGTCTAGACAAGCTCCAAGTGATCTGTCAGGTACATAATGTGACTTGTGCCTTTTAAAAATCAACTGAACTATGTGTTTACCTGAGAGACTGGAGTAACTTTAAGACATTGATTAAAAAAACATCTCTTACACATATGTATGTTTCTCAGAGAGTAAATGCAGTGGGTTCAAAAAAGATTAAATTGATTTGAACTTTAGGGGGACTAATACGTTCTTCATGAAAAATCTTTGAATTTCTGTTATTTTATTTTACATATTCTTGAGGGAATATTAGGTAGAAATAAACTTGGAAGTAGGGAGAAAAATCAGGAAATCAGAATGATTTTAGGATATAGTGAATAGTGCCAGACATCTTCTTTTAGCAACTTTTATTCTCATGCATGTTTTTTTATGCAGTGCTTTTAAAGGTTTAAATTAAGTAACCAGAAAAAAATTTCTTTTTGTTGATGTTGGTAAGAGTTTCCAATCATAGTGTTCAGAAAATTAGCATTGGTCCCAGGTACATTCTTCCAGCCTTTCCTGTTTCCCAGCTGCCTCTGACAATATTCGGAAGATACAAGCATCTGCCTCAAAGCAGTATACTTAAGCTTCCGCACAAATTTTCATAAAAGAAAATGAAGATAAATAGGAGAAATGGGTTGTTTTAGTTAAGATATTTGCCATTGTGACGAAGAAGCCCTTCATTTTAATGATAGATTTTTTTAACTTTTCTATTTTTATTTATTTATTTATTTAGTGTTCCATGATTTATTGTTTGCGATTGATAGATTTTTAATGATAGATGGTTTTTCTTTGCTCATCTATCAGTCCTCTCTGCTCCCTTATTGTTCCTCATTGAATTTAGAGAGCACCCATTGGATATTATCTTTTATTGTTGATTTTCATTGTAATATGACTAAGATCATATAAAATGTTTGTAGATTTGAGTTAGGTATTTAAATTATGTTAAGAAACCAGTAGGAAAGTGATAGAGATCTAGGAAGACAAGAAACTATTTGTCATACTTCAGAAACAATTATATATACATGCATTGGCTACCAACAGATAATATTTAGATTTTCAAACACTGGTTTACACCTCAAAATTTTTGTGATATTTCTCTACCCTCATTTCCCCTAATCTAATTTTGTCCCACTTTGGAGATAGACAAACTCAACTTTTATTCTTGCCATCGGCTTTGTTCGCACACGAATGTACTGCCAAATTTGAAATTCTTCCTAGTGAGAAAGATATATCCTAGTTTTTGGCTCTTCATATCTGATTATCCTAAAAGCAATGGCAGCACCGACACTTTTCCAGAATGGAACAATTATAATTAAGTAGTAAGCAGAGAAGACCACTGGTTATACTATAATATTTGTGCTTCACAATTATATTTGATTAATTGGCTGAACGTACAAAGCTATTGCTGGGTTAATCTCCCCCCCCCAATTTTTTGTATTATTTTATAACTCTTTCATTATTCTGTGACACAACTTTAAGCATATTTAGACTGCTTACATTTTAAAAAGGAATCTGGGTATATATCCCCTATGAGATACCATTAATAAGGCATCACATATAATTAGGAAAAACAGCATTGCACAGATGAGAAATGTGTTTTGGCAGAAACAAATTGTGGTGCATATTAGTATGTCTTTAGATCCAAGGAACATTTGATAATTGAGTGCAGTTAACTTCAAAATAAATCTTGATTCTTTTTTGGAAGCATACACAAAATTTTCGGTGCAAACTAAAATGATAATGTGAAAAGTAACCTGACAAGTAGATATCAAACCTGCAGATATTCTATAGAGATAAAACCCTACAGGTGAAAATAATATCCAAATTGAAATAAAAATATGACTTTGGGAGGAGAGGAATTGTTCTCAGTTGACAGGATAAATGGCAGTATCTTTTGATGTAGGGAAAAAAATAACTAATGCTTGATTTTCATGTGGTTATTATTAATTTTTGTGTATGTGCAGTAGAGAGGCTGTTTTTCTCTTTCTCCAAATAAAAAGAACATTCTATAGTCTCCTATGTGTTTTATTTTCCTGTTGTTTATTTTACTGATAGGCAGTAGCTCTCTCCCCAGGGTGCTGAGTTGACCTTCATGTGAGTTACATCTAAAGCCAGGAACAAGGGCATACAGTGAAATCAAGGATAATTGCTTTATGGTAAATCTTTCCCTGAAGGCTACAGAACCTTTCTGAAATGTGCAATTTACTTAAAACCTTTATTATTTGTTTGTTTTAGATTTTTTTCTTTTTAACAACAGGCATCATAAATAGATGTATAAGCTAAGGAGAGCCTGGGCTTATAGATAATTATGTTTTAGGAAAGAAACTTTACTAGAAAAACTGATTGTAGTCTCATTCTTCCCCCTCCTCTTCTTTTCCAATCTATAATCTAGAGTACAAACTCTCTTACTGTGAAATACTTGGGGAGGACAGCTTTGAAACCATAATTCAATTGCACGAGAGTATTAGAGCTGGCACTTTTGTATTGGGTAATTAAGGGTGAAAAGTGGCTATATTTTTAGGCTGGCGAATCAGAGTAATATAGCTATTTTTAAAAAATTAAATTCTATGTTGAAAAAGGATTCTTTTCTAAATAGAATGCAACCCTTTTAAAATATCAAAAGTTACTGTTTATAATAACACCACATACATAAGGCATTATTATTTAAAATGATGCAAAATGTCACTGAATCTTTCTAGCCTGAGACGAAATGCTTCCTTGGCACCTGACAGAAGCAATGCTAACTCTCAATAACTCTCAATTATGGTTATGAGAGACAGCAAAAACACAGGCAGTTGCATTCACAAAACATTAAAAATCTTCTGGCATTTATTACAGTTTCTTCCCCATCAAACTTTTTTCCCCTGAAGCTTCTAAGAAGGAACAATTATGAATGATCTGTACTTTCTTTTTATTTTCTTACATGCACTTTTGGTAAGGGTGATGGAAATGGTCTATGAAGAGAGCTTCGGGTAAAAGGGAAACAAAAGTCCACAGTTTTACACATCCAGAATAATCAGCCCCTGGAGTTTTCTCTTTGGGACAAAATGTCCTTCCTTTTCTTCATAGGATCATTTCAAATCCTTTTCTGTTAAAAGACCCACAAATTGCTGAAAGGCACTTACTGCAAATAGGGTTACATAGATGTCATCATAGTTTTTAGCCTTAACAAACAGTATAGTCAGTGTATGTGCAAAGTGCGCTGAAAGGTCTGCTGGGCAGCTCAGTCTGAGATTCAGCCTTACTTTCAAGAAACATGCATCTGTCTGCTGGTCCAATAAAACAGTAACAGTAGCAGCAGCAGAAACACAAACTGTAGGAGTAAACAGTATGAGTAAACAAGGGCTGTTGGAGAGATATAAACAAGATCTTTTATTTTCAGAGTCACAGGAGAGATAATTACTGCAGACCAGAGAGATCAAGGAACTTCTCATTTATTTGGGAGTTAACTCTTTTGTTCTCTGGACTTCAAACAATATGAAGAATTTAATTTATGCAGAAGATGGAGAAGAAAAGGCTACTGTAGTGGAGAGAAGATGAGGAAAAGAGAAAATAAAGAGAGAAATATTCAAGTGCAAGAAAGAGTACAGCAGCTTATGGAATGATTTCTATAGGAGACAAAAGATATAAAATGGAAAAATCAGAAGGAGCCAGGTTATAGAATGTTTTAAAGGACAAAATAGTGTTTCAACATTTTGTTTTAGAAAATGGAAAGCACTTGAAGGATTTTGAGTGGGAAAGTGTTTTGGAAAGATGCATCTGATGACGTTATGGAGGATGAACTGAAGTAGAGGGGATTGGAGGAAGCTTGTTTCAGGGATGGACCTATGGAATCCTAGAAGCATGGTGAGGAGCATAAGCCAGGGGCAGAAAGATGTAGGAAGGAAGGATAGGACTGGGGAAGGCTTCATGTTGGAGATGTGTTCCATAACTGATCAAAGTATGAGTCACTAAATCTGAGATGTTTTCAAGATTTATAATTTTATTTATTTATTTATATTTTTTAAAACATTGTTAAAGAAAAATTTATTGCTTCAACTGCTTATATTAGAAAAAATTACCATATCAGCAATTAATGGTGTATTGCTACAGATCCTTAAGATATTAAAAGTTGAGAGGCTATTATAAACAGACTTATAAGAATAAGTATTTAGAAGACATAAAGTTTTAGAAATTTGAACCCTTGAAATTTGAACCACTATTTCCTGCTATAGACTGCTTACACACATTTACATACACACACACACCCCCCCCCCCCACATGTACTTTTATATGGAGAGCAGGGATTGCCAATCTATAGCCTGTGGGCCAAATGTAGACTGTTGCCTGTTTTTGTAAACAAAATTTTATTGGAACACAGCCATGCTCAATTTTTAATGTGTTATCTATGGCTGCTTTTTTGTTTTAATGCAGAGTTGAGTATTTACAAGAGAAATGTATGGCCATCAAAGCCTCACACATTTACTCTTTTTACAGAAAAAGTTGGCTGATCCTTGGTCTGTTAATATTAGGTAATTCCAGATACGTCAACTAAGTCACCCTTATTTCTGGTTGCACGTGCTGGTTTGTAGCAACAAATTTCAGGGAAACCAGATCTTTCATAGAGTGAATTAAACTGAACTGAACACATATCTCGAAATGAATGCACATTGCTCTCTTACCCAGAGCACGTGACTATAATCATGCATTACTTTTATCTTACATTTGTGTCATTTAAATTCAGCTAGAAAGGTGATGTCTTTTTTGCACTGATGACCTGATATGAGTTTGTGTGGTCAGTTTTCTTGTGTAGGGTCTAGACTTCAAGCAAATGTAATCAAGGGTAAATTTTGGTTATTTTGTCAAGCATATTGATAGTCAGTGCTCCCAGTTAGCTGAAGCATTATGACAATGATAAAAAAAAAACTTAAGGTTTATTGGGCACTTATGTTATATTGAGGGATGTTGTGATTGTTTTGCTTGTATTATATAATGTAATCATAAGAATTGGATGATCTAAGTAAAGTTTTAGAATTATCTTGTTTTGATAGGAAAGTAAAGTGTGTGTCAGGGATATTATGTAAGAAGCCCTAGGCCAGCAGTCGGTAATTGGGAAAGCTAAGATTTGAATACAGATGTAGTGAAAATCTAGCCATCTCATCTTCTCAGGGCACCAGCCCTTTCTTCTGCTATTGCTGTAGAGCTGGTTTCCAGCATCCATATTTTTGTTGTATTAGCTTGTTCAGCCACAAGAGACTGGTCCAGAGATGCATACTGGAAGCCAGATCCAAGTTGAGCTGATCAGAATTGTGCCCTGAGATTTTGTATGAGACTAAAATTTTTGCTTCATTCTAGCTTCTCTTGAAGAGAGGAAGTATGGAAATTTGTGGTGCCATTCTTCTTCCATTCCTGTTGAATGATGTGCCCTTTAATAATATGAAAAAATACTTATGAATATGAAAAATACTTATGAATACTCACAGATCACTGTGAATGTGTTTAATATAAACAAGAGTTTGGGGGTGTGTGTTAGTTAACTGAAGATATTAATTACCTGAATGTTGAGCAGTAACACTGATTTACAGCACCTCCTGCTGAAAAAGGAGAGCTGGAGAGAGCATCTACCTGTCGGGGTTTAGTGCAGGGGATGGCAACTGCTCTAGTATTTTCAGTAGAAATCAAGAGGACAGAGAGAATTAGGTAGTTGCAATACCTGCTGGAAGGGTTAGGGAAGTAGAGGCCACAGGTGCTACCTCTAGCCTAGAGATGTCACGAAACTGAGATCCAGAGCTGAGATCAAGAGGTCAGGGAGCTGCCACCACTATGCTACAAAGCTTCCTTTCACCCCAACAAAACTGATGACTAGAAATGCAACAAGGCACTTGGCTGTGGGGAATATGATCTGCCAGTTTTCCTTGCGGCTTATCAAAACAGTGAGAAGATGGCCTCTATCTCCCTTCTTGTTTTCTGTATCTCTCAAGAATGCATCTCATTGGCAGATCCTATTTGCATGTAGGATATTCTAGTTGACTGGTATTTGGGGAGTGTAGTTTTTAGCCTTGCAGCGCCTATGAAAAGTGAGGATAAGGAGCTTTGCAGTTCCTGGGATAAGAGATAGAAGAGGGTAGCAGTGGATGCTAAGTTGCAAAAGAACATATCCATCACAGGATCAGGCTGTAGCGGTGGTCAGAATAGTCTGGGTATATTCAGTGTACTCTCCAAGTCTGTAACAGAGCTAGTGCTCACCTCATTGCTCTTTGCTGTTATTCCCCTGGGAACATAGTGCCTTGAACTTGGGCTGAATTTGAGCTTCTCTTGGTTTACCAAGGAAGTCATATAATTAATGCACTATGGTTTGGAAAGCTGTGATTGAAAACAGGGTCATGTCTTTTCTGGCGGCTGGTTGATGGCACACCCAGGCTTCTTCTGTGGACTCATATTTCTTTTTGTGAGAAAATAATGAAAGGTTAGCAAGATCTTCTCTTTCTAGAACTAGCCATTTTCTAACTCATTATATTGCTTGTATTGCTGGATGTTTAAAGGAATATGTATGATGTTTTAAGACAGAATACCCAATGATATGAATATTAGATAAATGACATATTGCCTAGAGGTTTACTTATTCAGCGAGACTTGCACTAAATAGAGCTCAAAGAGGAATAGAGAATTGGAAACAAATTATTTAATGATTTTTTACTCTGTTGAAATTTTGAAGTAATCTTCAGTGCCTCTTTTGTAGTCACTCTGTAACCGTTTTTACTGTATTTATTCCTTTTTGGGGATTCAGAAAACTGCAACTAGTGAGGCTGTCTTAAGTGGTCACATAAGTAAATGTCAAAATGAAAAATATAGATTGTATACTACTACATTGATGCTCTTCCATTTTTCTTTCCTGTTGTTCTTTTTCATAGACTACATGGTAAGTAGGTCAGGAATGGTGGGTTTGGGCAGCATTACTTATAGGAACATAAGGCAGATACTTGGAATCTCCTTCCAAGATCTTGGAATACAATTTTTATGGTCAGTGGTTCTCCAAATGTCCTACTCTGAAGAGTCACTGAAAAAGAGAGATGACCTAATATATCAGTGTTCTTGCAATATCCTCCTGGGATATTTCTCTCTATAGTATGTTCACTCTGTACTACCAAGCCAAATGTTCAGAAAAGTGCTTGTTCCTAGACCATAGCTTAAGAATTGCTGTTCTAGGAAGAACCTGCCTCTTTCCCCAGTAACTTTTAGTGAGACCGAATGCCTGACAATTTTTCGTGTCCAAGTGGTATAAATTCTATAAATTCAGCATGTTTAATCTAAATTACTCACTGATCTTGCTTTCAATGCCAGCTTTATACACCACCAACTCACAAATCATATGAAGTACAATAGAAATGGATATTCACATGACAGAACATTATTACCTTAGTAATTTACTATACAGTATTGGAAGATTCTGAGTTGTCTTTTCTCAGAGATCTTCTAACCTGGACACAATATATTTTCATTTCTCTTTGTTCTATTTTTCAGTTAGTATGTTCTGCTATGATTAATATTACCTCCATAATGAAATTTGTATTGGAAAAATAAATGGCCTTTTATTTTTTTAAAAGATTTTATTTATCTGACAAAGAGAGACACAGCGAGAGAGGGAAAACAAGCAGGGGGAGTGGGAGAGGGAGAAGCAGGCCTCCTGCCAAGCAGGGAACCTGATGCGGGGCTCGATCCCAGGACCCTGGGATCATGACCCGAGCCCGAAGGCAGACGCTTAACGACTGAGCCACCCAGGCACCCCAGGCCTTTTATTTTTTTTAAAGCACTTCTTTTCTATCCCCTAATCAAAAGGGTTGCCAAAAGAAGTCTCAAGACCCTTAGTTGCAAAAATAAATAAAAGATAAAAAGTCTAAAAAGGGGCACCTGGGTGGCTCAGTCATTAAGCGTCTGCCTTCAGCTCAGGTCATGATCCCAGGGTCCTGGGATCGAGCCCCACATCGGGCTCCTTGCTCAGCGGGAAGCCTGCTTCTCCCTCTCCCACTCCCCCTGCTTGTGTTCCCTCTCTCGCTGTCTCTCTCTCTGTCAAAAAAACAAAACAAAACAAAACAAAACAAAACAAAAAAAGTCTAAAAATACATTAATGTTTTTCCCTTTGCAATAATAATCTATATATCTTGAAAACCTCTCAAGTCATTTCTATTAATTGCAGTGGATCTTTTTTTTAAGGTAGACAAGGAGGGTTATCAAGTACCAAAAATCTCTTGGGCAAATTTAAACAATGTACCGTCATTATAAACTTGACATTTGACAATTATCAGTTAATTATACCACTGTGTGTATGTGTGGGTTTTTTCTTTTTTTTCTTTCATGGACTATGTCCTGGGAATAACATCAATTTATTTGAGTTCAGGTCCAACCAGTGGCCTTATGTCCAGACGTTAAAGCTCAAGCTTACCTCTAATTTTTCAGTCAAAATGGAAACAAAACTATATATGGAAGTGCTGTCTTCATCCTTTGCCCTTCTTCTAGGCTGTGTTAAGTATATAAACAAATGTTGAATACATATTTAAAGAATATTGGTATGAAGGAACACTACATCGTTAACTGTCCTAGAATACTCATGCTTTAATCTGGTTCTTGGGACAAGATCAGGGAATTATGAAAATGTTTGCAAAGAAGAAGGAAGAATTTATGAGACATAGTAAGAATGTGAGGATAGGGTAAGGAGAGTCATAAAAATGAAAGTTGATATATAGTATTTCAGGAGAGAGAAGGAATATATGAGACTTTTTGACTTTGAAGCATGCTTGGTTGGAATGTAGAATCTTCAGATTCTAAGGTGGGGGTATCTGAAGTAGAGTTAAATCTTTGTAAGCAAGGAAAAGTTAAGGCATTTTATCTTTGCCAACAGTAAAAAGATAATCTTAAGGCATATGTCAAAGGAGTAATTTACTTATATAGTAATTTTAAAAAGTGATGAAAACATTTTGCTTTTGCTCCAGGAACATGAGACATGTACAGTTCATGATCTGGAGTAGTGAGACTAGTTTCAGGACATGTCATAGCCAGTTATGAATTCTAAATTTTATTCATTTCCAATTGAAGCGTTACTTTGCAAGAGAGAAAATAGAGAAGACTTATAAAACACTCATCAAAGAAAAAATTCAGTGCTTTGGCTTGAAAAGATGAAAACAGCCTTTTTGAAAAAGAAGCTCAAATTGGTTTTCATGTATTCACTTTTCTGCAAAAGCTGCTAATGGTGGCTGACCACATGGCCAGAAATAAGACAGTGATATTATCCTACCCCCCAACCCCTTTACCAATGCAAAGCTTGAGATTCCAAGACGATGTAAATATATCAGTCTTAGATCTGCATGCTTTTGCCAGTTCCTGATTACATGGGAAGTTCCACTGTAGACTATTATCATTTCCTCCAGACTCCTGCTAATTGGAGGGAAGGACTCTATTGTTTGGGTGAAAATAATGAGTATGCTCCAGCAAGGATAGTGACTTTCTAGTGATAGCACTATTGTAGATATATATCAAACATTGAATATGTGGTTAAAATAGACATAGTGCTCAATATTGACATATTTAACTGTGGCATACTTTTGTCCCAAATTTACTGTGTTTTAGGCATCATCTCTAAAACTGGTGTTTTGATGCTATTGCCATGGTGTGTACTTCCCTTCTTTTACTACCACTTCCAGGGAGTTGGAGAAAAAGTGTTGTTCGAGGAATAAGAGAATCCATGTTCTTGGGGATGGAGAAGGACCCTGATCTAGAACATAAACAGTGGTGGGTGTTCCCAGAAGCCTGAATTTCTAGGTGGAGCTCTGGATACATTTTCCCCTAGAAATGTTTCCCCGGGAACATTTCCCTTATACCTCCTGCATTTGTGAACAGATAAGCATGATGGCTGATGCTGCTTCTGCAGTTCCTACTGGAGGTTGCACAGGAGCTTACCATTAAATAGTTGTAACTCCCTAACCATCCTCTTCACCAGAGCACCCCATTTCTCTACTCCTTTGAGAGTCAATATTATTAAAACCTTCTTTTTTATTTCCAGAATTGCAAATTGAAGCCCCAATTCCTGTAGCCACAAAAGAGCTTGCACCTGCCCCAGAATCTCATAGGCAGAACAAAACAATTTAAAGCATACTATAGGTGTTATTGCACTACCTATGCTGCTTATTGACTATAGACCTTGGGAGAAGCTTCCTTCATTCTGGTCTTGTAATATGAAGTGATTGGAGTAGAGGATTTCTTAAATCTCTCCTAGTTCTAACACTGTGATATATGGCAGTATGGATGCTCTGCTGGAGTTGATGCAACTATGAACCAGGCTGTCCTAAGCAGCAGATGTCACGCACATACAAGAAATTTGTTAGAGGAAAACCTTTGATGCTTAATGGGGAGGGAGCCTAGAGAGGCTGAGAGGGCCATTATTTTTACTTATATACCAATCACTTTGTATATTATTGCATGTAATATTCACAAATACTCCATGTGATGGTGCAGTGGCAGAACAGTGGTCCCCCAAAGATGTCTGTGTCCTAAGCCCTGTAACCTCTGAATATGTTATGTTATATGGCAAGGGGGGAATTAAGGTTGCAGATGGAATTAAAGTTGCTAATTAGATGACCTTAAAATATAGAGATTATTCTGGATTATCTAGGTGGGCTCAGTGTAGTCACAATAATCCTTAAAAGTGGAAAAGGGAGGCAGAGGAGAAAGAACCAGAGAAATGGCAGCATAAGAAGGACTTGGCCTGATGTTGCTGGCTTTGAAGATAGAGGAATGGGGTCATGAACCAAGCAAGGAATGTGGGTGACCTCTAAAAGCTGGAAAAAGCAAGAGAAGAGATTCTTCCACAAAGCCTTGCAACCTTGCTAACACCTTGGTTTTAGCCTGATGAGACCCATTTTGAATTTCCTACCTCTAGAACTGTAAGATAATTAATTCGTATTGTTTTAAGCTTCCAACTTTGTGCTAATTTGTTATAGCACCAGTATAAAACAAATACAGATGTGTATTTTTATAAGTAAGAGAATGATGGGGCAGCTGGGTGACTGAGTTGGTTAAGTGTCTGCCTTTGGCTCAGGTCATGATCCTGGGGTCCTCGGATCTAGCCCCACGTCGGGCTCTCTGTTTGGTGGGAAGCCTGCTTCTCCCTCTCCCTCTGCTCCTCCACCTACTTGTTCTCTCTCTCTCTTTCTGTGTGTGTGTCAGATAAATAAATAAAATCTTTTTGAAAAATAAGAGAATGAGACTTAGAGCAGTTAAATAAGATTCTCATGATCACAGGGCTAGTAAGGCAGAGGATTCAAATCCAAATCTGCTTATTTCCAAAGCCTACACTCTATTTGGTGTGTGTCTTAAAGTGTTACCCGGAATCCCTCAAATGTCCTTGGCAGGTCTCTGACTCAGGACCTCTTGCCTGTCTTAGTGGGCCACTTTAGTATCTTTTCTGAGCTGTGTCCTTTTCCTTGTTGTTGCTCAAAGCATCTTCAGTTCTTCTTAACCACACTTTGACTTTGGCAGGGGAGTACATTCCATGCCTTTCCATCCAGGCTTGGAGACATACCCATTGTACTTCTTGAAATCCCCAGTGCTGCTGGAAGCCCAGGAAAGGAATCATGTTCCCAGGGTGTTTCTTACATTAGCAGCCCTTCCTTTTTATTCAGTGCACATCTCATATTCTACCTCTTCCCATTTTCTGAAACTGCCTTGCCCTGGATGCTTACTTTCCATTCTTAGAAAACATGACATGGAGTCTAAATAGGGAATAGCTCAGGATATACACATTCTTTTTTTTTTTTTTTCTTTCTACCTTACAGTTTGCTCACTATCTATTTTTTGGGCATGAGAAATAGAATCCCCAGTTCAGTAATCACTCTGGTTATAGTTCTCTTAACATCTTTAATTTACTTTATAGGTTAAAAAAGTTTTTCTGAGCTGGACTTACAAATTTAACAATTCTTAGAGGAGTGTTGTCATTGGGAACATGTATTATAAATTACATATAACAGATATGACAGCAGTTTAAAACACAATTTGATCATAAACTGGGGCCTGATGGTATTTATAGTCTGTTAGTGAATTAGACTACAGAGCAGTTGTTGACTACACTGTTGACTTGCATACCGAGAAAGCAAATTACCATTTGAACCCTAAGGAGTGGTTTTGGCCTTGTCTCCTGAGCAAAAAATGGGACGGCTCAAATAAATCAGTTTAGTTCTATTTGTTTTATGAGCTGTACAGCAGTTGGAGCCCAAGTTTAAGGACTTATTTCACACATTTTCCCATAAGTCTTTCCTGGAAACCCAAGACATCCAGAGTTATGATGGGTTATCAGAAAAAGGGAGGACAAGGTTCATTATTCCTGAAATATTACTACCCATAGAATGAACAATAGTTGAGGATTTAACTATTTTGATCATTACTTTGTGTAAAATGAGCTAACATATGCTTCAGATCTTATCACAAAAGAAAAATTGTACCCTCAGTAAGAATTGAGATAAGAGCCTCTTAATTTTTGGTGCAATTTAATTTTTTTTTTTACACGTAATAATTATTTTATTACACATAATAATTATTGTTTTTCTAAAACTTGGAATTATTTAGGTTCAAATTCTGGCATTTTGTTTTTGATCCAGAAGGTTAATTTATTGCAGAATATGTGTATGAAATTATGCATGGCTTGATTTTTTATTTATTTTTATTTATTTAATTAATTTATTTATTTTAAAGATTTTTTAAATTTATTTGACAGAGAAGGACACAGCGAGAGAGGGAACACAAGCAGGGGGGAGTGGGAGAGGGAGAAGCAGGGAGCCCGTTATGGGGCTCAGTCCCAGGACCCAGGGATCATGACCTGAGCCAAAGGCAGATGCTTAATGACTGAGCCACCCAGGTGCCCCTTGGCTTGATTTTTTAAAATCAAGTTTTAATTTTAGAATAGTTTTACATTTACAGAGAAGTTGCAAAAGATAGTACAGAGAGTTTTCATATACTTTTCTTCCAGTTTCTCCTGTTGTGACAACTTATATTACTATGATATATTTGTTACAACTGAGAAACCAACATTCATACATTATTATTAACTCCACACTTTATCCAGATTTCCTTAGTTTTTCCTTTAATGCCCCTTTTTGTTTGAGGATCCAGTCCAGGAGACCGCATTACTTTTAGTCATCACGTTTCCTTAGTCTCCTCTGTTCAATGACAGTCCTTTAGGCATTCCTTGGTTTTCATGACCTTGACAGTTTTCAGGGGTGCTTGTCAGGTATTTGTAGAATGTTTCTTAATTGGTATTTGTCTAACGTTTTTCTCATGGTTAGACTGGGGTTATGGGTTTTGGAGAGGAAGACCATAAAGGTGAAGTGTCATCATATCATGTCAAGGTTACATGCTATCATCATGTCTTGTCACTGATGATGTTAGTCTTGATCACTGGTCAGGGCGGTGTTTGCCTTGTTTCCCACTATAGTTACATTCTCCCTTTTCACTCCCCCTTCCTATACTGTACTCTTTGCACGCAAGTCACTACTAGTAGAGCCTGCACTCAGGAGTTAGATTCATAGTATAGCTCAGAAAGATGGAGCTGAGCTCCTTCTCTTGGAGGGAGGGTATCTACATAAATTAATTGAAATTGTTCTGTAAGGAAGATGGTCTCTTTCCCCCCATTGCTTTATCATGGCTTGATTTTGGTTTCTCTCATTGTTCCTTTTCCCTTCTCAAATACAATCTCATAGACAAGATAAGGCATGCATACAAAAACCTGTTGTATTTCATTGTATTTAAGATATCATTACTTGGAAGACATATCATTTCTGAGAATTGGAAAAATGTGAAAAAAGTGTGGATTAAAATTGATGTCATGCAGTATCATGTGAAGTATAATATGGTTGTCTGGAGGGCAGTTTCACAAATTCCTTCAGAAACACTTTTTACTAACTGTATAGTGAAGAAATTCTTCCTTAAATTTTAGATGCAGTAATTTAAGATGACTTTGTCCTGTTTCACAAGATTGAAACATCATCCCAAATTAAAATACTTTGAAATTCCTTATTTGTATAATAGACTATTTAGATTTTTGGTGTTATCCTTATTTTGTAATTCTATATATCGTGTTTTGCACAAAGTGGATTATGTTTTATTTATGAGATTACAATGGTACAAAAGGTTTTGTCTTTTCAATGTAAATTGTGCACAGTTCTCTGTTAGTTATTCATTTTTCTTAATACCTTTCTACTTTCTTTTGTTTGGCTCATTTTCCTGTACATTGATTCAATTTGTAGAGATTCATAGAATCATAAAATGTTAGAGTTGAACATCTTTATAAATGATCTAATTCATTCCTTGTTTAATAAGACACATAAGAGACTTGGCACAGATTATCAGCTAGCAAGAACAAAGTGAGATTGGAACGCAAGACTTTTGACTGTTAGTCCAGGATTCTCCCACTGTACAACAATGCTTCATTTTTATTTGACTTAGAAATTTCACTGTGAATCAGCATTGCATCGTTTTGAAATAGAGTTTTTTTAATGTGTGAAAACTTGGCTTTAGGTCTTCATTTCTCTTTGACTTTGGCCTAAGAAAATTTCCAATAGAGCCAGAGAAATTTACCTCTTGTAACTTGTTTCTAGCATTTTTATCATTATGGAGGAAACATAGGCTCAGTTGTGAATTGTATTCACATATATATGTGTTTCTTAAATAAAGAGAATTCTGATCCATCTCCTGTCTATTGGATGCATCAGTACTTTTTTTTTTAAATTTCTTGGGTCAAGTCTAAAAAATACTGTATTATTAATGCACCTTGAAGAAGAGGCAATTTGAAAGTGTTGGAAAAAGAGTCTTGAGAGAATCCTCTTATCTTTAACTTAGTGATTCTGCCTGATAAAGAAATAGAAACATTTTTCTCTCTGTAGATTTCATATGATATTATTGCATATGCAATGTATATTTTATTTATATTGTTCACATACAGAGGAAATTCTTATTCTGTATGTATGTCACTTCAGAGAAATAAAAAAAATAGCAAATAAAAATAACAGTGTCTGTTGTTTTAGAGTATACAAATAGCTGTGATGGTTTTTATCTACATTGCCATGACACAGTGTCATATTGTTTTAGGATGGATCACTTTTGCACTTAGGAAATTGGACTTAAAATATTCAGATTCCAAATGAACAAAAAGGAGCTTCACATAATTTGGTTTATAAGCTTGTTTTGACAGTATTGGTACATTCATCACAACAAGGCCTTGGAAACTTGCAGATTTTTTCCATCCCTCCCTTCTGCATACTTTTGCTTACAGCAAACTGTTCTGCATTCATTAATGAAGTTTCACTCTGCACTAGTTGCCTTGTTTTCTCTTCTTTTCCAAATGGATGCAACCCTTGATTTGACAAAATTGGAATTTGGGAAAGTGAAGTTTATTTTCCATGCTGGAAATACCTTGCAGTGTCCTTGTTGATCTAGATCTGACTAATATTTTCTATGAGTTAGCAACAACAATCCTTGCAAGGACAAAAGCAGAAGATAAGCCTTGGAAAGTTTCCCAAAAACTGAGTCCCTTATTCTTTCAGAAATAACATGGCAAAGTTGGCTGTTTGACTCTCAGCATTGATTCTCTAAAGTATTTTCTAATTCTCTTTATTTTCTCTAATGTATTCTCTAAATTCTTTCATTTAGTCTCTAATGTGTACTCAAGGATTTTTGTGTGTGAATAGGATTACTTACGTAATCCCTGTTTCTCCAGGCCCCCACAAAGAACATAATGGAGTCATCCTCATCATCGTAACAGTGTCTTTGTATGACTACTCCAGAATAGTGGGACTTTCACATGTTTTTCAAATGTGTTTGTGAGTTTAGCACTTGCCATACAGTCATTCTTTTCTCTCCAGCTTGTGATTGGCTGCATGGCCTCAGCATCCAGGCTGATGAGCAGAGGAAGCAGGTGGCCTATTGTCCAGACTGCAGTGCTCCTATCACGGGCTGCCTCCCTTATGACCTAGTAACACGGCCCCACTAGGTCTCCCCTGGGTAGTAGTCAGAGTAATATTCTGACAGCCGTGTGTTGAAGTGTGGCCAGTGTCACCACACCTGTGCCAAGTTGTGTTCGTGGTTCTTTTAGAGATCTTGCTGAGATACATATGTAAAAGTTTTTTAAAAATTTGCCGTTTGGGTACATTCTTTGGCCACCCCCTGGCTTTAGCTGAGTCTGAGGGCAATCTTAACAGCACATTACTGTGCTATTTCAAAGTCACTCTTCAACTGCAACCTATTTTCTGTGTATCAGACTTGTATATCTGACTATCCCTTTCTTCATGGTGAGTTCCATCAAACAAATTGAACTCTTGTCTTTTCCTGGACATGTCTCAATTTCCAGTGCGTGCACCAGGACCATTGAAGACCTTTGCAGCCTTAAGCAGTCTTATTTTTTGAGGCTTCAGTGATCTCATAACAAATATATTAAATGTACCCACAATCCAACATTAAATGTAATTTTTGATTTAGAGAAATTTGGATTTTTTTTATAAATGTGTTTTGAAATTATGTTCTTATGAATAACTCATTTTTGTATGGTTGTGAGTTATTTGCCATCATTAGGCACCTTTTGGAATTCTTTTATAGTAGGATCATTTAATGTATAAACTTTTTAAATACAATTAGTTGTTTATAATGCTACAATTTAAAGTTAATTGAGCTATCATAATACATTTGTGGACAATTAATAATTTTTATTTTATAATTTTCTTTTTATATTTTGGTGTCAGTAATAGTTTTTCATAAAGTCTTGAAAAGATTCTAAGTCCCCCAAAACTCTGTTCTACAGTTCCTAGTAGATGAACAACACCCTGGAGTCACTAGCTGCTTTGGATACTTTAAGTTGAAGTGTTAGATGGAGAGTTGTCCCTCCCTCCCTCCCTCCCTCCCTCCCTCCCTCCCTCCCTTCCATCCTAAATACTTACTGAGCCCTAACTGTGTGTTTGCAGCATTATAACATGGGTCATTTTGCATTGTGTGTGTGATTTCTTCACCTGTTTGGATATTGTATATAAAGGTAAAAGTGCTGAAGAGTAAAGCATGGCCTTTATATAGCAGCACTATATCAGTAAATTGTAAAACAAAGTAGGGAAAAGTAGAGCTTTCCTATAGTTTTCTTGCTCCCCGGCTGAGACTTGGGATTGTGTGGGGGTCAGAACGGAAGAAGCAGCAATGAAACATCAAATTCCATTTGAAAAGCAAGGGCAGAGTTGAAGAGCAAAGCAGAGGGAGGCCAATTATTGGCTGTCAGGAAGTGTGAAACCAAGAGCTCAATGAACTGGATACCAGAAGCAGAATTTAGGGTAAAAGTGCCAGAACCTGCTCCACGCCTTTTTGCTAGATGTATTTCCTCTTTTATGAATTGTCTATTTTTGACCTTTACTCATTTATCTTTGAGATTTTAGTGTTTTTCTTATCTGCTTGTTTGATCTCTTTATATAGTCAACATACTAAACTAGATCTGTCATATTTACTGCAGAAACTTTTTCCCAGAATTGCTTTTTACTTTGGACTTTTAAGGTCACACCATTCTGTTTCTTTTAATTTATTTTTATAGTTTCTAAGCCTAGAAAGGCCATCCCTTCTATCTTGGTAATAAATCGTCATTTTTTTTTCCAAGTTTTATGATTCAATCTTTAACTCTTATGGAATTTCCTTTAGTATATAATGTAAATCAAGTGCTCACATAATTTTTTCTCTAAATGTATAATTTGTGATTATAAAACCATTTATTAATTAATCACTTTTCTTGGGGCACCTGGGTGGTTCAGTCAGTTAAGCGTCTGCCTTGGGCTCAGGTCATGATCTCAGGGTCATGGGAATCGAGCCCCCCCCCCCGCCCCCGCCCCCGTCGGGGCTCCCTGCTCAGTAGGGAACCTGCTTCTCCCTCTCTCTCTCTGCCACTCCCCTTGCTTGTGATCTCTCTCTGTCTGCCAAATAAATAAATAAAATCTTAAAAATAATCACTTTTCTTATTCATTCTTCAGTGAATAGGTATGTCTTTTTAATTATGAATTAAATCCTATTATAGGCTAGCTATCCTGTTTTATTAACCCATTTTTATATTCATACTGTTTTCTTTTATAATTATAGTTTTAGGATGCTTAATGTCTTTTTTTTAAACGAATTATCTTACCTGTTTAATTTTTCAGATGAACTATTTTGTCAAGTTCTGAACAAGTTTACATAGAGATTTTGATTGAAATTGCATAAAGCTATAAATGACAAAATTTCTCATCTTTTTCTTCATACCCAGGGACATTTTTTTCCCCACAAAAAGGACATTGATTTACATATTCTAAAATTTCACTTTTTATTATTAAAGATTATCCTCCCTGATTATTTTCTTAGTGAGATGAGACCATATGTACTGATATTGGTTCATGGGGATAACACTCTTTGACACAAATTACATGTTTGTGGCTGTTAAAGCTGGGCTGACAAGAGGCACTGAGCTATAATAAATTCTTACTCGGGTGTTTCTGTAGCCAAAAGCTTAGCTCGTTTGTAGCTGTAACTCTACAGTTGCACTTTCTGCATACATAAGTGGCTCATTTTAATACCACTTTATTTGAACTTCTTTTACTTTGTGTAATTAATAATGATCATTTATTCATGGAACCAATGTTGTTTGTTCCAGGCTTTGTTCTAGGCTCTGGGGATATAAGAAATGAGTGAAACTGGAAGAGTATCTGCTCTTGTGGAGATTTTATCCTAGTCAGGGAGACAGATAATGAACTAATAAACAAATACTTACATACCAGGCATTGATACTGTGCTCTGAGGATGAATAAGGCCAGGTAAGAAGAGGAGTGATGACTGAGGGCTGTTATTTGAGACAGGGTGGTCAGAGAAAACCTCTTTGATAAAGTGATGTTTGAGCACAGACACATTTGGAGGGGATGGGCCATGCAGATATGGGAGTAGTGGTGAAGAATGTTCTAGACAGAGAGGATGGGCAGTGCCAAGGTGGAGGCTGTTCCTTGAAGGAGGAAGAAGCAAGGGGAAGAGTGGTAAGTGTTGGAGAAATATAATTAAAATCAAAATCTCCCAACCTAGGGATCTTCTCCACACAGATAGGAGAGAAAGAAAAGTTTTATTATTGAATATGTATTAAACCAGAATGTGATATGTATGCATCATAGGCAATTTATTAGGAGATTACAAAGACAAAGAAATCTCACCTTTTTATATATCCAAGCACATGCAACCCATTACCTACATTTTTCTAGTTTTGAAATTTATTATTTTCATTAAGGTATTTTTGGCATACAACATTATATTAGTTTCAGTTGTATAATGTAATGATTTGATATTTGTATGCATTGTAAAATGATCACCACAAAAAGTCTAGTTAATATCCATCATCATACATAGTTACAGCATTTTTTTTCTTGTGATGAGAACTTTTAAGATCTACTCTCTTAGAACAAACTGAGGGTTACCAGAGGTGAAGTGAGTGGGGTGATGGATTAAATAGGTGAAGGGGATTAAGAGTACACTTATGATGCATACTGAATAATGTATAGAATTGTTGATTCACTATATTGTACACCTGAAACTAATATAACACTATATGTTAACTATACTGGAATAAAAATAAAAATAAGTAAATATATTTTTAAAAAAGATCTACTCTCTTAGCAACTTTTAATACACAATACAATACTATTAACTCTTGTCACTATGCTGTACATTACATCCCATGACTTGTTTATTTTATAACTGAAAGTTTATACCTTTTGACTCCCTTCACCCACTCCTCCCACCCCCACCTTCATCCTCTGGCAACCACCAATCTGTTTTCTGCATTTATGAGCTTGTCTTTTGTCTTTTGTTTTTTTTTGTTTTTAACTTCACATGTAAATGAGCTCATGTGGTATTTGTCTTGTCCTACTTATTTCACTTAGTATAATGCCCTCAGGATCCATCCATGTTGTCACAAATGGCAAAATTTCATTCAGAGGAAAAATAAACTTCTCATATCTTAATGACAGGAGATAGTTTTGCAACTTGGAGAGAGGCACACAACTAAGTTAGGCTCCTGCCCTCCTGCAGGAACTGGGAGATAGGTGTGCTATTTCATCTTCCTTGATGTTTACATTTCAAAGAGATGGCTCTCACGTCTTTCAGAAAGACATTACTGGGCCATAAAACTCAAAAGAGGCTTATCTGATTTTCAAAAGAAATTATATGCATTTCAAAGAGAGTAGAAAGTCTTATAATTATAAGTTTTCTAAAGTAAATGCTCTATGTAAAGGACGAGGGGGATCTTTTCCCTTATTTTCAACAGGGAGAATTAAGCTGCTCATTTTTAATTTTTATTTGTACTTAAATAGGCAGTGAGTTAGAGAGGGAATCCAGTGATAAGAAAATGGCCAGAACTTTAGATTTTTCTTCAGTTGAGATGGGGGCCCTGGGAAGTTTTGAGCAAAGGAATGACATATTCCTTCAGGATTTTAGAAGGCAACCCTGTCTGCTTCGTGGGGAGTTGAAGAGGCTGCTGTAGGAGAACTTCGGTGGAGGTCTCTTTCCTTGAGAGTGCGGCAGGGAGAGTTTTGGGAGGCAGGAAGAGGGGAGGAGAGCACTTTTTCTACTTATGACAGCACAGATTTGAGGGGGCACAGTGGAGGGGTTGAGAGGTTAGGAGGGTAGAGGCTTCAGTCAGATGAGTGCATGTACAGAGCTCACAAGTGACTGGTTTAAAAGTCTAGATTTCTTGGGGTGCCTAGGTGGCTCAGTCAGTTAAGTGTCTACCTTCGGCTCAAGTTGTGGTCCTGGGGTTTTGGGATCGAGCCCCACATCTGGCTCCCAGCTCAGTGGGAAGCCTGCTGAAATTTCCCTCTTCTCTCTGCTCGTGTTCTCTCTTGCTATCTCTGTCTCTCTCTTTCAAATAAATAAGTAAAATCTTTTAAAAAAATAATAAAATCCAGATTTCTTTCTTCACATCTGCTTTCTCTTCCATTCTGTTCTATGAGGTGCTTGAGGGCAGAGACTATACTACTGTATCTAGTGTTTGTTCAATGAAAGAGTAACCTCCAAACTGTGTTTCATTATCATCTGAGGAAATAAATCAGTGTATCAACTTTTTCCTTTTCTTTCTTAGGTATTTATTGAGCATCTGCCATGTACCAGATACTGGGATAAAATGAACAAGAAGTTTTCTCTGCCTTCAGGAAGCTTACTGTCTACTTTAGGAGATGGTTGAGTGTATGGACAATTTCAGTGCAAGGTATATGCACTAAATTGCTCAGATAAAATGTATATGCAATTACATAATTGTGTATCACATATAAAGGTTCTATTGGTGATGCTATTATCTTCCAAAGAATTTCTGCGTATACTCGGGCTGAGTTTGGCTCTGCCTCAATATACTGGTATTGCTTTAAGAACTAGAGTCTTCTTCCCTCTCTCCCTTCTTTTTCTTTGTTTCCTCTATGGGGCTTACTGCCTGACTCCATTATAGACAAAAATCTTGTAAGATGGACTTAATTTTAGACGCTTAGTGATGTTGTGAAAGAGTTTCACTGTCAGGATCTGATGCTGAGGCAGGTAAAATCGGTGTACTTCATTCAGTGGTGGTAGAGAGCTTGCAACATACCAGCTACTGTTCCAGGAGATTCAGCAGTGAGTAAAACTAAAAAATTTCTGCCCTCATGAAACTTACACTCCAGTTATAGTTTTGGGAGCCTGGCCTCACCGATGGTGACACACAAAGTTTTTCCCCTTTAAGGTGGGGCAGTAGCAGTGGTAGTTATAAACACCCTGCTGTAACCAAATTGCCAAGTGGCTAACAAGCAGAATACCTTTACCTTAAACCAGTGGTGCTTCCCTGCTTTCGTTTTTATTCATTTACTGGGCTTCAGCCTTACTGTTTACTGCCCTTTGGAAATCAGTCCTTTAATAAAATATGAAAGAGAATGAATGGCTGTATGCCCATTTGTCTCTGTTGTAGAGTAGAATGAATGTAGGTTTTACTTTGGAGCTGTTGCCAGAAAGGAGCAGTAATTACATCTGAAATTACAACAGGAATTGGGTTTAAAACTTAATAGAAAAAGAAGCCCTCATTTCTGAGCAATAATTACAAACAAAAGTTAAGTAAGGAGAAAAAGCGAGAGAAGTCCTTCAAAAAGCTAGGAATGTTTGCGTATGTAACAAAGCGAAATGCTTTATTGGGAGTTTGTGGAAAATGGAGCGGATTCCTATAGCAATACATCAGAACAATAGTTATAATACTGTTGTACAATAGTATTGTACAATACTCGGGAAGTAATCTGTATACCCATCTACTCCTCTCTTGTTGTTAAAATTGCTTTCTGATTTGACAGGTACTCAGGAGATTGAAGGATCAGGGAATTTGAGTTTAGATAGGAAACAGTAATACTTTTAAATCTGGGAGGCAGCTACAAGGCTCTGCCATATATTAACTGTATGGATTTGGTAAGTCATGATCTTTCTCTACCTCAGGTTCCTTATCAGGTTTCCTAACAAAGGGGTGAACCAGATGCTTTGTAGGATCCCTTATTGTTTTCAGCTTTAAATTTTCATGGCTTCATTTGGATTTTGGTGTGAATATAGTTGAGCTGTTGGGGGTATGTATAATAGGAGCTATTTTTTTATTAGGATGGACTTATATACAAACATACACAGAGACAAACACACAGAGACATATAGCACCCCTTAAGTTTTTTATTTTTTATTGTTATGTTAATCACCATACATTACATCATTAGTTTTTGATGTAGTGTTCCATGATTCATTGTTTGTGCATAACACCCAGTGCTCCATGCAGAGCATGCCCTCCTTAATATCGGTCACCAGGCTAACCCATCCTCCCACCCCCCTCCTCTCTAGAACCCTCAGTTTGTTTTTCAGAGTCCATCATCTCTCATGGTTCTTCTCCCCCTCCGATTTCCCCCCCTTCATTCTTCTCCTCCTCCTATTTTCTTCTTTATTTTTTTTCTTAACATATATTGCATTATTTGTTTCAGAGGTACAGATCTGTGATTCAACAGTCTTACACAATTCACAGCAGTCACCATAGCACATACCCTCCCCAGTGTCTATCACCCAGCCACCCCATCCCTCTTCCGCCAACTTCAGCAACCCGCAGTTTGTTTCCTGAGATTAAGAATTCTCCATATCAGTGAGGTCATATAATACATGTCTTTCTCTGATTGACTTATTTCGATCCACATAACACCCTCCAGTTCCATCCACATCGTTGCAAATGGCAAGATCTCATTCTTTTTGATGGCTGCATAATATTCCACTGTATATATATACCACTTCTTCTTTATCCATTCATCTGTTGATGGACATCTTGGCTCTTTCCACAGTTTGGCTATTGCGGACATTGCTACTATAAACATCGGGGTGCATATACCCCTTCAGATCCCTACATTTGTACCTTTGGGGTAAATACCGAGTAGTGCAATTGCTGGGTCGTATGATAGCTCTATTTTCAACTTTTTGAGGAACCTCCATACTGTTTTCCAGAGTAGCTGCAACAGCTTGCATTCCCACTAACAGTGTAGGAGGGTTCCCCTTTCTCCGCATTCCCACCAACATCTGTCGTTTCCTGACTTGTTAATTTTAGCCATTCTGACTGGTGTGAGGTGGTATCTCATTGAGGTTTTGATTTGGATTTCCCTGATGCTGAGCGATGTTGAGCACTTTTTCATGTGTCTGTTGGCCATTTGGATGTCTTTGGAAAAATGTCTCTTCATGTCTGCTGGCCATTTCTTGATTGGATTCTTTGTCTTTGGGTGTTGAGTTTGATAAGTTCTTTATAGATTTTGGATACTAGCCCTTTATCTGATATGTCATTTGCAAATATCTTCTCCCATTCTGTCGGTTTTCTTTTGATTTTGTTGACTGTTTCCTTTGCTGTGCAAAAGCTTTTTATCTTGATGAAGTCCCAATAGTTCATTTTTGCCCTTGCTTCCCTTGCCTTTGGCGATGTTTCTAGGAAGAAGTTGCTGTGGCTGAGGTCGAAGAGGTTGCTGCCTGTGTTCTCCTTTAGGATTTTGATGGACTCCTGTTTCACATTGAGGTCTTTCAACCACTTGGAGTCTATTTTTGTGTGTGGTGTAAGGAAATGGTCCAGTTTCATTCTTCTGTATGTGACTGTCCAATTGTCCCAACACCATTTGTTGAAGAGACTGTCTTTTTTCCATTGGACATTCTTTCCTGCTTTGTCAAAGATGAGTTGACCATAGAGTTGAGGGTCCATTTCTGGGCTCTCTGTTCTGTTCCATTGATCGATGTGTCTGTTTTTGCGCCAGTACCATACTGTCTTGATGACAGCTGTGTAATAGAGCTGGAAGTCCGGAATTGTGATGCCGCCCGCTTTGCTTTTCTTTTTCAACATTCCTCTGGCTATTCGGGGTCTTTTCTGGTTCCATATAAATTTTAGGATTATTTGTTCCATTTCTTTGAAAAAAGTGGATGGTATTTTGATAGGGATTGCATTGAATGTGTAGATTGCTCTAGGTAGCGTTGACATCTTCACAATATTTGTTCTTCCAATGCATGAGCATGGAACGTTTTTCCATTTCTTTGTGTCTTCTCAATTTCTTTCATGAGTATTTTATAGTTTTCTGAGTACAGATCCTTTGCCTCTTTGGTTAGATTTATTCCTAGGTATCTTATGGTTTTGGGTGCAATTGTAAATGGGATTGACTCCTTAATTTCTCTTTCTTCTGTCTTGTTGTTGGTGTATAGGAATGACACTGACTTCTGTGCATTGATTTTATATCCTGCCACTTGACTGAATTCCTGTATGAGTTCTAGCAGTTTTGGGGTGGAGTCTTTTGGATTTTCCACATAAAGTATCATATCATTTGCAAAGAGTGAGAGTTTGACTTCTTCTTTGCCGATTTGGATACCTTTTATTTCTTTTTGTTGTCTGATTGCTGTGGCTAGGACTTCTAATACTATGTTGAATAGCAGTGGTGATAGTGGACATCCCTGTAGTGTTCCTGACCTTAGGGGGAAAGCTCTCAGTTTGTCCCCATTGAGAATGATATTCGCTGTAGGTTTTTCATAGATGGCTTTTATGATATTGAGGTATGCACCCTCTATCCCTATACTCTGAAGAGTTTTGATCAAGAAAGGATGGTGTACTTTGTCAAATGCTTTTTCTGCATCTATTGAGAGGATCATATGATTCTTGTTCTTTCTTTTGTTAATGTATTGTATCACGTTGATTGATTTCTGGATGTTGAACCAACCTTGCAGCCCAGGGATAAATGCCACTTGGTCGTGGTGAATAATCCTTTTCATGTGCTGTTGGATCCTATTGGCTAGTATTTTGGTGAGGATTTTTGCATCCATGTTCATCAAGGATATTGGTCTGTAATTCTCCTTTTTGATGGGGTCTTTGTCTGGTTTGGGGATCAAGGTAATGGTGGCCTCATAAAATGAGTTTGGAAGTTTTCCTTCCATTTCTATTTTTTGGAACAGTTTCAGAAGAATAGGTATTAATTCTTCTTGAAATGTTTGGTAGAATTCCCCTGGGAAGCCATCTGGCCCTGGGGTTTTGTTTGTTGGGAGATTTTTGATGACTGCTTCAATTTCCTTAGTGGTTATAGGTCTGTTCAGGTTTTCTATTTCTTCCTGGTTCAGTTTTGGTAGTTGATGCATCTCTAGGATGCATCCATGTCTTCCAGGTTATCTAATTTGCTGGCATAGAGTTGCTCATAATATGTTCTTATAATTGTATTTCTTTGGTGTTGGTTGTGATCTCTCCTCTTTCATTCATGATTTTGTTGATTTGGGTCATTTCTCTTTTCTTTTTGATAAGTCTGGCCAGGGGTTTATCAATCTTGCTAATTCTTTCAAAGAACCAGCTCCTAGTTTCGTTGATCTGTTCTACTGTTCTTTTGGTTTCTATTTCATTGATTTCTGCTCTGATCTTTATTATTTCTCTTCTCCTGCTGGGTTTAGGCTTTATTTGCTGTTCTTTCTCTAGCTCTTTTAGGTGTAGGGTTAGGTTGTGTACTTGAGACCTTTCTTGTTTCTTGAGAAAGGCTTGTATTGCTATATACTTTCCTCTTAGGACTGCCTTTGCTGCATCCCAAAGATTTTGAACAGTTGTGTTTTCATTTTCATTGGTTTCCATGAATTTTTTTAAATCTTCTTTAATTTCCTGGTTGACCCATTCATTCTTTAGTAGGATGCTCTTTAGCCTCCATGTATTTGAGTTCTTTCCGACTTTCCTCTTGTGATTGAGTTCTAATTTCAAAGCACTGTGGTCTGAAAATAGGCCGGGAATGATCCCAATCTTTTGGTACCAGTTGAGACCTGATTTGTGACCTAGGATGTGATCTATTCTGGAGAATGTTCCATGGGCACTAGAGAAGAATGTGTATTCTTTTGCTTTGGGATGGAATGTTCTGAATAGGTCTGTGAAGGTCATTTGGTCCAGTGTGTCATTTAAAGTCTTTATTTCCTTGTTGATCTTTTGCTTAGACGATCTGTCCATTTCAGTGAGGGGGGTGTTAAAGTCCCCCACTATTATTGTATTGTTGTCCATGTGTTTCTTTGATTTTGTTATTCATTGGCTTATAGAATTGGCTGCTCCCATGTTAGGGGCATAGATATTTACAATTGTTAGATCTTCTTGTTGGATAGACCCTTTAAGTAGGATATAGTGTCCTTCCTCATCTCTTATTACAGTCTTTGGTTTAAAATCTAATTTGTCTGATAGAAGGATTGCCACCCCAGCTTTCTTTTGGTGTCCATTAGCATGGTAAATGGTTTTCCACCCCTTCACTTTCAATCTGGGGGTGTCTTTGGGTCTAAAATGAGTCTCTTGCAGACAGCATATCGATGGGTCTTGTTTTTTAATCCAGTCTGATAGCCTGTGTCTTTTGATTGGGGCATTTAGCCCATTTACATTCAGGGTAACTATTGAAAGATAGGAATTTAGTGCCATTGTATTGCCTGTAAGGTGACTGTTACTGTATATTGTCTGTGTTCCTTTCAGGTCTATGTTGCTTTTAGGCTCTCTCTTTGCTTAGAGGACCCCTTTCAATATTTCTTGTAGGGCTGGTCTTGTGTTTGCAAATTCCTTTAGTTTTTGTTTGTCCTGGAAGCTTTTGATCTCTCCTTCTATTTTCAATGACAGCCTAGCTGGATATAGTATTCTTGGCTGCAAATTTTTCTCATTTAGTGCTCTGAGTATATCCTGCCAGTTCTTTCTGGCCTGCCAGGTCTCTGTGGATACGTCTGTTGCCAATCTAATGTTTCTACCATTGTAGGTTACAGATCTCTTCTCCGAGCTGCTTTCAGGATTTTCTCTTTGTCTCTGAGATGCATAAGTTTTACTATTAGTTGTTGGGGTGTTGACCTATTTTTATTGATTTTGAGAGGGGTTCTCTGTGCCTCTTGGATTTTGATGCCTGTTTCCTTCCCCAAATTAAGGAAGTTGTCTGCTATAATTTGCTCCAATATACCTTCTGTCCCTCTCTCTTTCTTCTTCTTCTGGGATCCCAATTATTCTAACGTTGTTTCATCTTATGATATCGCTTATCTCTCAAATTCTGCCCTCGTGATCCAGTGGTTGTTTATCTCTCTTTTTCTCAGCTTCTTTATTTTCCATCATTTGGTCTTTTATATCACTGAATCTCTCTTGCCTCATTTATCCTAGCAGTTAGCACCTCCATATTTGATTGCACCTCATTAATAGCCTTTTTGATTTCTACTTGGTTAGATTTTAGTTCTTTTATTTCTCCAGAAAGCATTTCTCTAATAACTTCCATGCTTTTTTCAAGCCCAGCTAGTATCTTTAAAATCATGATTCTGAACCCTAGGTCTGACATCGCACTAATGTCCGTATTGAGTAGGTCCCTGGCAGTTGGTACTACCTCTTGTTCTTTTTGTTGAGGTGATTTTTTTCCATCTTGTCATTTTGTCCAGAGGAGAATAGATGAATGAGAGAATAAAATGCTAACAGGGTAACCACGTCCCCAGAAAATATACTCTAAACAAATCAGAAAAGACCTTAAACCAGGGCAAAAGAAAGGGAAAGAAAGAAAAAAGAAAAAGATAAAAGCATTCAAAAACAGAACAAAACAAAAAAACCAGAATATGATCAAATATGATCAGGCTGGTGCATAGATCAGTGCCACACACTAGATTTTGGGTGTATTTTTGTCTGTTAGAAGAAAGTGCCTCCCAAAATTTTAAAGAAAGAAAAACATATATGTACAAAAATAAGGGATGATACAATGAAGGGTGGAATATGACTGTTAAAGATGAAAATTATAAAAAATTTTATAAAACGAATTGATAAGATAAGTTGTTTGAAAAAAGAAAGAAGAGGATTTAAAAAAGAAAAAAAAAACGGAAGAGAATGTGATCAGGCAGGAGACTATAACAAAGTCATACACTAGAGATTTAGGGTATATTTTTATCTGTTAGAAGAAACTGTATCTCATAATTTTAAAGAGAGAACAACTTATATATATATGCCAAAAATAATGGTAACTACTATGAAGGGATAGAATATGACTCGAGAAATGAAAAATAAAAATGTTTTTTTAAAAAAGGGATTGATAAGATGTTGGTTGAAAAAGGGAAAAAGAAAAATTAAAAAAAAAAAAGGACAGTTAAAAAAAATTAACTTTGAAAGACTAAAGAATCATGGTAAAAAAGCCATGGATTCTGTGTGCAGTATTTCCCTGGCGCTGGAGTTCTGCTGTTCTCATTGATTGGTAAAGTTGGTCTTGGCTGGCTGTTCTTGCTGATCTTCTGGGGGAGGGGCCTGTTGCCGTGGTTCCCAAATATCTTTGCTGGAGGCGGAATTGCCCCACCCTTGCCAGTCCGGGCTAAGTAATCTGCTCGGGTTTGCTCTCGGGAGCTTTTGTTCCCTGCAAACTTTTCACTGGGCTTTGGAGGACGAGAGTGAAAATGGCGGCCTCCCAATCTCTGCCCAGAGGAGCCGAGAACTCGGGCCCCACTCCTCAGTGCACCCCCAGAGAAAAGTAGTCAGTCACTCCCATCTTCCTGGTCTCTGGCCTAACTCCGCGCTCAACTGGCCTGTGACCGAGCATTTCCATCTCTGGCACCTGACTCAGTGTGGAGTCTCCAAATCCAGCAGATCCCTGCGGTGCGCTCCCACGCCGCTCCTCCCAGGGGAGGAAGGGGAATCTCCCCGGATCTGTTGCTTGTTGGGTCCGTGCTGGAGGAACAGTGGCCCGACTGTTCCATGGATCATGGTTTATGGCAACCCCAAACTGAGAGCCCACTCCTCGGCTTCGTCTCTGCAGCTGACTTCCCGGATCTGATCCCTGGGAGGTCTGCTGCACTCAGGCACCCCCGGACTTTCTGTGACCCCGAGGGTCCTGAGACCACACTGTCCCACGAGGTTTCCACCCCCCGCTTAGCCACTGGAGTGACGTCCCTCAGTGGAGCCTTCTAAAAGTTCCGATTTTGTGCTCCGTGGCTCTCTCACTTGCCAGAAGAGGCCGAAGGAGTCCCCCTCCCCTGCCGTCTATCCTCCCAAATATCGCCTCGGATTCACTTCTCCGCATGTCCTACCTACCAGAAAGTGGTCACTTTTCTGTTCAGAGAGTTGTTGCTATTCTTTTCTTTGATCTCCTGTTGAGTTTGTAGGTATTCAGAATGGTTTGATCCCTATCCAGCTGAATTCCTGAGACCAGACAAAATCCAGGTCTCCTACTCCTCTGCCATCTTGCTCCGCCCCCACTCCTTAAGTTTTTTGGTCAATACATTTAATTCAGCAAATAATATGGAATGTTTTCCAGACTTAAAATAGATTTAATCTGGACATGGTTAAAATGCATATCTTGTCAAAGCTTCTAGTTTTACTGAAGGAAAAATAACCCTGCTATTAAGCAACATTCATGGCATTCTTAATATGTGTTAGAAACTGTGATAGGTATTTATGGACCATATTTTATTTAATACAACTTTGCAAGGTGGATGCTATTATTGCCAAGTTACAAATGAGGGAATTGAGATGGGAGTTAAGGTAACTTACCCAAAGCTACTCAGCTTTTAAGTAACAAACACTTAGGATTCAAATGTAGGTCTGACTTATTCCAAAGTTGGGGTTCTTTTATTCTTTTAGGTCCTAGGAATATACTAAAAAATATTCAAATGCCTATCTTGAAGGAATTTAATATTAATAGGGGAGACAAGAAAGGCTAATATATGGTTCAATAGGAAAATGTCAGTGAAATGTCAAAATTTTAAAAGTGTGTTGAGGAGATTGTTCTCAGGCTAGGCAAAAAGCTCAGAGGTAAGAGAGCATGTTTGAGAGGGAGGTACAAGAAATCCAGGTCATTCTGACTACCTAATACTTAGTAGGTATAGAAGTCTAAACTTTGGGAAAATAATTTTTTTGGGAACTCCATTTTTCAGAGAGGTGGTATGTCTAGGGTTGATTCAGATCTGTCCACTCCAAGCTGATGTGGGAAGTGATGTCTAAGGAGTACATCATGATGACACAAAGAGAAACTTCCACTGTTTATTCATTTGTTCATTTATTCATTAATATCTTCTCATTACATATCCCATTTGTTACATCTTTCAATACATATTCATTCAATACATTGACTACTTATTATAAGTGTTTAATGTGTTTGGTACAGACAATACAACAAAATATAAGATTTAATTCCTGTCTTCATCTTAGTTTAATGGGGAAAGCAGAAAAATAATCAATTATTATACAATATGATAATTGCAAGAACAGCAGACAACTATAACAAGAACATAAATTTTGTTCCCGTTTACTGAACAGATCCCAGGAACCCAACATTGTATTTAGCTGTTACATACATTACCTTATTTCATCTTGGCAATAGCTCTGCAAGGCAAGTATTGGTATCCTCATTTTACATGCTTAGAAGCTGACACTTGGAGAAGATAAGTGACCTGACACTTGGAGAAAATGAGTGACCTGCTCAAGGTCATAGGGATACTAAAGGTAAACAGGGTGCAGTGGAAGCATAAAAGAGGGGCAACTAACTAGCAAGAAGACCTCCTGGAGTTATAGATATCTTCCTTGGGACCTAAAGAACAAGGACTAGTAGACATTGTTGTAGAGAAAAAGAATTAGAGGTGGGGTGATGAAGATAGTAGAGGAGGGGATGGAATTGGAGCAGTGTTGACCTGGAGGCAGAGGAGCACTTGACTCATTTAAGAACCTACACGCAAGTGATGCAGTGTGGCTGGAGGATGAGGGACACACAGATCAACAAGAGATGAGCCTGGAGAGATAAGTGGGTAACTACTCATGAAGGACCTGGTAAGCCATGTGAAGTAGGTGGAGTTGTGAGGGGTCTCAAATTACTCAACACCCTGGAATCCTTGAAATGGATTTTAGGATGATTCCTGACCACCACCAGTTCCCCATGGGCAGCTCCATTGGACTGCTATCTGTCCTTTAGGCCATTTTCTTTCTCATGGGATTTTGCCCTTTTGGGGATTTTTTATTTATTTTTTTGTTGCTCTTACACAACTCCATATAACACGACAGTTGATAGGAACTAAACTGCCTTTGCCTTGCCTTCCACCAGGAGGGCTCCAGTTCACCAGTCTTAGCGTATGCCATCTTGGTCCCTAATCCAGAAACGTCTGAATTTCAGCAACCTTGAGCAGAGAATGTAATTCTAGATCTTTTGTAATTACCCAGACTTTAGGTGACCTGGAGAGCCTGGAGACTCCCCATCCATCAGAGACAAGGACATTCTAAGTAAGGCTATCAATCAAGGCTTCTGGTGACTCCCTAGAATGTCTGCTCATCCACCATGGTTCTGTTTAGACTGATTCTCTAGGAAATCTTATAGCCAGCCAAACCCATCATGCCTCAGGTTGATGGTCTCCTGTCTCACATTTAGGCCTTTCATCCATTTTGAATTTATTTTTGTATGTGGTGTAAGAAAGTGGTCTAGTTTCATTTTTATGCATGTTGCTGTCCAATTTTCCCACCACCATTTTTTAAAGATTATTTATTTATTTATTTGACAGAGAGATACACAGTGAGAGAGGGAACACAAGCAGGGGGAGTGGGAGAGGGAGAAGCAGGCTCTCCGTGGAGCAGGGAGCCCGATGCGGGGCTCGATCCCAGGACCCTGGGATCATGACCTGAACCGAAGGCAGACCTTAATGAATGAGCCACTCAGGCGCTCCCCCCACCACCACCATTTGTTGAAAAGACTGTCTTTTTTCCATTGGATATTTCTTCCTGCTTTGTTGTAGATTACTTGACCATATAGTTGTGGTTCCATTTCTGGGTTCTCTATTCTGTTTCATTGATCTAGGTGTCTGTTTTTGTGCCAGTACCATACTGTCTTGATGATTACAGCTTTGTAATAGAGCTTGAAGCCTGGAATTGTGATGCTTCCAGCTCTAGTTTTCTTTTTCAACATTACTCTGGCTATTTGGGGTCCTTTCTGGTTCCATACAAATTTTATTTTATTTTATTTGTTTTTTATTTTTTAGATTTTATTTAGATTCAAGTTAATTAACATACAGTGCATTATTAGTTTCAGGAGTAGAATTTAGTGATTCATCACTTGTATATAACACGCAGTGCTCATTGCAACAAGTATCCTCCGTAATACCCATGACCCATTTACTCCAGCCTCCCCGCTAACCTCCCCTCCAGCAACCCTCAGTTTACTCCCTATAGTTAGGAGTCTCTTATGGTTTTCCTCCCTCTCTGTTTTTCTCTTATTTTATTTTTTCTTCCCTTCCCTGATGTTTGTCTGCTTTGTTTCTTAAATTCTACATATGAGTGAAATCATGTGCTTTGTCTTTCTTTGAGTTATTTCACTTAGCATAATACACTCTAGTTCCATCCATGATCATTGCAAATGGCAAGATTTCATTCTTTTTGATGGCTGAGTAATACTGCATTGTGTGTATATATACCACATCTTCTTTATCCATTCATCAATCAATAGACATTTGGGCTCTTTCCATACAAATTTCAGAATTGTTCTAGCTCTGTGAAAAATGCTCATGTTGTTTTGATAGGAATTGCATTGCATCTGTAGATTGCTTTGGGTAATAAAGACATTTTATTTTATTTTTTAAAGATTTATTTGAGAGAGAGATCGAGCATGTGCATAAGCTGTGGGGAGGGGTGGAGGGAGAATGAAAACAGAGTTTCCACTGAGAGGGGAGCCCAACACAGGGCTCCATCCCAGGACCCTGAGACCACGACCTGAGCTGAAACCAAGACTGGGCCACTGAACCGACTGAGCCACCCAGGTGCCCCAATATAGACATTTTAACAATATTTGTTCTTCCAATCATGAGATTGGAATGTTTTTTCCATTTCTTTGTGTCTTCTTCAGTATCTTTTGTAAATGTTCTATAGTTTTCAGAGTATAGGTCTTTTACTGCTTTGGTTAGGTTTATTCCTAGGTGTCATGGTTTTTGGTATAATTCTAAATGGGATCAGTTCCTAGATTTTTCTTTCTGCTGCTTCATTATTGGTGTATAGAAATGCAACAGATTTCTGTATATTGATTTTATATCCTGTGACTTTGCTGAATTCATGTATCAGTTCTAGCAATCTTTTGGTGGAGTCATTCAGGTTTTCTACATAGAGTATTATATCATCTGCAAAGGGTAAAAGTTTGACTTCTTTTTTGCTGATTTAGATGCCTTTTATTTCTTTGTTGTTGTCTGATTGCTGAGGCTAATAGTATGTTGAACAACAGTGGTGAGAGTGGGCATCCCTGTCCTGTTCCTGACCTTAGGGGAAAAGCTCTCAGTTTTTCCCCATTGAGGATGGTCTTTCCTATATAGCCTTTATGATGTTGAGGTATGTTCCTTCTATCCCTACTTTCTTGAGGGTTTTTATCAAGAAAGAATGCTGTATTTTGTCAAATGTTTTTTCTGCATCTATTGAGAAGATCATATAGTTCTTATCCTTTCTTTTATTAATGTGGCGTATCATGTTGATTAATTTGAGGATATTGAACCACCCCTGCAAGCTCAGGAATAAATCTCACTTGATTGTGGTGAATAATCCTTTTAATGGTCTGTTGGATTCAATTTGCTAGTATCTTGTTGAGAATTTTTGCCTCCATGTTCATCAGGGATATTGGCCTGTAATTCTCCTTTTTAGTGGGGTCTTTCTCTGGTTTTGGAATCAAGGTAATGCTGGCCTCACAGGAGGAGTTTGGAAGTTTTCCATCCATTGCTATTTTGGGGAACAGTTTTAAGAGAATAGGTATTAATTCTTCTTCAGTGTTTGGTAGAATTCCCCTGGGAAGCCATCTGGCCCTGGACTTTTGTTTCTTGGGAGATTTTTGATTACTGGTTCAGTTTCTTTGCTGGTTATGACTCTGTTTCAATTTTCTATTTCTTTCTGTTTCAGTTTTGGTAGTTATGTGTTTCTAGGAATTTATCCATTTTTTCCAGATTGCCCCATTTGTTTGCCTATCATTTTTCATAATAATCTCATAATTGTTTGTATTTCTAGGTGTTGGTTGTTATTTCTCCTCTCTCATTTATGATTTTATTTATTTGGGTCCATTCTCTGTTTGTTAGATCTGATTAGGGGTTTATCAATTTTATTAATTTTTTCAAAGAATCAGCTCCTATTTTCATTGATCTGTTTTACTGTTTTTTTGGGGGGGGGATCTGTATCATCTATTTTTGCTCTAATCATTATATTATTTCCCTACTTCTGCTGGCTTTAGGCTTCATTTGCTGTTCTTTTTCCGGCTCCTTTAGGTGTAAGTTGTGTATTTGAGATTTCTTGCTTCTTGTAGTAGGCCTGTATTACTATATACTTCCCTCTTAGGACAGCTTTTACTGCATCTCTAAGGTTTTAGAATATTGTGTTTTCATTTTTGTTTGCTTCCATATGTTTTTTTATTTCTTTTTAAATTTCTTGGTTAACCCATTCATTCTCTTGTATGCAGCATATAGGCAGGTCTTGTTTCTTTACCCATTCTGATACCCTATATCTTTTGATTAGAGCATCTAGTCCATTTGAATTCAGTGTGATTATTGATAGATATGAATGTAGTGTCCTTGTATTACCTATAAAGTTGGTGTTTCTGGAGATTTTCTCTGTTCCTTTCTGGTCTTTGTTGCTTTTGTTCTTTCTTTTGCCACTCAAAGAGTACCCTTTAATATTTCTTGCAGGGCTGGTTTAGCGGTCATGAACTCCTTTAGTTTTTATTTGTCTGGGAAACTGTATCTCTCCTTGTATTCTGAATGACAGCCTTGCTGGATAAGGTATTGTTCTTTGCATATTTTTGCCATTCAGCACATTGAATATATAATGCCACTCTCTTCTGGCCTGCCAAGTTTCTGTGGACAGATCTGCGGCTAACCTAATTTGTCTTTCCTTGTAGGTTAGGGGTTTTTTTTTCCCTTGCTGCTTTCAGCATTCTTTCCTTAATATCTGTATTTTACAAATTATGCTATGATATGTCTTGGTGTTGGCCGGCTTTTGTTGATTTTTTGGGGCATTTTCTGTGCCTCCTGGATTTGGATATCTGTTTCCTTCCCCAGATTAGGGAAGTTCTCAGCTATAATTTGCTCAGATAAACTTTCTGCCCCATTTTCCCTCTCTTCTTCTTGGACTCCTATGCTATGAATGTTATTATGCTTTATGGAGTCACTGAGTTCCCTAAATCTACATTGGTGATGCAACATTTCTTTCCCCCTTATTTTCATCTTCATTATTTTCCATAATTTTACCTTCTATATCTCTTATTTGTTCCTCTGCTTCTTCAATCCTTGTGGTCATTATATCCAGTCATTTTTGCATCTTGGTTATAGCATGTTCATTTCATCCTGACTAACTTTTAGGTCTTTTATCTCTGTAGTAAGGGATTCACTGGTTTCTTCTATGCTTTTCTCAAGCCCAGTTAGTATCCTTATGATTGTCATTTTAAATTCTGGTTCAGGCATATTACTCATATCTGTTTTAATTAGATCCCTGGCCATGACCTCTTCTTGTTCTTTCTTTTGGGATGAATTTCTCCATCTTGGCATTTTGTCTAGGTCTCTGTCTTCTGTGTGTTAGGGAAGCCTGTTATGTTTCCTGCTCCTGAGAGTAATGGCTATATTAAGAACAGGTCATATACTGTCCAGAGCCTGGCATTTCAGGAGGTGTTTCTGGTGTGTGTTGTGTGCACTCTGCTGCAGTGTTTTGGCTCCTCTTTCCCTTATGTCAGTCCTCTGCAGAGTTTCTCCTTGCCTATAGTGGGGAGTGTTTGGACCTTGTCCACTGTGTGGTGGGTTTTAACTAGATATGTTTTAGTCTGCTTGTTAAAAGAGGCTAGATCCTATTTCCCCTAGAGCTGAAGCTCTGTAGTACTCTATTGTCTGTAGCCTTGGTGAGTGTGGGTAGTTTGTGCTGGTCTTCTGGGGGAGGGTCCCACTGCTGCTCTGACTCTCAGGCACACTTGCCCTAGTAAAAAAGCACCTGCAGGGTGCAGGGGGGGTGAGGCTTGGTGTCAGCAGGTCAAACCTCCTCTGTGGGCACTGTCCTGTTCACTGAAGTCTATCTGTGCTGATAGGCAGGGTTAAAAATGACATCAGCTGGCTCTCTTATTCTCAGAGAGGTGGATTCATGCCTGCCACTGTTCAGAAAGCCCTCACAGAAGAGCAAACAAACTCCCCTTGTATGTCCCAGGCTTCCCTCAGATCCCTACCTTCACCCTATTTGTGTCTGAGCTGTCTGCCCACCTGGTGGCTCAGTGCTCCTGTGTTTTATCTTACACTTACTGGTTGGATTTCAAAACTTCAAATTTTAGGGACTTGGTGTGGCATGGACCTGTGCTGATCCTCTGAGGGAGGGTTTCACTGTACTGTGGCTGGCACCAGTTTGTCCCAGAGGGGCTATCACATAAATGTGCAGGGGAATGGAGTTTACGGTAAAGTGCAGCAAAAAACTGGCGTCCAGGTTAGGTGCCCTCAGCAGCTACCTCTTCTCCTATGCTAATCAATGGGGCAGCTCAGTGGTACCTGCTAGGTCTTTTGTCCCTAGAGAGACAGTGCCACTCTCCCAAATAGGGGAGCTATCTCTCCCAGTGCAACCCAGGAGATCTTCAGACCACGTTGTCTGCTCCCAGGCCTCTGTCTTCCTTCTCCACAGGAGTACCTCTGTGCCTACCAGGCTCCACTCCAGTGATGGCATGGACTTCTAAAACTTCAGACTTTGAGCTCTGCTGCTTGTAAAATCTTGCAATTATTAGCTCTCTTGTTTCTCTGTCAGTGGTTTTGGGGAAGTGTTTTTCTTGCACAGTATCCTGCCTCCTGCTCGCTTGCTCTCTTTCTCCCTCCCTCCTCCTTCCCTTTCTCTCCACTCTCTGTGAGAAGGCAGTGCATATGGTGAAAAATCAGCTTGTTAAAGGCCCAGAGGCAAAAGCAAATATAGTGTATTCAATGAGGATGGGAGGGGTGGTGAGGAGAGAGAGAGAGAGAGAGAGAGAGAGAGAGAGAGAGAGAGAGTGTGTGTGTGTGTGTGTGTGTGTGTGTGTGTGTGTTGTGGAGGGAGTTAGAATATGGAGGGGTGAGGGAGAGGAAATGGAAAAGTAAGGGGATGGGATCATATAGATCAGGCTGTCAGGACATGCTAAGACTTTTGGACTTCTTTTTTAAAGAGTAACCAGAAGGCATTACAGGGGTTTAAGCAGGAGAGTGGCATGACCAGATTTGCATTTTAAAAATGTCTCTGGCTGTGGAGAATAGATTTGGTGTGGAGTTGATTGGATTGAAGAGGCAGGATGGATAATGTTAAGAGACTAATTAAGAAACCACTGTGTTGGTCCAGGAACAGGATCATGGTCGTTTGGGCTGCACTAACAGCTGGATTATAGAGCTCTTTAGGAGTAGAACCTAAGGAAATTAGGTTGGATTTGTGGGCTGGGGAGAGGGTAGAGTCCAGATGTTGCCCAGGTTTCTAGTCAGGTGAGTAGTGGTGCCATTTACTAGAGTAGGAGCACTAGAGGAGAAACCTATTTTGGGGGAAAGATTTAGTTTGGATTATGAGATTGAATGGCCTAGGAGACAGTGTTTCTGGTAAGGCTCCTATTTGATTAACTGTTTTTCAAAGCATGTGGGGTCACTTTCATTCTTATTCCTCTTTTCTAGAGAAAAGTAACACTTTTAATTCTGTGTCTCTTAAAACAGATTTATTAATCTTAATTGAATGGGTATTTAATATGGCAAGAATACTGTGCATGTTATCCAGGAGAGTTCCAGTTATTTCATTTTCTCAGTATGCCCCTTATTTTGTATTTTCTTGCCATTTGCTGCATAGTTGTATCTGTATCTAAGTGATTAAAAGTGTGGAATCTGGAGCCTGGGTTGAATTCTGTCTCTGCCATGCAAGCTGATAAACCTCATTTTGCTCATCTGTAAAATGAGGATAACACTGGTACCTACTTTATGGGGATTGTTAATGAGGACTAGATAAGTTATTTCACATAAAGCACTTAGAAGCATTTGTGAAACACAGCCAAGAGGAGTGGTTTATAAGCTGGTATTCTGATGCTGAGTGATTTAGAAGTCTGAAGCCACAGGCCCTGAAAATTCCAGAAGGAACCAACCAACCAACTTTTCTTCCTTCCTTCCTTCCAATTTTTTTTAAATTTTAATTTTGCCATCAGTTTTATTTTTTAAGTTTCTATTTTAATTCGAGTTAGTTAACATACGGTGTTATATTAGTGTCAGGTGTACAATATAGTAATTCAACACTTACATACATCACTCTGTGCTCATCACAACAACTGTACTCCTCAATCCCATCACCTATTTAACCCATTCCCCTCACCCCGTAACCATCAGTTTGTTCTCTATATTAAAGACTATGTTTCTTCATTTCATTATTATTACTATTTTAATTTAAAATTTTTTTAAAAGTAGGCTCCATGCCAGGCATGGAGCCCAATGAGGGGCTTGAACTCACAACCCTGAGATCAAGACCTGAGCTGAGATCAAGAGTTGGACACTCAACTGACTGATCCACCCAGGCACCCCAAGACTCTGTTTCTTGATTTGCTTCTCTCTCTCTCTTTTTTCCCTTTGCTTGTTTGTTTTGTTCTTTAGATTCCACATATGAGTGAAAACATATGGTATTTGTCTTTCTCTGACTGACTTATTTCACTAAGCATTATACTCTCAAGCTCTATCCATCTCATTGCAAATGACAAGATTTCATTCTTTTTTATGGCTGAATAGTATTCCACTATATATTATTATTATTATTTCTACTATATTTCAATATTCCAAAATTATATATATCACATCTTCTTTAACCACTCATCAATCTATGGACTCTTGGGCTGCTTCCATATCTTGGCTATTGCAAATAATGCTGCTGTAAACATATCCCTTTGAATTAGTGTTCTTGTATTCTTTGGGTGTATACCTAGTAGTGTGATTGCTGGATCATAAGGTAGTTCTATTTTTCACTTTTTGAGGAACCTCCATACTGTCTTCCACTGTGGCTGCACCAGTTTGAATTCCCACCAACAGTGCAAGAAGATTTGTTTTTCTCTGCATCCTCACCAACACTTGTTGATTTTAGCCATTCTAACAGGTAGGAGGTGATATCCCATTATAGTTTTGATTTGTATTTCCCTGATAATAAGGGATGATGAGCATTTTTTCATGTGTCTGTTTGCCTTTTGGATGTCTTCTTTGGAAAAATGTCTATTCATGTTCTTTGCCCATGTTTAAATTGGATTATTCATTTTTTGGGTGTTGAGTTTGATAAGTTCTTTACATATTTTAGATACTCACCCTTCCTCAGATATATCATTTGCAAATATCTTTTCCCATTCCATAGACTGTCTTTTGATTTTGTTGATAGTTTCCTTCACTGTGCAGAAGCTTTTTATTTTGATGAGGTCCCAATAGTTTATTTTTGTTTTTGTTTCCTTTGCTTCAGGAGACATATCTAGAAGGAAGTTGCTAAGGCCAATGTCAAAAGAGGTTACTGCCTGTGTTCTCCTAGGATTTTGGTGGTTTCTTGTCTCACATTTAGGTCTTTAATGCATTTTGAATTTGTTTTTGTGTACGGTGTAAGAAAGTGGTCCAGTTTCATTCTTTTGCATATAGCTGTCTAGTTTTCCCAACACCATTTGTTAAAGAGACATTCTTTTACTCATCGGATATTCTTTCCTACGTTGTTGAAGATTAATTGGCCATATGGTTTTGGGCTCATTTCTGGATTTTCTATTCTGTTCTATTGATTTACGTGTCTATTTTTGTGCCAGTACCACACCATTTTGATCAGTACAGTTTTATAATATAACTTGAAGTCCAGAATTGTGATATCTCCAGATCTGATTTTCAGAAATAGCAGTTCTTTTTTTTTAACCTCCTTTCCTCCCTCCCTCCTTTCCTTTCCTCCTTTCCTCCCTCCCTTCCTTCCTTCCTTTCTGCCTGCCTGCCTGCCTGCCTTCCTTCCTTCCTTCCTTCCTTCCTTCCTTCCTTCTTCCACTCTAACCCAGTGTGGGGCTTGAAGTCACAACCCTGAGATCAAGAGTTGAATGCTCTACCAACTGAGTTAGCCAGACACCCTCAGAAGTAGAAATTCTTAACCATGATAAAATCCCATATTTGTATTTAGCTGGAAGAGATCTTGAGAATTTGTCTAGTCCAATTCAATCCTCATTATTTACAGATAGGAAAACAGAGACTAGGAGAGTTGAAATGATGCTGCCTTGATTACATGGCTGGTAAGTTTATATTCAAGACTATAGTCCAGTTCTTCAGATTACTAGTCTAGTACGTTTTTAGGAAAAAGCTCCTTGAGCTTAATTGGGTAACTGAGAATTGTGTAATTAGGTGGCTAAAGCAACAGATAAAGGATATTGCATTTTTGGTCATGTTTGTAATGTTTCAGAATATGAGGATCATGGAGCAAGGAGCCAAGTAGCATTGTAGTATGTGAATGAAATATGAAGGATTTGGGCAAACGATATGGCAGTGTAAATTAAGAGAAAATAATATGCTTCTCTAATCTAAAATAATTTTCAAGGAGAGATATCAGTGTGACACTTTATCATTTAAGTGTTGGTAATTCTCTTAGTTGATAACTCTTTGGCTTCTAACAAGTGAGAGAGAGGGAGAGAAAGATGTCTTTTTCTCAGTACAGTTTTGTTTTTTCTCTTTTAAGTACTAAGCAAACAAAAAAAGTGCTTCCAAATTGCTAGGCTTATTTACTTTGAGAAGACATGTGCAATTGTTTTTCTCAGAACAGTCTTGTAGATTATTCTCTTACTGGTTAGAGAGGAGGGGAGGGAGATTTTGGATTGTGTAGACTACTCTCAGTTCATCAGAAAGGCCGTGACATGTGGAGAAAGCCCACACACTTGATCAGGACCTGGATGTTTTTAAAACTTTTTCTTGATGTTGTTTTGATTTCTCTGTTTCCAACTAATATGAACGGGAATAAATAACGATCAGACCATTTTGGAAGGTTGATGAATTCTAACTAGTTAATAATAAGACGTTTTTAGCTAACTATATACAACACGAATAAATGCCTGCTATTTCTTTCATTGGGGAATCATTAATCTGTTCTCATTTTCCTCCTTAAGGTTATTAAGAAAATAGAACTGGGATTCAAACACTTTTATAGAGGGAATATCACTTACTGGTTGATAACATTGCACCACCACTATTATATTCAAATAGTAATTTCAGTTATTACTATTAAGGCTTTTATAATAAAGATTTTTAAATATATGAGAATATGGAAGAAGCATGCAAGTCATTTTACTCTTACTCGTACTCTATTTTAATAAAAGCAAAGGAGAGAAACTTAAGGGGTTAATTTTGATACTCTTAGAGTTTTTATCTGTAAGGAGGTACTAAAGTTTTAATTATAATTTAATAAATACTTGAAAAACACAAAGCAAAACCCAATTCATAGGGTTAATATATGATTCTTATATCCCTATAAAGATAAAAACAAATATTACCATAATCAAGTTTTAGAAGGAGCATGTTATTTGACATTTGCAGGAATAAAGAAAGTGTCGCCAATTATTCTGTTTTGACTGAACAGACTTTGGTAATTAATTCATTTCCCCAGATACTTGTCCATTTATTGTGCTATATTACAATGTTAATATTTCTCTTTACAACTGCAATTATTATAGTTGTGCTCTGGGAAAAAAACCCTATTAAAGTATGTTCTTAATTTGCATGTTCATAATTCTATCACAAGGCCCATTTTAAAAATAGTTTGTTCATTTATATATTTTCAATTCATTAATGGTATATAAATGATTTCCCTTTTATTGTTTTTTAGTTAATAGAAAAATATTTTAAATAGTAAAAGTCCCCAAAATTATAAAGGCAAACTTGTTGAATTAGGTAAGACCATATTAACCTAGGGTGCCTTTTGTAAATTTCCTTTTGTAAATTTCTTAACTGCTACATTTATGTGCTCTGATTATCAGTCAAGAGATATTTGATATCTTTATTCATATAAATACTGTTGTGAATGTTTATGCTAATTGATTTTTATTCTTATTTAGATATAATGCAGTAAGTGATTGGCTTCTGTCTTCCAGCCCTTGTTTCTAAGGGAGGTATGGGGGGAAGGGGAGGTTTGGTGGGGAGACTTTCCCTGTAGGAGCAGGGAGATGAAAGGTGGACTCTGAGCCCAGTCTCCCAGGAACAGGGTAACAGAACTAGAGCCAACTAACTGAGGTTTTCTGTGATCATCCCTGCTTTTCTGCAAGTCTAGCCAGCCCTAGGACTCACAAATCATTGTCATGTGTACTGAAGTCTGGAAAGGACAGCTGTCAGTAGGTGGTGCCAAACTGCAGCCAGTTGAATCCCTCAGACCCCCAGTTCATTGGTGAGTTTTGCCCTTCTCCTTTGATTGATTTAGAAATAACGAGACCCTGTACCTAACAGGGTTGAATATTTTTGGATCCTACTTATTTTGTTTACTCTGTGTAAAAACAGTGTTTATATGAGAAAAATATCTACAAGCACCATAAAAATTGAGAGGAAAAACAATTGAGAAAGCAGTGGGATTTCTCAGCAGTAATATGAGTTTTTTGAATTTTCATAAAGCAAAGGAGCCAAAATTTAATACATTTATTCAAGTAAGGCTGGGATGCTATCCAGTGGTATCAAACAATATGATATATTTAATCACAACCCTGTAGTTTTTAATACTTCTTAGGAAGTATTACCTCCAGGAATATTCTGGAATATAGAAACTTATTTGGGGCTTTGGACTCAGAGTGGATTATTATTATTACCTCCAGGAATATTCTGGAATATAGAAACTTATTTGGGGCTTTGGACTCAGAATGGATTTCTAGAGCAGTTGTGTCTTAAACAGATTTCCTCACTCTTGGGGGTGGGGACTCATGGAAGAATTGTCTAGCTATATTGTGTGTGTCTAATTACTCCTATTTCATTTAGGCTTTGCTTGCAGTAAAATTAGTGGATCTTTTAGGCATCCTCCAAAAGATAGGCTGGTACCTACAGAGAGTCAGATAGAATAGGACTCAGCTGTGACCATTAGTGATATACAATAATTTTCTTATAGCTTATGAAGTAAAACCACCTGGTTTCTCTCCATTTATCTTAGATAAATGAAAAAATTAATTACCCTACACTAAGTGAAAGTGGTAAGAAATGAGTACTCTATTTCAAAATCAAATTGACAGTCTTTTTTTTTTTTTTTTTTTTTTTTTTAAAGATTTTATTTATTTATTTGAGAGAGCGAGAATGAGAGAGAGTACATGAGAGGGGGGAGGGTCAGAGAGAGAAGCAGGCTCCTCGCCGAGCAGGGAGCCCGATGCGGGACTCGATCCCGGGACTCCAGGATCATGACCTGAGCCGAAGGCAGTCGCTCAACCAACTGAGCCACCCAGGCGCCCCTCAAAATCAAATTGACAGTCTTAATAACTTAGAGAATCTAGAAAAAAATGCAGAGTTTTTTCCTATACAGTGAAATTTTCAACCTGGTGTATCATGAATGTGCTAACTGGTTAGCTAATGAAATTGCATCTTTGTTTCAAGACTTTTTTGTAACTTTCTACTATTATAAAGTCACACTAATTCCTGCTTTAATTATATATATTTCCTATATAGTTCATGGGGAATTGTTAACATGTTACATTTAGAAGTCAGAGACTGATTTTCCTAGATGAACTTGTATACGTTTCTTACACATGGAAGTGATTTTAAGGAGGCATCATGAAACTTGCTAATTCAAGTGTGGTTTGTGGACTACATCAGCAGCATTGACATCACTTGGGAGCTTGTTAGAAATGCAGAATCTCAAGTTCCATCCCAGACCTACTGAATCAGACACTGAGATGTAGCTCTGCAATATGTGCTTTATCAAGACCTCCAGATGATTCTAATGCATGTGAAAGTGTGAGAAACACTGCTTTAAGGGAGATATATCTTACCTTGCACACTTCCACCTGCCAACACTCACATTCTTCCTAGGAATATTGCTGCTGTGACCAGCAAACTTTAATCCTTAGTTAGAAAGTGTAGTATTCTTTCTCCTTATATGTGTGCCCATAACATTTCCCCAGTGTTATCAGAATAGTAAAATACAGAAATTTGCATTAGGTTGGGAATCTTGCAATGAGAAAAGACGAGAGAGCACCTTAAGTGATAGCTGATGATTATGCTGGTTTTTCTCTCCCTCAGGAGTAATTCACATTTTGCCCTGTGCCTGGTGAAGAAGTTTTGACTGTAGCCACAATTGCTTTTAGCTAGTTATACAGCAGGTGGTTTTTTGATCTTGAAAAAAATGGAGAAAATTCCAATTATTGTTAGAATAAAAATAATAAAAAGTTTTCTTTTGGACAACTGGAATCATATTTCAGGTGTTCAGGTGGAAGGAAATCAGGGGAGAAGAGGAGATAGCGAAAGCCATTCAGCAAAAGTGCTTTTTCTTATGGCAAAAATGACAGCAGTATATACACTCTTGGCTTTTTATTTATTTTTTTAAAAACTTTAAATTTAAATTTCAGTTAATATACAGTGCAGTATTGGTTTTTGGAGTAGAATTCAGTAATTCATCACTTTGTACAATACCCAATGCTCATCACAAGTGCCCTTCTTAATGCTCATCAGCCATCTGGCCCATCCCCCACCCACCTCCCTCCATCAACCCTCAGTTTGTTCTTTAAGAGTCTCTTATGGTTTATTTCCCTCTCTCCTTTTTTTCTTTTTCCCCTTCCCATATGTTCATCTGTTTTCTTTCTTAAATTCCACATATGAGTGAGATATTATGGTATTTGTCTTTCTCTGACTGATTTTGCTTAGCATAATATACTCTAGCTCCATCCATGTCATTGCAAATGGCAAGATTTCATTCTTTTTGGTGGATGAGTAATATTCCATTATATGTATGTATGTATATATATATAGTAATATATATATATAGTAATATATATATATATATATGTATGCATATATACACACACACACCACATTTTCTTTATCCATTCATCAGTCAATGGACATTTGAGTTCTCTTCATAGTTTGGCTATTGTTGATAATGCTGCTAGAAACATCAGGGTGCATGTACCCTTTCAAATCTGTATTTTTGTATCCTTTGGGTAAATACCTAGTAGTGCAATTCCTGGGTTGTAGGGTAGCTCTATTTTTAACTTTTTTGAGGAACCTCCATACTATTCTCCATAGTGGCTGCAGTGGTTTGCTTTCCCATCAATAGTGCATCACTCTTGGATTTTTAATATCCACATTATAAAACAAAAACTCTGTTGGGCACCCCAGTTGTTTTCTCCTATTTATTACCTCCACAGTGGTAATTTCTTTATGCATCAGATTACAAAGGAATTAATCATTACAGTCCAGAGCAGGATTTTTTTCCAATTCCTAAAATCTACTTTTCATTTTGTAAATGGAGTTTTCTTCTTTTAAAAAGATTTCTTTTCTAAATTCTAGCCAGGAAGCCAGATGAATTGCTAGAATAAACTTTTGCCTTCTTCTTTTAGTCTCCCTCCCCACAAAACTAGCTACGTAGGGCTTCCTTTTAAATAAATTTTGAAGTGTATTATTGTTTCCATTTTAAAAAGCTTAAAAATACAGGATTTTATTACTTATAATGAATCTAAATTTCCTAATGTGCTTCCTTTCCTTTAGAGATATTTTCACACCTACTCTACCTAGAAAAAGCAAGTTTTAGACAATGCTTATAATTTAAGGGAACAAACAAATACTTAAACAAATTTCCAAATAGGTTCAACCACTCTTCCAAGTTATCACTTTCTTGACACATTCTTTGTGAGATAAGACAAAGTGTTTCAAGTAGTTCAGATAACTGAGTTGTTGCAAGTTGCTATTGCCATAACAGAAGTTTTAGAATGGTCTTTTCTGTGGCCTTGACAGCTCAATGAAATAACAGAGGCTTGACAGACTTCACTGATATTGGAAAACAATAAAACCAATATATCCTGCAGCTGGAACTTTAAAAGCCCATCATGTTATCTTTGGTGGCCGTTCATTTGCTGGTTAAGAATACCTTGGCATTTCTTTGAAACAGTATCTGATAACTCTGCTCTCTAGACTAACATTAATTTTCCTTTTCTTACTTTTTTAATAGCCAAACACACATACTTGGTTACCTGTAGATGTTTTTCAATTTCTGAAATAAGAAAAGTGCTTTTTAGGAAACATATATGCAGTACTTAAACATTAATAGAGAGATTTTACATCTTTTTTTTTTTTAAAAGATCTTATTTATTTGAGAGAGCATGAGCACACGAATGAGGGGAGGGGCAGAGGGAGAAGGAGAGGCAGACTCTCCACTGAGTAGGGAGCCCAATGCAGGGCTTGATCCCAGGACCGGGAGATCATGACCTGAGCTGAAGGCAGACTCTTAACTGACTGAGCCACCCAGGTGCCCCAAGAGATTTTACATCTTAATGTTAATCATTGAGTAGACAGATCCAAGAAATGTATAAGTACTATTAGATTATGCATTTTCAAATTGGTCTAAATAAAATCAGTCTAGAATATTCTCTTTTATAAGCAGAGATATCCCATAGTTGGTTCTACCATGTTAACTCACTCCTTGAGGTTGAGTCAGCTTCTTCAGTTAAATCATCTCCTTTGCTCCCAGGGTCTTTTCTTTTTCAGTTTTCCATGCTGCCACCATGGTTATCATCCAAACATATTGTTTAATTTCTCTGCTTTGAAAGTGTTGTGGGTTCCCCATTGCTAGCAGGATAAAGTCATAATAATCTTGTTATTATAGGATGCAAATCTCTTCCCAGGTTAGTCCTAATCTTCCAACATCATTTTCTGTTTCTACTCATTTCTTCTCTGTTCTAACCACATGCAACTTCTTTGTAGTCTCTGAACAGTCCTTGTCGTAGAACATCCGTGTGTTTGTTTCATGCTTTATGACCTTTGACTAAACTCTATTCCTTAGGGGCCTGTGACACCCCCATAACGGCATGTAATTAACAGAGGTTGATCCTGGTTCTTACTAAGCCAAGGTCTCTGGTATTAAAGGCCATTTCTAGAAACATGATGTCTCTTGGCAACATGGGAGAATGTATAGGGTCCATAAATCTCCTGCCTAAAATCCTTTCATTTAGAAATTGTGTTTGTTGTGCTTTGTATAAAAGAGTAGGCAACAACTTTCTCCTCAGAATAGAACATGAAGTAACAAGAGTTGTGATTTGAAAGCCCTGGGGGCCAATAATTTTTACTCTGCTAAAAGCAATAAGAATGCTTATAATACCTCTCTCTCTGTCCTTCTTCGCCTCAGAATGGTGACTCAGGGCCACAGTGACCCAGCTGTGAGTAGCAGATGACCTCTCTGTTCATTGTAGAGTGAGTGATACCAGCTTTGGTGTTTTACTCCATTTGGGTACTTTAAGAATCTTACCTTCAGACAGAGGGTAGAGGCAAAGCAGGCAATAGATGGATATTGTTTGCTGCCATATTTGATAGAAAGTCAGGAAGACAAGTCCTCAATAGCTAAACCCTGCTCCTGTAGTTTTCTTCTCATCTAAAAGAATCACAGAACAGCACTGGCCAAAGAGAAGAAGCATTCTAGTTTTGAAGAACTAAGAATATACTCTATTCCCTTTGTATGGAATTAATAATTCTCTTTTCTGCCTGATCATCGATACCCTTTGAAGTTTCCTGATTTTTCTTCTCTACCAGGGAGAGTGCCTCTCTACTGAATTGTGCTCCAGCAGCTATTTTGTGTAATGCTTCTATTTTTTTAAGATTTATTTATTTATTTTGGAGAGAGAGAGCATGAGTAGGGGGGAGGGAGAGGGAGAGGGAGAGATTCCCCATGGAGCACGTAGCCCAGAACCCTGACATCATGACCTGAGCTGAAATCAAGAGTTAAATGCTTAACTGAAGGAACCACCCAGGTGCCCCTGGTATAATGCTCCTATTACGGAGGTTTTATGTTATGTATGTCATTGTTATTTTTTTAACATCTCCCTCACTAACCTGTATCTCATGTGCTTTGGTATTTCCAGTACTTAGTATGTGCTTGGCTATAGAAAGTAGATAAGTAATATTGAGTGAATGAAGGACATGGCACAAATGAGCAAAAAGAAGTCAGGACATCTCTAAATCCTGGTATGTTGTTAAATTTTCCCTATTGCATTTTATAGATAAAACAAAGTGACTTTTATTACGTGTAATTTATGTGCTAAGTGCTTTGAGTGACGTACAGATATCTAAGTCCCCAATTAATTTGGAAGCACTTCTAATATATACTTTTAAAAAGTAGTAGTAGGGAGTAAATGAATTTGGGTTGAATGAAATGTTTCTTGAATATTTTCACAAGAACTGGGCAAATTGGCAAGCCCATTTATTCATTTAACAAGCATTTATCGAGCACCAACTATGGGCCAGGCTTGGTGCTTGGATAATGAAGGTTAACAACACAGTCTTTGTTCATGAAACTTACAATTTAGAGTAATTATAAAGTAAATACAGAAATAATTGTTTAGAGAATTATATTAAGGGCTACGAAGAAAATTATCAAATATGATGATTATATTTTTTCAGTCTGGGAAAAAAATAGTATTTAGAAATTGGTTGCCTTAGTATGTAAATAAAGATATTTGGAAATTGATTCAGGATACCTTAAAATCTCAGCAAATGCTATATAACCAGAATTGTTTTGTTATCCTTAAAGGTGTTAATAAATTAAGCATTGTTATAGGGACCATTTTGATAAGGGGAATGACTTATTTTCTATTGAAATTTTTTATTCATGGTATTTGTACAAGCAAACATTTATATATATAAGCTCATATGTATATATATATATATCATCATCATCATCAAGGAGAGAATAGCCATACATTCCCAGCTCATCAACAGTTTCCGTGTCTTAAGTGGTTTTCGTTTCATCTTTAATGCTGTTTTCTTATAAATGACAAGAGTATTGAATTGGAAGCCTATTGAAGAATTTTATTATCTTTTAAAATCTATTGTTGATGAGAATTGGGGCTGAATGCTTGCTGATAAATGTTAACAGTAATGTGAGGTGTCTACAAGAAGGCATCTATTTGTCTATTCATCTAAACATCCTCATTAGTCACACTGAGGGAAAATGGGTGAAGGCAGGAGAGAGTAACAGAACACTCATTATGGCTGATTGTGTTAATAGCCATTTGACCTAGATTTCATAGACCTACTAATTTTTTCAGTATTTACTGATCTACCTAACTGAAACAGCATTTATGCTCTTAATAAGGAGATCCAGAGAGATCCAGAGAGATCTGTGTCTGAAATTCAGACTATATTTCAAAGGGAAGAGGATATGTGTATTCTCCATCAGTTATTATTTCTAGGCAATTCAATTTTTGATAAAGTAGTAGTTTGTGAGAACTGAGTGTCACCAGCCTTCATTCATTCAGCAAATATTGATTGAGCACCCATTACGTGCTAAGTCCTGTTCTTAGCATTGCATGTATGTAGGTAGGTATTCCATGGATCTGAGGGAATAATACACACCATCATCAGTCATCACGGTAATGTGAATTTTTTCTCATGTGCTGCCATTGTGTTGGCTCATTTCTTTATGTTGTATGTTTGGGGAGAAGTTTGCAATAGGACAGTAAAAGAATATTCACGTTCTCCTTTTGAATTTGATTTAAAACTAAAGAAGATTTTAATGTATTTTTGAATTAAATAAAACTCTATCCTGGGAATGCAGCACAAACTAGCCTTTGCTTTTCTCTGGGTTACCTTTGTTCTTAGACTGACTTTCTCCCTGAGGTAGCAAAGAGAGCTCCCACCTCTCTTGTTTTTTATCAGCTGATGATTACCTTCTTTCCTCTATGTAAGTCTCCCCAAACACAGTGATGGGCTCTGCCTGGGTCAAGATGTTCTGATTGATTGGTCAACCTAGGTCTTGTGCCCACCCCTGAGGAGAGCAAGATAGAGTAAAAATATTGACAGCCCTTATAGAATCACATGAAGTGAGGGAAGGGTAGCATGCTAATGGGGAAAAAAAGGGTGCTGTTTCCTGAGGAAGGACTTAAAGATGCTGGCAGGCAAAAACAACAGATGTCTATCACAAATATATGTAAAACTTAATTGTTTCTGTGTCTTATCTGAAGAAACATTCTAAATATATTAAAATTAATATATAACATTATATACTACTTTGCAAAATGAATTTGACCAAAGATAGTGAAATCAGGAAATTCTAACTTATATTAGAAATTACCTCTATTTAAAAGATTGAGATCTTCTATTGAATAGGCATTTTAGAAAGAGTACTTCTCTTTTTCTCTTTGACAGATGCATTTTTGGATTTTAATTTTGGTATAATTTCAAAATTATAAAAATTCACAGGAGTAGTATAAGGAACTCTTGTTTACTCATATACATTTTACCCAGATTTTTTGTTTACATTGTGTACTATTTATTCTCTTTCTTTTTTTGAACTTTTGGAGAGTAAATTGGAGACACCATGCTCTCTTTATCCTAAATACTTTATTGCATGTTTCTAAGAACAAGGATATTGTCCTGAATAACTTCAATATAGTTATCCACATCAGGAAATTTAATAACTGATACAATACTGTTAATCTAATTTAGAGTCTATACATATTTAGATTTTGTCAGTTGTCCCAAAATTATGACTATTTTTTCATAGTCCAGGATCCAACAAGGGCCACACATTGCATTATTTTCGTGTTTCTTTAGTCTCCTTTAATCTGAAAGAGTCTCAGATTTTCTTTGTGTTTCTTGACCTTGTTTTTTTTTTTTAAGGGCATAGGCTGATATTTGCAAGAATATCCTTCAATTTGGGTTTGTCTCATATTTTCATGGTTAAATTCAGGCTATGAATTTTTTTTAGTATCTTTTAAATTGAAATATAGTTGACATACAATGTTGTATTAGTTTTAGGTGTACAACATAGTGATTCAACAACTCTGTACCGTATGGTATGCTCACAGTGTAGCTACCATCTGTCACACTGTTATAATACCATCAACTAACTATATTTCCTATGCTGAAGCTTTCATCCCCATGACTTTTTCATTCCATAACTGTAAACTGTACCTCCCACTCCCCTTCACCCGTTTTGCCCATTCCTTCACCTCTCTTCCCCTACCCCTCTCTCCTCTGGCAATGATCAATTTGTTCTCTGTATTTATGGGTCTATTTCTGTTTTTGTTTGTTTGTTTGTTCATTTGTTTTGCTTTTTAGATTCCACATATAAGTGAAATCATATGGTATTTGTCTTTTTCAGTCTGACTTATTTCACTTAGTATAATACCCTCTAGGCCCATCCATGTTGTTGCAAATTTCAAGGCCCCATTCTTTGTTATGGCTGAATAATATTCCATTACACACCCACATACGTACACACACACATACACACCTTTTTTTACAAAAATTTTGTTTTTTAAAGATTTTATTTATTTATTTGACAGAGAGAGATAGCGAGAGCAGGAACACAAACGGGGGAGTGGGAGAGGGAGAAGCAGGCTTCCCGCGGAGCAGGGAGCCCAATGTGGGGCTCGATTCCAGGACCCTGGGATCATGACCTGAGCTGAAGTCAGACGCTTAACGGCTGAGTCACCCAGGTGCCCCATACACACCTTCTTTATCCATTCATCTATCAATGAACCCTTAGGTTGCTTCCATATCTTGGCTATTGTAAATAATTATGCAGTAAACATAGGGGTGCATATATCTTTTTGAATTAGTGTTTTCATTTTCTTTGGGTAAATACCCAGTAGTAGAATTACTAGATCATATGGTATTTGTATTTTTAGCTTTTTGAGGAACCTCCATACTGTTTTCCACAGTAGCTGCACCAATTTACATTCCCACCAACAATACACAAGGGTTCCTTTTTCTTACGTCCTTGTTAACACTTGTTATTTCTTGTCTTTTTTTCCCATAAGCAATATTTTATTTATTTATTTATTTTTTAATTAAAATTTTTTTATTATGTTCAGTTAGCCAGCATATAGAACATCATTAGTTTTTGATGTAGTGTTCAATGATTCGTTGGTTGCGTATAACACCCAGGGCTCTTGTCTTTTTGATTCTAGCCATTCTGACAGGTGTAAGGTGATATCTCATTGTGGTTTTGATTTGCATTTCCCTGATGATGAGTGATGTTGAGTATCTTTTCATGTGTCTTTTGGCCATCCATATGTCTTTTTTGGAAAAATATCTATTCAGGTCCTCTCAAGCTATGAATTTTTAATAGGAATAGGACAAAAGTGATATTGTGTCCTTCTCAGTGTGCATATATTGTTTTGTCCCAATATTAGTGATATTAATCACACAAACACACACATCTATATTTCTATATCTATATTAATATTTATACTTATCTATATGTTAAAAAGTATGAGTTTATTCTGATGTCAACATCAATACATTCATTTGTTCATCATACACTCTTTTTTTTGAGTTTATACAACATGCAGAGCACCTTATTAGTCACTCTGGAGAATTAAGGCAGAGTAAGAGAAAATACTCGTGTCAGAAAGGTCTTATTAATCTGATTGACTTCTTTCATTTGGTGACGGAAAGCATAATTTTTTAAGATTAGGAAGAAATATTCAGTTTGTAAAAGAAACCCAGAGAAGGGTTGTGTAAATTGCAGGCTTACTATACCTAAAAACACAAAGCGCATGAGGTGTAGAGAGGTATACCTGATCCACATGGGACTGAAGGAAAGGTGCCCTTGTGGTTAATTTTCTGAAGCTGATATATTATTGTACTTGAGGCATATTTACTTTTCAGATACAATCTGTGAAGATGTTAGAGTAGATGCAGGTTGGTTTACCAAAAAAACACTGAAGTATTGGGTTGTAGAAAGAAATTAACTTCATGAGTTATCCATGAAATTATAATTATAGGGAAAAATCTCTATGGCTGAATTTATGATGGAATGTTTTCCATTTTATATTAATGTTCCTCACTATTAAATGTAACATCCTGAAACCTGCAAAGTAATAGTAGTATCTCACATTTTATAGTTCTTTTACTTTAGTATTAGTGAAAGACCTTGTCTTTCTTGTCATCCCGTGTAGCAAGCTTTATAGATTTTATTGATGATTCAGATGACTGAGAGAAATTCAACTTCTTTTTTAACTCCCTAGACTTTCTTTAGTGAAGAGGAACTAACATTTAGAACAGTGTTCTGAATTTTAAGGTAAAGTTGATGTTATTTCATTGTGAAGTAGAGACATTTAGATGTACACTCTATCAACATTTACATTTATACTATATCTGTGGCATACTCTATTATTTTATAGTAAATACATTAGAATTATTTTTCTTCTTTAAATTTTTATTTTTAATTTTTTTAAAAGATTTTATTTATTTATTTGACAGAGAGAGACACAACAAGAAAAGGAACACAAGCAGAGGGAGTGAGAGAGGGAGAAGCAGGCTTCCTGCTGAGCAGGGAGCCTGATGCGGGGCTTGATGTGGGGCTCAATGCGGGTCTCCATCCCAGGACCCTGGGATCATGACCTGAGCCGAAGGCAAGCTCTTAATGACTGAGCCACCCAGGCACCCCTGGAATTATTTTTCTTAACAACAGAAACTGTTAACTATTGATAAAAGACAGTCTTTACTAATCTTTACTTCAAGTGACTCATTAGCTCCTAAACAATAAACATTATATTCCATTAGTAATAAGGGCAGAGTCAATTATTCTACCATTTGGTTGAATGTCTTATAACACAACTCTGTGACCTTAGAAAATAAAGATAATACAAGCTAACTCATAAAGTACCTATTATGTACCAGGAACCATTCTAAGTGTGTTACATGTATGAGCTTACTTAATCCTCCTAAAACTCCTATGAGGTAGATACTAATATTCTAATTTTTAGGTATGGCACAGAGAAGTTTAATTACTTTCTAAAGTCACATAGCTACAAAAGGTGGAACTGGGATTTGAACTTATCCCAGGAATAGATAGGCGAATCTATCTTGTGAGTCTAGGGTCCTAACAAATTGCCTCTATCCAGTTACTAATTGGACTAACTTAGTCCTGCAAAGTTTTTGTACTATGTTATAATTTAGAATAATGTATAATTTAGACATTTTGAAAGATACTACTTTAATAATAATTTAAAAATTCATACTATTGTGTATAATTTTTACAGCCATTTGTTCTTAAATTTGTTTTAGGTGATTGGAAGTACAAACTGCAGAAATAGATTTAAATGCTTTTTCATTAGTAAAAATAAAATGCTGCTAGTTTGTTAGTTGATAATGGCTTTTAATGTATCCTGTTTAACGCTGAAGGAACACTAGTACATTAGATATGTGCCTAATTTAAAAAGGAATTTATGAATATAGTTACTGTACTGTTGTTTTTATAAAAGAATAAAATTTGAATCATAACTCTGGAGTATCTCAGTTCACACATATGTTCCCTGGCAAAGGAAAGATTGAAATTACATTGGTTCCTAAATTTCTGAAGACCAATTAGTTTGCTGATATTCATTTACATTCTTCCCTGAATATGAGAAAGTACTTTAATTTACTTGCAATTGATTACAGAATTACTCTAGAGGCATGTATAGAAGATTGAAAAAAATTTTTTTTTGGTTTGAAGGCAAGGGTGATGTATGTTACAGTATTACTCTATCTAATTAGGTAATCCATTTAAGATTTATTCTATTAAATATCTTCATTGTTCCATTTTATGTGGATGGAGACACAATGTGGTGTAGTAGAACAAGTACTGGATTAGTCCTAGTTCCCAACTTAGACATGGAATCTTAAATGAAGTCATTTAACATTTGAGCCTTGGTTTTCTCATTTGTAAAATGGGACTAATAAGCCCTCCTTCCACCTCACCTAGTTGTTGTGAGGACTGTCTGAAACCATGTGTGCAAATTTATTTTTAAGCATTTTCTGAAATGTTGTTTAAAGGCAGTGTTCTTCATTAATGAAGGTAGAAAGCCATAAATTATAGTTTAGCTTAATTAGACATTATTTTTAAAATTATTGAACTACATACACACACACACATACATACACATATATACTAATGGCTTTATTGCAGTATAATTTACATTACCATAAATTTTTCTATTTAATGTGTACAATTATGTTATTTTAGTAAGTTTACAGAGTTGTGCAATTATTACCATAATCCAATTTTTGGAATACTTTTGTCACCCCAAAATATCCTCTATTCCTGTTTTTAGTTATTCCCTATTCCCACCTCTAGTCCCAGCCAGCCACTAATTTAATTCTGTATTTTTGGATTTGACTTTTCTTGACATTTCAGTTAAGTGGTCTTTCCTGAGGTGCCTGGGTGGCTCAGTTGGTTGAACATCTGCCTTCAGCTCAGGTCATGATCACAGGGTTCCTGCGTCGAGCCCCGCGTTGGGCTTTCTGCTCAGCGGGAAGTCTGCTTTGCCCTCTGCCTCTCCCCCTGGCTTGTGCTCTCTCCCTCTGTCTCTCTCTGTCAAATAAATAAATAAAATCTTAAAAAAAAATGGTGTTTCCTGTATGGCTTCTTTTACTGCATAGAATAATTTTGAGGTTCATCCATGTTGTAGTTATGTATCAGTACTTTTTCTTTTTTAATGCTGAGTAATATTCCATTACATAGATACACCACATATTCTTTAATCCATTCATTAGTTGATGGACATTTGGGTTGTTTCCACTTTTTGGCCATTATGAATAATGTAATTATGGACAATGTGTACAAATTTTTATGTGGACATATGCTTTTATATTGAACTATACTTATGCTGATATTTGGATGGGAATTTGATTTTATTCACCATATGTAATGTTTCAAATGGAAAGATTATAAAGAATTTAGCATATTTTCCTCAAGTTTTATCAAATGGGTTGTGAATTGGCAACCTTCAGTAAGGTATTTTTTTTCTCTTATATACGAATGAAACATTATCTTTATAATATACAACAACCTTATTTCTTCTGTAAGAGTTATTTCCTTTCTCCTGTTTTTTTTTTTTTTGCATAAAACTAAATGACTCCATAGGGACTTTGTAGGGTGGGTCCACTCTGAAAACTCAGACCCTGATTTAATATCTTCCCTTTCCTCAGACTTCTTTAAAAAAAATTTTTTTTTTAAGATTCTATTTATTTATTTGAGAGAGAGAGAGAGAGCACAAGATGGAGGAGGGTCAGAGGGAGAAGCTGACTCTCTGCTAAGTAGGAAGCCCAATCTGGGACTCCATCCTGGGACTCCAGGATCATGACCTGAGCTGAAGGCCGTCGCTTAACCAACTGATCCACCCAGGCAACCCCCCTTTCCTCAGACTTTTAATTTATAGGCCTACCTCATTTTATTGTGCTTCACTTTTTGGCATTTCACAGGATGTTGTGTTTTTTTTTTCTTTTTTTTTTTTAGTTTTTAATTTTATTATGTTATGTTAGTCACCATACAATACATCATTAGTTTTTGATGTAGTGATCATGATTCATTTTCATATAACACCCAGTGCTCCATGCAGTACGTGCCCTCCTTAATACTCATCACTGGGCTAACCCATCGCCCCACCCCCCTCCCCTGAAAACCCTCAGATTGTTTCTCAGAGTCCATAGTCTCTCATGGTTCATCTCTCCTTCCAGTTCCCCCCCCCTTCATTTTTCCCTTCCTTCTCCTAATGTCCTCCATGCTATTCCTTATGTTCCACAAATAAGTGAAATCATATAATTGACTTTCTCTGGTTGACTTATTTCACTTAGCATAATCTCCTCCAGTCCCATCCATGTTGATGTAAAAGTTGGGTATTCATCCTTTCTGATGGCTGAGTAACATTCCATTGTATATATGGACCACATCTTCTTTATCCACTCATCTGTTGAAGGGCATCTCGGCTCTTCCCACAGTTTGGCTATTGCGGACATTGCTGCTATGAACATTGGGGTGTGTATGGCCCTTCTTTTCACTACATCTGTGTCTTTGGGGTAAATACCCAGTAGTGCAATTGCTGGGTCATAGGGTAGCTCCATTTTTAAATTTTTGAGGCACCTCCACAGTGTTTTCCAAAGTGGCTGTACCAACTTGCATTCCCACCAACAGTGTAAGAGGGTTCCCCTTTCTCCACAACCTCTCCAACATTTGTTGTTTCTTTCCCTGTCCATTTTTGCCATTCTAACTGGTGTAAGGTGGTATCTCAGCGTGGTTTTGATTTGGATTTCCCTGATGGCTAATGATGATGAACATTTTTTCATGTGTCTGTTAGCCATTTGTATGTCTTCTTCAGAGAAGTGTCTTTTCATCTCTTCTGCCCACTTTTTGACTTGATTACTTGTTTTTTGGGTGTTGAGTTTGAGAAGTTCTTTATAGATTTTGGATACCAGCCCTTTATCTGTAGTGTCATTTGCAAATATCTTCTCCCATTCTGTGGGTTACCTCTTTGTTTTGTTGACCGTTTCCTTTGCTGTGCAGAAGCTTTTTATCTTGATGAAGTCCCAAAAGTTCATTTTTGCTTTTGTTTCACTAGCTTTTGGAGATGTATCTTGAAAGAAGTTGCTGTGGGCGATGTCAAAGAGGTTATTGCCTGTGTTCTCCTCTAGGATTTTGATGGATTCCTGTCTCACATAGAGGTCTTTCATCCACTTTGAGTTTATCTTTGTGAATGGTATTAGAGAATGGTCGAGTTTCATTCTTCTGCATGTGGCTGTCCAATTTTCCCAGCACCATTTATTGAAGAGACTGTCTTTTTTCCATTGCATATTTTTTCCTGCTTTGTCAAAGATTATTTGACCATAGAGTTGAGGGTCCATATCTGGGTTCTCTATTCTGTTCCATTGGTCTGTATGTCTGTTTTTGTGCCAGTACCATGCTGTCTTGGTGATCACTGATTTGTAATATAGCTTGAAATCAGGCAACATGATGCCCCCAGCTTTGTTTTTCTTTTTCAACATCTCCTTGGCGATTCGGGGTCTTTTCTGATTCCATACAAATTTTAGGATTGTTTGTTCCAGCACTTTGAAAAATGTCATTGGAATTTTGATCGGGATGGCATTGAAGGTATAGATTGCTCTGGGTAGCATAGACATTTTAACAATGTTTATTCTTCCAATCCATGGGCATGGAATATTTTTCCATCTTTTGTGTCTTCTTCAATTTCTTTCATGAGTGTTTTGTAGTTCCTAGAGTATAGATCCTTTACCTCTTTGGTTAGGTTTATTCTGAAGTATCTTATGGTTTTTGGTGCTATTGTAAATGGAATCGTTTCTTTAATTTCTCTTTCTACAGTTGCGTTGTTAGTGTATAAGAAAGCAACTGATTTCTGTGCATTGATTTTGTATCCTGCCACATTACTGAATTGCTGGATGAGTTCTAGTAATTTGGGGGTGGAGTCTTTTGGGTTTTCCACATAAAGTATCATGTCATCTGCGAAAAGAGAGAGTTTGACTTCTTCTTTGCCAATTTGAATACCTTTTATTTCTTTTTGTTGTCTGATTGTTGTTGCTAGGACTTCTAGTACTATGTTGAACAACAGTGGTGAGAGTGGGCACCCTTGACGTGTTCCTGATCTTAAGGGAAAAGCTCTTAGCTTTTCCCCCTGAGGATGATATTCACTGTGGGTTTTTCATAGATGGATTTTATGAGCCTGAGGAATGTTCCCTCTATCCCTATACTCTGTAGAGTTTTAATCAGGAAAGGATGTTGTATTTTGTAAATGCTTTTTCTGCATCAATTGAGAGGACCATATGGTTCTTCTCCCTCCTCTTATTAATGTGTTCTATCACATTGATTGATTTGCGAATGTTGAACCACCCTTGCATCCCGGGGATAAATCCCACTTGGTCATGGTGGATGATCCTTTTTTTTTTTAAGATATTTATTTATTTAACAGAGATAGAGAGAGAGCACAAGCAGGCAGAGCGGCAGACAGAGGGAGAGGGAGAAGCAGGCTCTCCGCCGAGCAGGGAGCCCGATGCGGGGCTCGATCCCAGGACTCTGGGATCATGACCTGAGCCGAAGGCATCCGCTCAACCGACTGAGCCACCCAGGCACCCTGGATGATCCTTTTAATGTATTGTTGGATCCTATTAGCTAGGATTTTGTTGAGAATTTTGGAATCCATATTCATCAGGGATACCAGTCTGAAATTCTCCTTTTTGATGGGGTCTTTGCCTGGTTTGGGGATTAAGGTAATGCTGGCCTCATAGAATGAGTTGGAAGCTTTCCTTCTGTTTCTATTTTTTGAAACAGCTTCAGTAGAATAGGTATTATTTCTTCTTTGAATGTTTGGTAGAATTCCCCAGGGAATCCATCAGGCCCTGGACTCTTGTTTTTGGGGGAGGTTTTTGATCACTGCTTCAATCTCGTTACTGGTTATTGTCCTATTCAGGTTATCAATTTCTTCCTGTTTCAGTCTTGGCAGCTTATAGGTTTCCAGGAAGGCCTCCATTTCATCCAGATTGCTCCGTTTATTGGCATATAGTTGTTGATAATAATTTCTAATAATTGTTTCTATTTCCTTGGTGTTAGTTGTGATATCTCCCCTTTCATTCATAATTTTATTAATTTGGTCCTTTCTCTCTTCTTTTGGATAAGTCTGGCCAGTGGTTTATCAATCTTATTAATTCTTTCAAAGAACCAACTTCTAGTTTCGTTGATCTGATCTACTGTGTTTCTGATTTCTAATTCATTGATTTCTGCTCTAATTTTAATTATTTATCTTCTAATGCGTGGCTTAGGCATCGTTTGTTGCTTTTTCTCTAGTTCTTTAAGGTGTAGAGTTAGTTGGTGAATTCGGGATTTTTCTATTTTTTTGAGTGAGGCTTGGATGGCTATGTATTTCCCCCTTAGGACTGCCTTTGCACTATCCCATAGGTTTTGGACCAATGTGTTTTCGTTCTCATTGATTTCCATGAATTGTTTAAGTTCTTCTTTGATTTCCTGGTTGACCCAAACATTTTTGAGCAGAGTGGTCTTTAGCTTCCAAGTGTTCGAATTTCTGCCAAGTTTTTTCTTGTGATTGAGTTCCAGTTTTAGAGCATTGTGGTCTGAGAATATGCAGGGAATAATCTCAATCTTTTGGTATCGGTTGAGACCTGATTTGTGACCCAGTATGTGGTCTATTCTGGAGAAAGTTCCATGTGCGCTCGAGAAGAATGAGTATTCTGTTGTTTTAGGGTGGAATGTTCTGTAAATATCTATGAGGTCCATCTGGTCCAATGTATCATTCAAAGCTTTTGTTTCCTTGTTGAATTTCTGCTTAGATGATCTCTCCATTGCTGAGAGTGGAGTATTGAGGTCGCCTACAATTAACGTATTGTTATCAATATGACTCTTTATTTTGGTTAACAGTTGGCTTATGTATATGGCTGCTCCCATGTTGGGGGCATAGATATTTACAATTGTTAGATCTTCTTGTTGGAAAGACCCTTAAGAATGATATAGTGTCCTTCTGTGTCTCTTATTATAGACTTTAGTTTAAAATCTAATTTCTCTGATATAAGAATTGCTACCCCAGCTTTCTTTTGAGGTCCGTTGGCATGGAAGATAGATCTCCATCCCTTCACTATCAGTCTGGATGTATCTTTAGGTTCAAAATGAGTCTCTTGTAGACAGCATATGGATGGGTCCTGTCTTTTTATCCAGTCTGCAACCCTGTGCCGTTTTATGGGAGCATTTAGGCCATTCACATTGAGAGTGATCATTGAAAGATATGAATTAATTGTCATCATGTTGCCTGTGAAGACGTTGTTTTTATAGATTGTCCCTGTAAATTTCTGTTGTAGATCACTCTTGGGGTCTTTCTCCTTTTATAGAACCCCCCTTAATATTTCTTGCAGGGCCAGCTTAGTGGTCACATTTCAACTTCTGCCGGTCATGGAAGCTCTGCATCTCTCCATCCATTCTAAATGACAGCCTTGCCGGATAAAGTATTCTTGGCTGCATGTTCTTCTCATTTAGTACCCTGAATATGTCTTGCCAGGCCTTTCTGGCTTGCCAGGTCTCTGTGGATAGGTCTGACGTTATTCTGATGTTCCTCCCTCTATACGTAAGGAATCTCTTCCCCCTCACTGCCCTTAAGATGGTTTCCTTGGTTCTAAGATTTGTGAGTTTTACTATTACATGCTGGGGTGTTGGCCTGTTTTCCTTGATCTTAGGAGGGGTCCTCTCTGCCTCTAGGACTCAAATGTTTGTTTCATTCCCCAGGTTAGGGAAGTTCTCAGCTACAATTTGCTCAAATACATCTTCTAGCCCTCTCTCTCTCCACTCCTTCCGGGATTCCAATTATTCTGACATTGGAACGCCTCATGGTGTCACTTATTTCTCTGATTCTATTTTCATGGATTCTGAGTTTTTCCCTGGCCTCCTCTTTTCCCTTTTTATCTATTATACTGTCTTCCAGATTGCTTATTCTCTCTTCTGTCTCAGTTACCCTAGCTGTTAGATTATCTAGATTGGATTGGATCTCACTGATAGCATTTTTAAGTTCTGCCAATTCACCTTTTATTTCTGCCCTTAGAGACTCTATGTTGCCATTAATTGATTTCTCCATTCTAGCCATTGTCTTCACAATTGCTAGCCTGAATTCCATCTCTGACATCTTGGTTATATCTGCATCCATTTGTAAATCTGTAGCATAAGTCATAATCTCTGAATCTTTTCTGTTTTGGGGGCTCCTCCTCCCAGTCATTCTGTTGATGGGTGTTTGAGGGAATGTATAGAGTCGAAATTATTGACCAGAACCCAAGCAAGATGCACCTGTTTTCTTGGGACCTTAGGGTTGCTGGCCTCTTGTTTCCCAGCCTGTCTTCTGTGGGAGGGGCCTGCCGCACTGTTACTCAGGCAACCCTGTTTGGGCGGAGTTGCCCTGCGCCCCTGTGGTGGGGGATGGGCTCAGTGGGAATCAGTCTTTGGGGCTTTTGTTCTCTGGCGCCTTTCCCTGGCGGCTTTCCACGTCTCTTCTGCGAGTCAGAGCAGAAGAGACCGTTTCCAACCCTCTGCCTCAGAGCAGAGAGACCTCAGTCTGTTCTTCAGTGAGCTGTCCAGGCCACACCGTCTCCGTTTCTGTCCGTGCTGCTATAAACTGCAGCGTCCTGGGTTGTGCGCCCCTCCGCAGCGCTCCCAGTCCTGCCTCTCCAGGTCGGGGCACGTCTCTGCCCTTTGTGCTTCTAAAACTGCCAGCTGCTCCCAATTCGCCGGCGCCGCGACTCCGCTGCTTGGGGTTTCCACTCCCGGGGTTTGCAGTTCACCAGCGGGACCCCAGCGCACCGGTTTCCGTCTCAGAGGCTGCAGTTCGCGTGCACACAACTGTCGCTCCGGTTTCCCTCTCGGAGGCTGCAGTTCGAGTACGCGCGACCGTCGCTCCGGTTTCTGTCGGGGGGCCTGTGGTTTGCGTGCACGCGACCCCTCCAGTCTGGTTTTCCACCCCCGGGGCTGCCCTAAAGTCCTTTCCCGATGCTACCGGTCTGCGAGTCTGTGCCCCGTCCGCAGCGTGCGAGGCTGTCACTCACCGGCGGTGTAGGATCCCCATGGTCAGGCACCCTCCCGCTGCCGTTTATCCTCCGATATCTGCCCGCAGAATCACGGCTCTCCGCTTCGTACCTCAAAACCAACTGCCTGCGATATTCTGTTTGTAGAGATCCAGATCTTCTTACATCTCAGGCTGGTTTTGTGGGTGCTCAGAGTGGTCTGGTAGATATCCAGCTCAATAACGGGGACCAGTTGAAATAGGGTCCCCTACTCCTCCACCATCTTTTCCCCCATCAGGATGTTGTGTTTTTTACAAATTAAAAGTTTGTAGCAATTCTGTGTCAAGCAAGTCTGTTGGCACCATTTCCTCACTACCTGTCTCTGTGTCACATTTTGGTAATTCTTGCACTATTTGAGACTTTTTTTTGGCCATTATTACATTTGTTAATGGTGATACGTGATCAGTGATCTTTGATGTTACTATTGTAATTGTTTTGGGGCACCATGAGCTGGGACTGTATAAGATGGCAAACTTAATTAATAAATGTTGTATGTGTTTTGAATCCTACTGACTGGTCATTCTCCTGTGTCTCTTCCTTTACTCAGACCTCCCTATTCCCTGTGACACAACAATATTGAAACTAGGCTGATTAATAACCTTCAATGGCCTCTAAGTGTTCAAGTGAAAGGAAGAGTATGCATCTCTTATTTTTAGTTCAAGGTAGAAATGATTAATCTTAGTGAAGAAGGCATGTCAAAGATCATTTGAAAACTAGGCCTCTTGTGCCAAACAACCAAGTTGTGAAAGCAAAGGAAGGGTTCTTGAAGGAAATTAAGTGTTGCCCCAGTGAACATATGCATAAGAAAGTGAAATGGCCTTATTGCTGATATGGAGAAAAGTTAGTGGTCTGGATAGAAGGTCCAACCAGCGAAAACATTCCCTTGTGCCATAGTCTAATCCAGAGCAAAGCCCTAACTCTCCTTAATTCTATGAAGGCTAAGAGGTGAGGAAGATGCAGAAGAGAAGTTTGAACTAGCAGAGGTTGGTTCATGAGTTTAAGGAAAGAAACCGTCTCTATAACATAAAAGTACAAGGTTAAGGAAGCAGCAAGTTATCTAGAAGATGGAGCTAAGATAATTAATGAAGGTGGTTATGCTCAACAACAGATTTTCAGCGTACTGGAAGAATAGTCTATAGGAAGAAGATTCCATCTAGGACTTTCATAGCTAGAGAGGAGAAGTCAATGCCCAGCTTCAAAGCTTCAAAGGACAGGCTGACTCTCTTTTAGGGCTTAATGCAGCTGGTGACTTTAAGTTGAAGCCAGTGTTCTTTACTGTTCTGAAAATCCTAGGGCCCTTAAGAATTATGCTTAATCTACTCTGCCTGTGCTCTGGAAATGGAACAACAAAGCCTGGATAGCAACACATCTGTTTACAGCATGGTTTACTGAATATTTTAAACCTACCATTGAGAACTACTGCTCAGAAAAAGATTCCTTTTAAAATATTACCACTCATTGACAATGTACTGGGTAGCCTAAAAGCTCTGATGGAGATGTATGAGATTGATGTTGCTTTCATGTCTGCCAACACAGCATTCATTCTGCAGCCCATGGATCAAGGAGTCATTTCAACTTTCAAGTCTTATTATTTAAGAAATACATTGTATAAGGCTATAGCTGGCCATAAATTGCGATTCCTCTGATAGATCTGGGCAAAGTAAATTGAAATCCTTCTGGAAAGGATTCACCATTCTAGATGCCATTAAGAACATTCATGATTCATGGGAAGAGGTCAAAACATCAACATTAACAGAAGTTTGGGAGAAGTTGGTTCCAACACTCAAGGATGACTTTGAGGGGTTTGAGACTTTAGTTGGAAGAAGTAATTGCAGGTATGGTAGAAATAGCAGGAGAACTAGAATGAGAAGTGGAGCCTGAAGATGGGACTGAATTGTTGCAATCATATGATAAAACTTTCATGGATGAGGAGTTGCTTTTTATGGATGAGCAAAGCAAGTGGCTTCTTGAGATGGAATCTACTCCTGGTGAAGATGCTGTGAAGAGTGTGTGAAGAGTGAAGTGCTCTCAAATGGCAACAAAGGATTTAGAATATTACATAAACTTAGTTGATAAAGAAGTAACAAGTTTTGAGAGGATCAACTCCAAGAAGTTCTACCGTGGGTAAAATGCTATCAAACAGCATTGCGTGCTACAGAGACACCATTCGTGAAAGGAAGAGTCAACCAATGCAACAAAGTTGTCTTATTTTAAGAAATTGCCACAGTCACCCCAACCTTTAGCAACTACCACCCAGTCAGCAGCCATCAACATTAAGACAAGACCCTCCACCAGCAAAGAGCTTACAACTTGCTAAAACCTCAGATGGTAGTTAGCATTTTATATCAGTAAAGTATTTTTAAATTAAGGTATATACATTGTTTTTTAGATATAATACTATTGTATACTTAATAAACTACAGTATAGTATAGGCATAACTTTTATGTGCCTGGGAAACTAAAAAATGAATTTGACTAGTTTTATTGCACTATTTATTTTATTGTAGCTATCTGGAACTGAAACCTCAATATTTCTGAGTATGTCTGTATTTAGATTTTCTTTCTTTTTTTTTTTTTAAGATTTTATTTATTTATTTGACACAAAGAGAGACAGTGAGAGAGGGAACACAAGCAGGGGGAGTGGGAGAAGGAGAAGTAGGCTTCTCGCTGAGCAGGGAGCCTAATGCAGGGCTCAGTCCCAGGACCCTGGGGATCATGACCTGAGCTGAAGGCGGACGCTTAACCACTGAGCCACTCAGGCGCCCCATAGATTCTCATTATATATTTTTGTCTTAGTGTTGATAATCCCTGGCTTTTGTACTATCCCTGGCGTGTTTATGATATCACTATTTTAACATGTGATCCCTAGTAAATGGTGTTTTTTGTTTTGTTTATTTTCAGTTTTTGTTTTGGCCTAAGAATAGTTTATATGAAAATTTTGTATCTGAAATAAACAGTAGTAGTCCAGAGTCATGTTATTAGATAAGCTTTCAGAGTTTAGGATGCTAATAAAGACTTTTAATTGCCAGTTTCTTAATTTTAAATTTCTTTGTAATTCTGAAGTTCTTTTCTAAGTGATTGAAATTTAGCCTATGTGGGTTAGTATTTTAAAAGAAAAGCCCAATAAATTTGCATCCTTATAATACTTTGTAGGGCATTATATTACATATTTTTTTAGCACCAGTTTGGTAAATTGTAGTTAGGGTGGTATAACTGCCTATGGGAATTACAGACATACACTAGAATTCACTTGTCTGTGTATATAACTTTGGGGTTATTTTTTAAAAATTGAGTGGTGTATTATTTATTAGCACTTAAAAGTTTTCTACCTGAAAAAAAATTCTTTGTTTGGTTACCAAACAAAGTGGTATGATCTCAATATCATCTTTCCACAAAATGTTCATTTTATAGATATTAGGGTATGCCATTTGTCAGGGGACAAGATTTGGTATTTGGAACTATTTTCCCATGAGTTGTTCATTTTGTTATCCTCAAAATTAACACAGATTCAAAATAAATGCATCTATAAGCTTATTTCTGAGTTCATAATCAGTTATTTGTAAAATTTGTTTAAAAGTAAATCTATTCAAGGTATGAGACAATTACATTTTGTACTTTCTAGTTATACGGAACACATACAGGTGTTAAAATAGATTGTTAGATATGGGAAAAATTAGTTATAAATGACAAGCGCTCACAAAGAGTTAAAATTCTTATTGGCATCTTGAAAGTCTTGCTGTACATATTCAAGAGTTTATTTGATTTAAAGGACTTTAATCAAGAGATAAATTCTTCCACTTTTTCTGACTCTCTAGCATATGCATAGTACAAGAATGCACACTTAATCGAAGGTACGAGTAAGTGTTGTGTGAGATACAGAAGTTTGAAACGATCTCTGTTACCTTGGTGCTTATAGTTATCTGGGAGGTATGACAAGTATCAGAAATATAAGACAAACTTTGGAAGGTGTCCTAATGGAGGAAGAGATTGCCTATAGTCCGAAGAATCAAGGAAGCCACCCTAAAGCGTACAGTATCATTTTAACAAGATGCAATGGAAGGTGCTCCAGCTAGAAGAAACCTTAGGAAGGAAGTTGCAAAGGTAGAAAAGCATAAAATATTCAGTATGTTTGCATCATAGGATAGGAAATGATGTTGAAAAAGTTAGGAAGGACCAGCGCATGGAGGGCCTTCATTGCCTTAGCAAGAACTGCAAATTTTAATTCATTACCAATAAAATGACTTAAAATTTTGATCAGAGTCTAGGGAATTTAATGTGGCAATTGTGTATTGATGCATTTAATGAAAATACTGATACAATTCCATAAAACTAATAATAATGTTTTAAAATTTGACTGTAAGTGGTATTTGTAAGTCTTTACTAATTCAACTATGTTGATTTTTCTCACAATTAAACACAATAAAATTATGTAGCTGGGGTGATAATTTTATCAAGATGAAGATGATGATGATAATATGTTAATGATAGCATCTATAAAATTTCAAGTCAAATGCTGGAAGTATCTCATTTAATATTTTATTTTGGATGTTCTCTTGATGTATGCAAGTTAATGTTGGTATTTGTCTTTAGATAATTTTCTAATTTTTAAACAATAATAGTTTCAAAAATTCACTGTTACTTCATAATATTAAAAAAAATTTAGTCAGCTTAATATGTTTAAAGGAGCTCTGAAGTGGAAAATGATACTTCTGGCTCTGCCATTAAACTAGGTGTATCCTTGAGGTCCCCCTCAAAGCTTCTGCTTCCTTGTTTGTAAAATAGAGAAATAATTTGATTCATATAGGTTGTTGGGGGATTAAATTGGATAATGAATTTAATGTAAATGTTCAAAAATCTTAGCTATTGTTGTTAATGTAACTTATCATTTAGAATCTGTTATTATAATCTGAAAATGTTTCTTGGCTTTCAGATTCCCAAACTTGTTGCATCATGTTCTGTCTAGTTCTGTTTGTACTCTTCCAATATAGATTTTACTATGATATGCTAATCTAACTTTAAGGGAAAGTGCTGGATCTAAATTTTCTACCACTTCCCTGCCTTCTGCTGTCAGCACCATAGTGTTCATGTTTTGTATTAATACTCTGAAGGGAATTTATGAGAATAATTAGTTCTGTTTTGCTTATATTAGAGCTGGTTATCTTAATTCTTACTTAGTGGGAGGTGCATCCCCTGCCATCACTTGGCTCCCTGTCCACAGCTTTAAATTACGTGGAGAAGAAAATGATTATAAATGGCTTCTTCCTGTGGTGTGCCTTGTACCCCTCTCCTAACAAACAGTCTCTTAGATTTTGCTCATCAGTTTCTCCTTGTGTCGCAGTCTAGGAGAGATGTTCCATCTGGTGGTCAACTTGCAAAGAGATTTCCTTTAAGCATCATTAGCTTATGGTTAAGAACTAGATTTATTTTTAGAGAAGTAACTTTAATTGGTCATATTTTTTACTGAACAAGTTTTTGTATGTGAAAAGAAATTGCTATGATTTTTTTTTCATGTTTAAGGGAAAGATACTAATAATATATATATTTGGGGAAATACAGCACATAAATATTTAAGATAAACATGGGGAGAAAATCTATATGCATAAAAATTGGGATTAAAATATAATGCTTTCAACTTTCCTTTTTGTTGGTGGTGAATAACTGATACAGTATATTATGCTTTTGACATGTTTGGGCACATAAGCCAAATTTTATAGAATTTTTGATTTATATTCTTATGATAGCTTTTCCAATTTATCAGTTCTTTGCCTATTATGTGCCTGCTGAGCATGAAAGGCACTTTTGAGATATGTAGTAATAAAAAAAAATGCCACAGAAACATTGGCCCAGGGGATAGGCTTTCTCTAGAAATAACTTGAATAAGTATAGTTGCTTTAAACAATTTTTTGTGGATACTTGATGTTCCCTCCCTGTATTTTTATGTGAGTTAGTAATCAGAATCCTGTTTGACTATCAGCCTAGAGGTGAGAAGCATCATTCTAATATAGATATTATAATGCAACAGCTGGCTGAGTCATACAGGACCAAAATGACCTTAGCTGGTATTGTGCAGGAATATTTTAAGATTTTGGAGAATGACTTTTTCCTTGCCAAAAAGTAATTCTGTGTAGGTACTGTGTAGTGCTAAGATTCCTAGGGCATATTTCAAAACAGGCATACTTCTTATGGATATCCATGCTATCTTCCATTTCATGAAAGATTTTTTATATTTTACAATACTGATATGAGCTGCTATTTGACAGCAGGGCCCTCCTCCCATACTGATTTAGCTAATAGGCTTCCTGTTGCAGGTCAGAACTTTATAGACAACTTAAAGGAGAATAGGTAGGTAGGGTAGAATTTTGGAATGAGGTCTAAGCAAATGGTTAACTTTGGTGAAGATTTTGTATGGTTTGGATCAGACTCAAATGAACAAAAAAGAAATTTATGGTTTGTTTTGAGATTAACGTTATGTGGAACTCATGTTAATGCTGTGGCCAGATTCTCTAAGTTATTTAGAATTAGCTAATTAGTAACAGGCATTACTTCCTACCTTTATCATTCTCAGTAGTTTAGTAATAAATAAATGAAACCTCTCATATTTCATTTATTGTTACATTTCTTAAAACATATACCAAGATTACTGGGATTAAAGTATTAGTCCTTTTTTCTTTTTTCCTATAGTATTTTAAGATGTTCTTCAATGCTCCTTCTCTTACTTTTGCTCATTTTCTCCTGGTATATTTTGTCATAGGCTGTTTTGGCTGATGTTTCATGAAGTCCTTCAACACAGTTCAGACAAGTATTAAAGTCAGATCTTAAGGTAAAAGAATATGAGGAAGGCTTGTTTTGCCATCTGAAGAGAGAGTAGGAAGGACGGCGTGTTAGAACGGCAGGAGGAGATGGACATAGAGGTGGATGTGGAATCTGAGATCTGTGTGTGATGTAAGGGATGTGTAAGGAAAGATTTTTGCTCAGAAAAATTTCCAATAGTTGAGAACAGGCCTGAACATAACTAAATGAGGTGCAATTCAAAGTCTGGATATAAAAAGAACTCCCCATGCTTTAGTTCAAAAATCTCCATGTAAGTTGTATATTTTTAGAGGCACCTTCCCTATAGCGCATGGCAATTTAGATATTCATAATCAGGGTTAATACTACACCCAGTTTATAAGTAATATTTTTAAATTTGGAAGTTAGTTGCAACATTATCATGTACTTCTATTGTACATTACAGTGTCTGAGTGCTGTTTTCTGCATTTCATCTTTAGATCTGCAAAACAATCTGGAGACCTAGGCATGTCGGTTGATATTATTCCCATTTTGTATATGATTTAAATATCTCCTTACTGCCCTGAGTGCACCTAGGAGGCTCTACTGCAGAGGTCTGTAGAATCCACTTGCATGGCTATGAGACTTCTGCTCTATTCCAACACTCCGCAAGTTATTTTTGAGACCTTGTAGGTTGTGTCCCCACCAGGTACTATGGTACCACACTGACTGCCAGACCCTTGATGGGAATGCAGTTCTTGGACAAAACTCTCTGGCCCTGGTGGTAATGCTGCCTAGAGCTCAGAATACTTAAGTTGCTCTTGTAGACTTGGTTTAGAAGAATGGGGTGGGAAAGAAGGAAGGACGTGTGGGGAGTTGGAGAACTGTTTGGTATATTAGTCCTTCTTCTTTAAACTAGTGTTTCTAGGGCGCCTGGGTGGCTCAGATGGTTAAGCGTCTGCCTTCGGCTCAGGTCATGGTCCCGGGGTCCTGGTCCCGCATCGGGCTCCCTGCTCCTTGGGAGCCTGCTTCTCCCTCTGCCTCTCTCTCTCTCTCTCTCTGTCTCTCACGAATAAGTAAATAAAATCTTTTAAAAAAAATAATTTAAAAAAAATAAAAATAAATAAACTAGTGTTTCTAACTATACACATGAATTTTTACAATCAAAAGATAATAGAGTGTACTTTATTCTATTAAAGTTTGTGAAGAAGGCTGGAAACTACTACTGTAATCAATCTGTGATCACTGAGAGGTTCTGGGTCTGTACAAAAATTTGAGATACCACAGAAGTTATATTCCAGTGAAAGTGCTCTTTTGGGTTCACATTTCCCCATTATGCTCTTTGTAGTTTCTGAAAGAAAACTTGTGGGGTTTAAAAAATTAAAAAGTCTCATTCTTGCATAAGTGAGTTCTGGACAGATGGAGAAGTCCCTTCTCATCTACTGTGAGACAGTGCACAGATGGTTGGAACCACAGGAGGCCTGGGATGCTATTATTCTATACTGAGGTCATTAGAATATAAGCTACATAAAGCTAGCCATCTCATAGCCCTGAAATGGTAGCATTTCATATTAAAAAAAACAACAACAACAAAGTGGCATCAAAAATAAATGAAAGGAAATCTAAATCTTTACTATTTTGCTTTATCAGACAGCCAAAGGGGAATACTTGTATATAACACAGTAAAGCTTTCTTAAATATTTATTTCTCATTCTCACATATATGGAGATCTGCTAGATCTCCATATAGCAGCTACAGAATTTCTGTCAACTCCCAGAAAGCTCTTTCTCTCACCTATGTCATACAGGCCCCCTATGTTTCTTCCCTTTCCTTTCTAGCTCAGAGTTTTATTTAAGTAGATGAATCTAGCCTCAGGGACCTGTTTCAGTTTTCCTATAGTTTGAGCCTGTGTAATGGAGGAGGGCCTGGGTATTTTGTTACACAAACAATAATTCTGTTCTCTTAGAAGATCCAGAGGATTATAAACATATAACTCAATATTCTTTCTTTTATTCCTGGAACAATAAAAACCAGATCTATGAAAATATTATTGCATATAGTGTATAAATGGAGAATGAAGCTAGTTGTTTTATTAGCTCACATATGTTTTTAAAGATATGTTAGTGAATTCACCAAAATATCTTAGTACCAAGGTTAACTGTATTTCTCTTAAGCAATGAAAAAAATCCCTTGGAATTGTAAATCCTATAAGTGATAAGTTTTCCTGTCTCAAGTTGACTACTAAGAAAAAAAGAGCCAAATTTGTGGCCCACCACGATGATGTATAGCTCAGTCTTCACTTTCCTTTTTTCTTTCAACCAACTTTTAATTTATGGTAATTTGTATTTTATGTATCCTTATAAGCCACTTTATATTCTTTTTGGTGCAAGGTGACATATAAATATATAAATAATGATGAGGAGCAAAATAGCAATGATCTCTTACACAAGTGTGGATTTATCTTAATTCTGTAGAATTTAATGGTGCAAACAGTAAGGAATCACTTAGAGGTTCTTAGTATTAAAGCATTAATCCTGACTTAGAAGTAAATCAGGAAAGCTGGTCTGACATTAGCTGGAACAGAAATTCTCCAGTAGTCTGGAGGAAAAGTAAAAAAAAAAAAACAACCCTATAGATTATTTTTACCTCTATATTGTCTACACTTTGGATTTTAGTGAACATCACTATCTGATGTTAGAAGTTGCTTATTTTTGGTTTAATATTTCATGTTTTGCATGCTGTTGCCATTTAGTAGAACTCAGTAACTATCTAATGGCTATTTAAATATCTGAATTTATTGCTCACTAGTCATTTAAGTTCCAAGATATACCTGCCATAGCTCTAGTTAGGTTAGTGAGGCTAAGTGGAGTGTAAATTCCTTAAAGTTCAAGGACAATATTCTAGTTCTGATTCTGTTTCTGTACTATCTCCTAAGTTGGTTTTTGGTGCCAAATAAATGATCAGCTAGTATTTCTTTTGAGACTACATCATGTAGTGGTGAGAATATTAATTTGCATTTAGGCAAATGAGTTGAAATCTCAACTCTGATCTTTATCAATATGATTGAATCCCTCTGAACTTTAGTTTCCTTTGCCATAAAATGGATAAGGTAATAGTTTCTTTCTATTACTGTTGTGAGGATTAAGTAGCATAATTCATGTAAAGGTGGGGTAGGTCCTGAACAAATTAGCTTCCTTCATCTCCCTGTTGAATAAATAAATGAAGAAATGAAAGAGAACATTATATTTCCTGTTCAGAAACATACTTTATTTATTTATTTATTTTTAAAAGATTTTATTTATTTATTTGACAGAAAGAGACATAGCGAGAAAGGGAATACAAGCAGAGGGAGTGGGAGAGGGAGAAGCAGGCTTCCCGCCGAGCAGGGAGCCTGATGCGGGGCTCCCAGGACCCTGGGATCATGACCTGAGCTGACGGCAGACACTTAACAACTGAGCCACCCAGGTGCCCCCAGAAACATACTTTAAACAATCATCCAGTACGTTGAAAAATAAGGACAATTAATTTTTAATGAGAAGTTAAATTTATTAAGAAATGTAATGTTAAGACTAAGTAAGGAATAAAATTTCAAGACTTACATGAAAAGTTTATGCTTTTGCCATTTCATTGCACTGTCTCTTTATGGAGGCATATACATGTAAATGTATATACAGTTAAAAAGAAGTGTATATAGGGGCGCCTGTGTGGCTCAGTCTTTAAGCGTCTGCCTTCGGCTCAGGTCGTGATCCCGGAGTCCCGGGATCAAGCCCCACATTGGGCTCCCTGCTCAGCAGGGAGCCTGTTTCTCCCTCTCCCACTCCCCCTGCTTGTGTTTCCTCTCTCGCTGTCATTCTCTCTCTGTCAAATAAATAAATAAAACCTTAAAAAAAAAAAAGAAGTGTATATATAAACACTATTAGCAGGTGGTGATACTGTGTAGTCAGGAAGCTCATGGCTAAACCTTGAATAATAGTTCTTACAAGCTAAGGTTTTCTGATATAATTTCTATCACATACCTTTTTTGGCTGATTTTTAGTTTATTTTTATTTTAATTTTTATTTTATATACATATTTATCATATATTGCTTTAAATCTTTTTAAAAATTAATATAATAAATTGATAAAAAACAAACTGGTAAGATAATTGATAAAAAATAAAGGCAGTTTCATTAAAAATTTTCTTCAGTGCGCCATGTGAGCACTATGATTAGTAGAATTCAGTACTTCGGGGTTTTGTATTGGCAGGGATCATTTGATTATGGAAATTATTGTGCTATTTCTGGTAAACATTTCAAGAATTAATTAGACAAAACATCCTGGAAAGCTTTAGAGACTTGGAAAGCTTTAGAGAGAGTCGGCAAACTGAGAAAAACCTTTGTTCCTTAACGATGTTTAAGATAACTAAAAAGTTCATATGAAAGAAACTAATATTGGCTTCTGATGAATTGTCCCTGGAGCAGCTTCTGTAGACAAAGGCCTATTTTTGATTACCTAGCTGTCACTGGATATGGCTTAAAATTTTAAGTATTAGTTACCAGAGAACGTCTAATGAAAATGTGAATATAATGGATAAGATCATAGCTGGATAGCAATATTGTTCCAATTGATCCCACCAGAAAGGTTAAAAAAAGGAAAACTAAGCAGTAGGTCAGTGACCTCACATGTCAAGAAGAGCTAGAGATGCCATTTCTGAGTGCATGTTTTCAATTCTAGAAAACAACCAATGCTTACAGTTCCTTTTTGGAAAGTGCTTATATGGAAATGGTGAATCTGTAGAATTTCCACACATATGTTGTGCATGTAATTTCCAAAGGCAGAGAGTGCATGGATAACTGATAATAGATAAAGATGTACTATTTTCTGTATGAAAAACAGCAAGGAGGAGGGTGGTGATATGTGACGGGGCGGGGGGTATATTTAGCTAAAGCTTTGTGCTACAACTTCCAGTTAAAGTCTTATCCTTTTTAGAGGTACATGAAGTAGCTGTTGACAGTGCTTTACTGGAAAGAATTACAGTGCATAGAGGAAGAGAAACAAATCTCAAGGGATTATTTAACTTCTTTTTTTGTTTTCAGAAGGTTGTGAAACAAAGCATCTAGTTCTTGATATGGAGCACAAAATAGAGTCCTTTGGAGACAGTTAATGCATACTTGAAAGTTCCTTTTTTTTTTTTTAAAGATTTTATTTATTTATTTGACAGAGAGAGATACAGTGAGAGAGGGAACACAAGAAGAGGGGGTGGAAGGGGGAGAAGCAGGCCTCCCACAGAGCAGGGAGCCCGATGCGGGGCTCGATCCCAGGACCCTGGGATCAAGACCCGAGCCGAAGGCAGATGCTTAACAACTGAGCCCCCCAGGCGCCCTGTCATACTTGAAAGTTCTTAAGAAGCATGAGATTGAATTTCTAGACCAGGTTCTGCCACTAAATTGCTTTGTGACCCTAAGCAATCTGGGTTTTAGTCACCTTACACATTGTCTAGCTTTGAAATCTGAAAATTATATGAAAGTCTTTCATTTTATTATGCATACATTTACCCTTGAAATTTCAGTGTTTTTATAGAGAGGAAATTGAAATATTTGTCTGTATACCTAAAATACTTCCAATTCATGTGTGTGAAATATTCTGAAACAAAGTGGGGAATTAATTGCTTCATGAAATTGTGAATTCTTGAAAAGTGTGATTATTCAAACAGAGGAGAGATACTCATCAGAGCTGGTCTTGTGAGATCAGGTTAATGGATTTGGTATTTGGTATCCCACACACTGAGGTTTTACGATTCTAGTTCTTGGCATGATTCCTCTTGGTGACCTTTGCTAACCCCTTTGAGTGTCTAAAAAGTTACAAAGGAAAAAAGCAAAGTGAATATGAAAGCAGCTTCTTAAAGATTTCTCTTCAAGATTGCCAATGAATAATTGGGTCTTGTTATAGTAGTTGGTTTCTCACCTACCCAAAGCATACCAATTCTTGGCCAGTTTCTGGCCTTCACTTCTACACGAAGTCTTTCTTATGTATTCCAAACTATCTTTATCTTCCTGATTGCCCTTGGCACTCAATAGCAAATGTTGAAACATCTGTGGGTATAATATATATAATACTCCTTTAGACAACTTGGGTATATTAAAGTTTCCCTTAGTTATAAAAAATATTTGTAATTCAGTATTTCATGAGCATGGCAGGAATCATAGCATCTACTCCCTCCATCCACCCATAATGCACAATATTTTAAGTACTAACTTAAACTGTTGCATTAACTTACATGCAGCTCATCACAGAAGCCACCTTTGCAGCCCCTCCTCTTGAAAGATTACAGTTAATCTCTAGGCATATTCTTTTACTCATTGAATAATCTTTTCTGAAAAGGTTCTACTTGACTTTCTTTTTCATTCCTATTTCAGAAGTTACAGTGTATTCTCTCTTTTCTGATTTTCTAAATAGATTGAAAAATTTCATATTGCTTACATTGTACCTTGGATTTTCTTAGACTTGAGAACTTTTTATCTGGTCCATTTTGAATAAAAATATAATTTTCCAGAAATTGGTTCCTAAGACCTCTCAGATTCCTATTATTTCATCTTTTAGCACAATACAGAACATTGCCTTGTATGGAAATCACAATTTGATAATGGATAATGGATATTGCCTCTGGTATTATAGTGTTCTGTTTGCTCTGCAGATTAATTCATTGCTCTACTTAGGATTTAGGATTTTTACCTCACTATTCTATACAGTGTTGGCTTTCTTATTTTCATCAGGTGGCTTGTGTTAAGTTTGGACCTGTTACATATTGAACCTATTAAAAGCAAGTGACCAGGAGCCTTTAAAATCTGAACTTGCTGCCTGCTTTGCCTTTGGGAAAAGGAACATGTTGCTGTTCATCGTGTTCATATTATGACTTCTAAATATATTTTCAGTTCTTTTTCCCCACCACTTTTTCTACCACTTTCCCCCCACATGCTATATTCTTATTTATGTTTATTTATTACTAACATATTTGCATGATGCCTTTTAATTTTTAACACTTTCATGAGGATCATAGCATGTAATTATCAGCAGCTGCCCTGTGAATTAGGCAGGCATGCTATATCATCTCCATTTTTCAGAGGATGAAACTGAGGCTTAAGAGTTTTGGGTGATTTGCCTAACCTTGGAACTGGAATTAAAACACAGGTATTCTGACCCTAGTTTACGTTCTTTTCACTATTCAGTGTGGCCTTTGAATGTTTGTTAAAAAATAGTAGAACAGAATTTTGCTAATAGTGAATTTATAATAATATAGTTTTATACTATAATTTTAAACATATTTGAAAAATATTTTATATATGTATGTAGTGAGTGTTTCTCACAAAAGGTTAAATTTTATGTTTAGAAACCCTAGCCCTATATTTTTAGGTCCCTTTTAAATGGTTGATGCAACTTAGGTGCGTCAATATAGCAAAGAAGCTCTGCATGTCATTGTGGGCAAATGACAATAGAATACATAAGATGAATGGTGACTGAACTGCTTCAGGTGACCATTATCTGACATGTATCTCATCTCATAATTGCTCAGTTACCTATTCATAGTCCATAATGCCCCAAATAAATTGCTCCATTATTTTATTATGGTAGTAACTAGATAAACTTTTAAGAGTGTAAAACGATCTATAAAATAAGCCTTCTTTTTTTTTTTTGTAGAAAGAGAATAGTTTGAACCAAAAATTTGAACCTCAGATTTCAGCAACTTTCAAAAGTTGAATATAATTTATCCAAAAAATTCCAGAACCCATACTTTAATTAGTTGTTGAATGTCAGTCTAAGGAAAAAATTTTTGGAAAGTATTAATGAGAAATTTGAGTTTATAATATGAAATTACTTTAACTATGGTGTTTTCCTCTAGACATGCTAAACTGAAAAGACTGGGGAGGCTTCAACTAGTCCCAACTTTTACCTACTCTGATAAATTTCCCTCTTGCTGGCTTCTCATTATCTCCTTCTTAATAGATACCTTCTTTCCTCTCCCTACTTGCTGCTATACATACATTTTACTTTTCTAGTTCATAAGTTTTTCTTTTTAGCAGCAATCTCAGAGGTTGAATCTTTTTAGATCCATTTGAAAATCTGAATATATTACATCTACTGGGGCTTACATAATGTTCAGCAGAGTCTGTATTGTTTATGTACCAAACAGAAATCCAAATTAAAGTATGTTAGACTGGTTAGGATATATGCTTCTCTAGAGGAAGAAGGCTTTTTCTTCTAATCTGCGCAATGGATTGCAAACATGCCTCTTTCACTTTAAATGAAAGTCAAAGTGTCTTGTATTTATACCAGCAACTGGGACAGCTTTGTACAGATTCAAGAAGCATCATACCTATGGACTCTAACATATATCTCTGATCTTTGACATATATTGAATTTCCCTTATCAAGGCTGTAATATCTCTGAAGGACCCCAGCAAGTTAGTGAGGAATGGTTTTTCCTGCCAACAACTGAGATTGTTTTCTGTAATTAAACTGCTTTCCCAAGTGTTCCCTGAAGAGGGTTTCTAAGATTTTTCACTGTTAGTCTCTGATTGATAGCTCTTTAGTTTGTTTCTCACTCTATAAGGAAAGAGGGGTACTTGGTTTACCGGTTTCTTTTGTTTACTCCCTAACGTAGTATCTAACCACAGCATAACTTAAAGCAGAATGTGTGACCAGTGGGTCAGTTAAAGGAGTACCACTTTTTAAATTATTTACAGAGTTTCTTAAAGGTAGATCTGCCCACTGAGATTTAGGTTTTGCTTTCCTGATAAAAGGCACAGATGTGGCTATCCCTACTGCTTTCTCTCCTATCCCCACTTTCTTCCTTGAATGTGGTAGTGATGTCTGTAGCTCTGGCAGTCATCTTGTAACCCAGAGGCTATGAGCCCCTAATGCTGTTCAGCTGTGGGCAGTCATCCTTACGGATTGGATTTCAAAAAAATAAACTACCATTTGTTTCAGATTTTGTTAGCTAAAAGCATTCCTAATTAACATCTGATAGTCATTGACCACTCTCAATGAGATAGAGGAGTATTCTTTTCATGAGGACAGGGTTTCTCATCCTCAGCATTACTGACATTTAGTATTGGGTAAGTTTTTATTGTGGATGCTCTCCTCTGCATTGTAGGGTATTAGCAGCATCCCTTGCCTCCTCTATTCCTTAGATGACAACAGTAACCTTACGTACCTTTCGTAGTTCAACTGGTGAATAATCAAGTTTTGTTTGCTTGGAAAAGTCTGTATTTCTCCTTTATTTCTGAAAGGCAAAAGTATTTTGCTGGGTAAGCTATACTTGGTTGGCAGTTTTCTTTCAGCACTTTGAATGTATCGTTCTACTCTTTTCTGGCCTGCAAAGTTTTTGCTGAGAAATCTGCTCATAGCCTCATAGAGGTTCCCTTATATGTGAGGAATTATTTTTCTCTTGCTGCTTTTAAAATTCTTTGTCTTTGATTTAGATGGTTTTGTTATACTGTATCTTGGAAAGGATTGTTTTGAGTTAAAATTTTGGGTGTGGGTTTGCCTATTAGCTTTATGAACTTAGAAATCCAAATCACTTCCCAGGTTTAGGAGTTTCTTAACCATTATTTCTTTAAATAAACTTTCTGTTCCTTTATGTGTAAATGATATCTTGTAATTCATGAAGGCTTTTAAAACTTTTTTTCATTTTTTTAAAAAGTTTTTGCTTCTCTGGATAATTTTAAATTAACTATATTCTCATTCACTAATTCTTCTACATGGTCAAATCTATTAAAACTCCCTACTAAATTCTTTAGTCATTGTATTCTTCAAACTCTAGGATTTCTCTCACATCTGTGTTTAATGTTTTCTATTTCTTTGCTAAACATCTCATTTTGTTCCTGCATTGTTTTCCTAATTTCATTTAGTTTTCTGTGTTTTCTTGTAGTTTACTGAATTTCTTTAAAAGGATTATTCTGTGGCTAAAATTAACAAGTCAGGAAACGACAGATGTTGGCGGGGATGCGGAGAAAGGGGAACCCTCCTACACTGTTGGTGGGAATGCAAGCTGGTGCAACCACTCTGGAAAACAGTATGGAGGTTCCTCAAAAAGTTGAAAATAGAGCTACCATACGATCCAGCAATTGCACTACTGGGTATTTACCCCAAAGATACAAACGTAGGATCTGAAAGGGTACGTGCACTCCGATGTTTATAGCAGCAATGTCCACAATAGCCAAACTGTGGAAAGAGCCAAGATGTCCATCGACAGATGAATGGATAAAGAAGAGGTGGTATATATATACAATGGAATATTATGCAGCCATCAAAAAGAATGAGATCTTGCCATTTGCAACAACGTGGATGGAACTGGAGGGTATTATGTTGAGCGAAATAAGTCAAACAGAGAAAGACATGTATCATATGATCTCACTGATATGAGGAATTCTTTTTTTTTTTAATTTTTAAAATTTTTTTTATTTTTAAAGATTTTATTTATTTATTTGAGAGAGAGAGAATGAGAGAAAGCACATGAGAGGGGAGAGGGTCAGAGGGAGAAGCAGACTCCCCGCTGAGCAGGGAGCCCGATGCGGGACTCGATTCTGGGACTCCGGGATCATGACCTGAGCTGAAGGCAGTCGCTCAACCAACTGAGCCACCCAGCCGCCCTGATATGAGGAATTCTTAATCGCAGGAAACAAACTGGGGGTTGCTGGAGTGGGGGGTGGGGTGGGAGGGATGGGGTGACTGGATGATAGACACTGGGGAGGGTATGTGCTCTGGTAAGTGCTGTGAATTGTGCAAGACTGTTGAATCTCAGATCTGTACCTCTGAAACAAATAATGCAATATATGTTAAAAAAAAAAAGAAGAAGGTAGCGGGAGGGGAAGAATGAAGCGGGGGAAATCGGAGGGGTAGACGAACCATGAGAGACGATGGACTCTGAAAAACAAACTGAGGGTTCTAGAGGTGAGGGGGGTGGGAGGATGGGTTAGCCTGGTGGTGGGTCTTGAGGAGGGCACGTTCTGCATGGAGCACTGGGTGTTATGCACAAACAATGAATCATGGAACACTACATCTAAAACTAATGATGCAATGTCGGGGATTAACATAAGAATAAAAAAAAAAGGATTATTCTGAATTCTTTGTCACACAGTTAATAGTTTTTAGGTTAATAGTTTTAATAATTCTTTTAGGGTCAGTCATTGGAGTTTTATTAGTTTCTTTGGTGGCGTTATGTTTCTTTGATTTTTGTGCCCTTGCTTTGTTGTCTGCACCTTTGAAGAAGCAGGCACCACTTCCATTCTTTATAGACTGGCTTGGGATGTAAAGCCTTCACCAGTCAACCCATCCAAACATTCTGGGTGGGTTCTTTGGTGTTGTCCATGGGTGGGCCTCTGCTGGAGTTCTTGGGTAGACAGGTCTGCTATCTGGATCAGCAGGGGGCAGGGCTTGTGCTTGGGTACATGGGGATCAGCCTGTTGCCTGGGTCTGCTGGGTCAGGCCTTGAGCCTGGGTTCACTAGGGTGGGCGTGATATTTGAGCCTGCAGTAATGGGCTTGGGACTTGGATCTGCATAGATGGGCCTGGGTCTTGCATCTATAGGGGCTAACCGGGCACTGAGGAACACTGGGGTGGGCCTAGCATCTGGTTCCATGTGGGTCAGTTCATTACTGGGATGGGATTAGAGCCTGGCTTCTCAGGAGTCAACCTAAAGATCGGAGCCACAGGGGCTGTCTAATGCTAGGGCAAACCTGGAGCCATGGGAGTCAGCCTGGAGCCATAGGAGTCATCCTATAACCTGGGACTATGGAGTCAGCCTGGGGGTTGTGTCCATGGGCTGGTCTGGTGCTGGGATGGCCTGGGAGCCTAGGTCCGTGGGTGCTGATCTCAAGGCTGGGGTCATGGGGTCATTGAGGTGGCCCAGATTATGGGTCCATGGAACCAGTCGAGATTCTAGGTCCGTGAGTGCTGGCCTGATGCTGAGATGGGCTGGGTGCCTAAAGCTGTGGAAGCCATACTGGTGTTGTGGTGGATCAAAAGTTTGGGTCTGTGGTAGTTGGCCTGGGTTCAGCCTGGGTTGAGCCTGGTGCTGGGCTCAACTGGAAGTCTGGGTTGCTGGGTGTCTGCGTGGAGCCTGGGTTTGAATAGGGTGGTTGGATGCCTGGAGTCACAGGAACTACTTGGGGCTGTGGGAGTTGGCTAGCACTGGAATATGCTGGAAGCCTGGGCTTGCAGGAGCCCCTTGGGAGCCTGATGCCATGAGACCTGCCAGGGCTGCATGAGCCAGCCGGCGCTACAGTCAGCTGGGAGTTTGGTGACATGAGAGGTGGCTGGTGCCATGGTTGACTGGGAATCTGGTTTGCAGGAGCCCACTAGAAGACTTGTGCCTTGGTTCATTGGAGTGCACTGAGAGCCTGGTGCCATAGGACCTGTCTGGTGCTGGGGTGCACTGGGAGGCTGGGTTTGTAGGAGCTCACTGGCAGCGTGATGCTGTGGGAGCTGCCTGGGGCCACCAGCAGGTGGTGGTGGGGGCCAGGGGCTTGGGTTTGTAGGAGCCTGCTGGAAGCCTGAGTCCATGGAAGTTCCTTGGGGCCATGAGTGTCACCTAGAGCCATAGGAGTTAGTCTGGTGCCAGGAAATGCTGGCACTGGGGTTCCACAGTGAAGACAGATACTCACTTCACTCTCCTTCTCTCGCAGGAATGTTTTCTTGGAGCGTTTCTCTTTCCACACTCGGCTCCCTGGGCTTGAGGGAAGGGTGATGGGCCTAGTGTGAATCTATCTTTCCTACATCCTCATCAAGTGTTTCCTATTTTTGTGCTTCACTCAGGTGCTATAATCCCTCACTTGGAATCCTTGGCTCTTGTGATGATATTTTCATTCATAGTTTTTCACATTGATGTTTTTGGGTTCAAACTGATGTTTTAGAAATTTCTGTGTGGCCATTTTGCTGACATCACTCCTTGCTCCAGCTAGGTTTTAATTAGAGCAAAAAGAGAGTGATAGCATTCAAGAAGAGACAGAACATATGAGGATTTTATCATCTCCAGAGGACATGGTGTAATAATGAGTTCTGAACCTGTATTGGGAATAAGAAGAGAGAATGAGATTAAGGGATACATAGATCAGAGAGATCTAGTGATGAAGGGCAGTTCAGAAACTTTGGGTTTCCTGTGGTGATGAAGAGCTTGATGGAAATATTCTTGATGGTCTTCAAAGTTGTAAAGCTATGAATGTTGTGGGGAGGGAGCATATAGAGCTTTGGAGTAGTCTGACTTCTGCAGATGATGATGTGGAGGTTAGGAGAGGGCAGAGTGGCTTGGAGAATAAGGAGGTCTGGGCTTCCTCTGCAGTATGATTAGATATACACATACTACTGGACTAATAGAAAATGTACACAGTACAACATAAGTAACGAAGAATGGGGTAAAGATGAAATAAGCAACATTTTTAAAAGGTTTGCTAGTCACAATAGCTTTGTACTGTCATTATCATGTAGTTTTAGAGTACTGTTGTTGGGGTCTGGAGCCAATGGCCAAGAAAGAATTCTTAAGATGTCTTTGGTGCAAAAAGAACAGGTGATTTTATTAAAGCATGGGGACAGGACCCGTGGGCAGAAAGAGCTGCTGCACCGGGGTTGTGAGGGGTGACTGATTATAAACTTGGGAGTTGGGGGAGGTAAGGAAAAAGGGAAGTTTCCAAAAGGACTTTTTTTTTTTTTTAAGATTTTATTTATTTGCGAGAGAGAGAATGAGAGACAGAGAGCATGAGAGGGAGGAGGGTCAGAGGGAGAAGCAGACTCCCTGCCGAGCAGGGAGCCTGATGCGGGACTCGATACCGGGACTCCAGGATCATGACCTGAGCTGAAGGCAGTTGCTTAACCAACTGAGCCACCCAGGCACCCTCAAAAGGACTTTCATATGTTAAAGAAGACTCTCAGGCTACTGGAAGCCTTGCTATGAGTCAAGCTAAGGTTGTTTTCCCCTCTGGTAAGTCATTAACATTAAGACTGGAAGTTTCCTGGAGGAATGTTATACTCAGCCTATCTCAAGTATTTGTCAATGGGCTGCAGGTTATGAGGAAATTAAATTTTATTTACATTCCCTTCTGCCTTTGTTTCACACATCACTGTGGAGGGGAGGGTGATGTTAGGGCTCCAGAAAATTGAGTCTATGGTTTCTGAAAGTTAGGCTATTGATAAGACTGATTTTTTTTTTTTTTCTTGTAAATCACTAAGACATTTGTAAACTGATAGACTCAGGTCCTGCAGGACTGTGATCTCTGTTAACTATTTTTCTTTTTCCTTCCCTTAGTTTTAGGGCAGCCAGGAGTGCCTGAGGAATGTCACACAGATCCCACCTGGGAGTGGGGGGCGGGGAGGGAGGGCTGTGGGGTGCCAGCTTGTGCTTTGCCCTCAGCTTGCCTTCAGTTCCCTCATCAATTACATAAGATCTCAAGGTACTCTGTGAACTCAAGGTGATATTTATCATTAAAGATGGTGGATGAAAATCCATGTTTTAGTAATATTAAAAAAATTTTTTTTACCTGACTTATCAGGTCTGATTAAATCATGGGTGGTAAAGAACTCACCATTAGGAGCAGAGGTGACAGCTCCATCATTTCTTGGTTCCTATATTATTAGTATAGTGTTTCTTTGCAAGAATATTTTTTCATTTTTCTCTTTCATAAGAGTTAGTTTAGAGAAAACTAGGTAATGTAATCAGTAAATTCACTTCCTGTGGCTACATATACTATGATACTTTGCAATGTACTGAAAGCCAGGAGATGAAAGCCTCACCTTCAACTCCTCCCACTTTCTTCTGCATATCTCATGTAATTTGTCTGTATTGGGAAGAAATACCATTTTCAGCTAAAGGCAAGAGATGTTGGGGTTGGGAGTCAGTTTTGGGAGGTTGCCAGGAGAAGTATAGTAAACAAGGGTAAGGTTGTTACACAGATTGAAGTCATTGTCTTCTCCACTGATAAGAGTTTCTAGAGATTCAGAGTTATCCCCCTCTTCCTGGTACAAGAGGGAGATACCCTTACAAATGGAGATTTCCTTTATACCTGTAAATGCCTCTTACAAAAGGGTAACTACTTCGGTTCCTGTGCTTGCAGTTTCTTAAAAATAATCAGCCTAAAATAATCCTTATGCCATTAGAGACATATTTTGGGGTGGCAAGTTGTGCTCCCCTACAGTTGAATAAATCTGTTTATTGCCAAAGGGGCCCTTTGGCTACCTACCACCTTGAAGAGCTTTAAATCTACAGCAATGAGATTTTTTTTTTTTTTAGTATCTCCTTTTCTTTGTAGTTTTCTTTATTCTCCTCTTTAAAAAATAAAAAAATGTAAATGAATAATTCAAGCCCCAAATATACAAATTCGTAATTCAACTTAGATTATTTGCAACATTTATCCTTGCAAGTTTGAAGGTACTTATCACTTTAGTTGCTGGGTGCTCAGAAAAAGGGTGTTAAAAAATAATAAACTCAGCAATAAATTTTCCTTATAACCATGCTAAGGTTGTTAGCAACCATGTAGGGTTATTATGGAGAATGTGAAATGGCATTCGGGCAGTTCACTCATCTCCCAAACCCATTAGCCCATCCAGTTGGGTAGGTCCATGTCCTTTTTCTTCTTTGGTTTATACTGTGCATTCATTAACTCTTAAGCAGGTATACGGTACTCAGAAAGTAAGACTTTTGTAATGCTCCTAATAGTGGTGAAATTTGCTTTAGAAAGGCTAGCCTCCCATTGATTATTATTGTAACAAGATTAGAAGATGGTCAGGATTGGGGCCAAGAATGGGGATAGGGTGGGCTACTGGTCAAAAAATTTAACTAGACATGCCAATGAGATGGTTAATTTATACTTCAAAGCTAGGTTCAGGTTTCTTCATTCAAGTCTCATTATAGTAGCTTCCTTGGTGGATAGCTGTCCCCTATTTTCCAATAAGAATGGCTTCTTAATGCCTGACAACCACTTTTCCAGAATGTCATATAAATGAATTGAATCATACACTATTTAGCCTTTTGCCTTTTCCAGAATGTCATATCAATGAATGGAATCATACACTATTTTACCTTTTGAGTCTGGCTTCTTTCAGTTAGCATAAAGCACTTGTGATTCATCTATTTGTTGCAGGTATTAATCAATAGTTTGTACCTCTTTATTGCTTATTAGTATTTCATAGTCTGGATGTACCACCAATGGTTTATCCGTTCTCCATTTGAAGGACATATAGTTTGTTTATAGCTTTTGGTGAATATCAGTGAAGCTAATATAAATATTTCATATAGGTACTGGGGTTTTTGTTTTTTACTATTATTTTTTTTAATGAACAGAGGTTTTCATTTCACTTAGGAGTAAGTGAAACACCTAGGAGTAAGATGGCTGGATTGTATGCTAAGTATATGTTTATGTTTATGAGAAATGGGCAAAACATTTTCCATAGTGGTTGTACCATTTTACATTCTCACAGCAATCTATGAGAATTCGTTTCTCTGCATCATCCCCAGCACCAGGTATTGTTTGTTTTATTTAAGCCATTCCAATAGGTGTATATAGTGGTGTAAAGATGTTTTTCAGTTGGGGGCACCTGGGTGGCTCAGATGGTTAAGCGTCTGCCTTCGGCTCAGGTCATGATCTCGGGGTCCTGGGATCGAGTCCCGCATCGGGCTCCCTGCTCCTTGGGAGCCTGCTTCTCCCTCTGCCTCTCTCTCTCTGTCTCTAATGAATAAATAAATAAAATCTTTAAAAAAAAAAAGATGTTTTTCAGTTGTTTTAGGTAACTTCCTTTGTTGTTGTTGGTAGGGTTTTAATTACATACATGGATGTTTTTTCTTCCTTTTGTTAATCATTAACACAGAGATCTTTGTGTGTGTAATCTTAAAATTTAAGTTTAATTTTGGTATTCCAGGTAACTGCTGTAATCCATTTATGAAGGAAAACTCACAGTGCTATGAGAAAGCCTAAGTATTGGTATAGATTAGGGTTAAATATTTATGACTTCATGCTGAATGAAAGTAACACGGCCCATTCTTAACTATATTTTTAAATCAGCTTCTCACCTTTTTGGTCTCTCCTGCACATCTTTCCCAGTGGTTTAGTCTTTCTACAGTGTTACTGTACTCATGCCATGATTTGTTCATAATCCTTCACTGATTCCCTCACAACCCTGGTATAATCTAGTGCTTAAGGGCAAGGATTCTGGCTTCAGCTGGACATGGTTTTATTCTCAGATCTGCCACATACCAGGTGGAGTGATTTTAACAAATTAATTTTTCGAAACCTCAGTTTCTCATTTTTAAAACAGCTAATGGTAGGACCTGCATAAAGTGTTTTGCACCAAGTGGTCGGGGCTTAACCCATGTCAGTAATTAGTAACGAAATACCATCTGCAACAGGATTCATCAGACAGGCCAGCCTTGACTGCCATAGTCATCACTGCAAATCTTCTAACATAGGTAAGCCAATCTCTTGAGCGCCTTGATACCTTTGCTTAATTCTTGTTTGCAGGGGTTCCTGTTTAAAGTGTGATTAAACCATGTGTGAGCATGGGTGATGAACATGTAGGTAGGTTATAAGGAGTTGTTCAGCTCTAGGCTATGGCCAGAGGGGAGCAGTTAGCAAAACTTTCTGGGAGATAGCCTGGGACAGCCAACACAGCAGGCTGCTTGTCTTTTATATTTGGCATTCCTGGCCTAGACACAAACAGACTGAAGGAGCTATTTTCATGAGTGTGGTATTGGTGCTTACTTGAAACAAGTTGCCACAGAGTGGGGAAAAGAAGACGCCATGACACTCTCACTTGTCTGTGTGACTTTGACTCTGGAGGACTCCAAAATTCAGTGCCACTCTTTTTTTTTTTTAATTTTTTTATTGTTATGTTAATCCCCATACATTACATCATTAGTTTTAGATGTAGTGTTCCATGATTCATTGTTTGTGCATAACACCCAGTGCTCCATGCAGAACGTGCCCTCCTCAATACCCACCACCAGGCTAACCCATCCTCCCACCCCCCTCACCTCTAGAACCCTCAGTTTGTTTTTCAGAGTCCATCGTCTCTCATGGTTCGTCTACCCCTCCGATTTCCCCCCCTTCATTCTTCCTCTCCTGCTATCTTCTTCTTCTTTTTTTTCTTAACATATATTGCATTATTTGTTTCAGAGATACATCTGAGATTCAACAGTCTTGCACAATTCACAGCGCTTACCAGAGCACATACCCTCCCCAGTGTCTATCATCCAGTCACCACATCCCTCCCACCCCACCCCCCACTCCAGCAACCCTCAGTTTGTTTCCTGAAATTAAGAATTCCTCATATCAGTGAGGTCATATGATACATGTCTTTCTCTGTTTGACTTATTTCGCTCAGCATAATACCCTCCAGTTCCATCCACGTCGCTGCAAATGGCAAGATCTCATTCCTTTTGATGGCTGCATAATATTCCATTGTATATATATACCACCTCTTCTTTATCCATTCATCTGTCGATGGACATCTTGGCTCTTTCCACAGTTTGGCTATTGTGGACATTGCTGCTATAAACATCGGGGTGCATGTACCCCTTCGGATCCCTACGTTTGTATCTTTGGGGTAAATACCCAGTAGTGCAATTGCTGGATCATATGGTAGCTCTATTTTCAACTTTTTGAGGAACCTCCATACTGTTTTCAAGAGTGGTTGCACCAGCTTGCATTCCCACCAACAGTGTAGGAGGGCTTCCCTTTCTCCGCATCCTCGCCAACATCTGTCATTTCCTGAGTTGTTAATTTTAGCCATTCTGACTGGTGTGAGGTGGTATCTCATTGAGGTTTTGATTTGGATTTCCCTGATGCCAAGTGATGTTGAGCACTTTTTCATGTGTCTGTTGGCCATTTGGATGTCTTCTTTGGAAAAATGTCTGTTCATGTCTGCTGGCCATTTCTTGATTGGATTCTTTGTTCTTTGGGTGTTGAGTTTGATAAGTTCTTTATAGATTTTGGATACTAGCCCTTTATCTGATATGTCATTTGCAAATATCTTCTCCCATTCTGTCGGTTTTCTTTTGGTTTTGTTGACTGTTTCCTTTGCTGTGCAAAAGCTTTTTATCTTGATGAAGTCCCAATAGTTCATTTTTGCCCTTGCTTCCCTTGCCTTTGGCAGTGTTTCTAGGAAGAAGTTGCTGCAGCTGAGGTCGAAGAGGTTGCTGCCTGTGCTCTCCTTTAGGATTTTGATGGACACCTGTTTCACATTGAGGTCTTTCAACCACTTGGAGTCTATTTTTGTGTGTGGTGTAAGGAAATGGTCCAGTTTCATTCTTCTGCATGTGGCTGTCCAATTGTCCCAACACCATTTGTTGAAGAGACTGTCTTTTTTCCATTGGACATTCTTTCCTGCTTTGTCAAAGATGAGTTGACCATAGAGTCGAGGGTCCATTTCTGGGCTCTCTATTCTGTTCCATTGATCGATGTGTCTGTTCTTGTGCCAGTACCATGCTATCTTGATGATGACAGCTGTGTAATAGAGCTGGAAGTCCGGAATTGTGATGCCGCCAGCTTTGCTTTTCTTTTTCAACATTCCTCTGGCTATTCGGGGTCTTTTCTGGTTCCATACAAATTTTAGGATTATATGTTCCATTTCTTTGAAAAAAGTGGATGGTATTTTGATGGGAATTGCATTGAATGTGTAGATTGCTCTAGGTAGCATTAACCTCTTCACATTATTTATTCTTCCAATCCATGAGCATGGAATGTTTCTCCATTGCTTTGTGTCTTCCTCAATTTCTTTCATGAGTATTTTATAGTTTTCTGAGTACAGATCCTTTGCCTCTTTGGTTAGATTTATTCCTAGGTATCTTATGGTTTTGGGTGCAATTGTAAATGGGATCGACTCCTTAATTTCTCTTTCTTCTGTCTTGCTGTTGGTGTATAGGAATGCCACTGACTTCTGTGCATTGATTTTATATCCTGCCACTTGACTGAATTCCTGTATGAGTTCTAGCAGTTTTGGGGTGGAGTCTTTTGGATTTTCCACATAAAGTATCATATCATCTGCAAAGAGTGAGAATTTGACTTCTTCTTTGCCAATTTGGATGCCTTTGATTTCTTTTTGTTTTCTGATTGTTGTGGCTAGGGCTTCTAATACTATGTTGAATAGCAGTGGTGATAGTGGACATCCCTGCCGTGTTCCTGACCTTAGGGGGAAAGCTCTCAGTTTTTCTCCATTGAGAATGATATTCGCTGTGGGTTTTTCATAGATGGCTTTTATGATATTGAGGTATGTACCCTCTATCCCTATACTCTGAGAGTTTTGATCAAGAAAGGATGGTGTACTTTGTCAAATGCTTTTTCTGCATCTATTGAGAGGATCATATGATTCTTGTTCTTTCTTTCGTTAATATATTGTATCACGTTGATTGATTTCTGGATGTTGAACCAACCTTGCAGCCCAGGGATAAATGCCACTTGGTCGTGGTGAATAATCCTTTTCATGTACTGTTGGATCCTATTGGCTAGTATTTTGGTGAGAATTTTTGCATCCATATTCATCAGGGATATTGATCTGTAATTCTCCTTTTTGATGGGGTCTTTGGTTTGGGGATCAAGGTAATGGTGGCCTCATAAAATGAGTTTGGAAGTTTTCCTTCCATTTCTATTTTTTGGAACAGTTTCAGAAGAATCGGTATTAATTCTTCTTGAAATGTTTGGTAGAATTCCCCTGGGAAGCCATCTGGCCCTTTTGTTTGTCGGGAGATTTTTGATGACTGCTTCCATTTCCTTAATGGTTATAGGTCTGTTCAGGTTTTCTATTTCTTCCTGGTTCAGTTTTGGTAGTTGATACATCTCTAGGAATGCATCCATTTCTTCCAGGTTATCTAATATGCCGGCATAGAGTTGCTCATATGTTCTTATAATTGTTTGTATTTCTTTGGTGTTGGTTGTGATCTCTCCTCTTTCATTCATGATTTTGTTGATTTGGGTCATTTCTCTTTTCTTTTTGATAAGTCTGGCCAGGGGTTTATCAATCTTGTTAATTCTTTCAAAGAACCAGCTCCTAGTTTCACTGATCTGTTCTACTGTTCTTTTGGTTTCTATTTCATTGATTTCTGCTCTGATCTTTATTATTTCTCTTCTCCTGCTGGGTTTAGGCTTTATTTGCTGTTCTTTCTCCACCTCTTTTAGGTGTAGGGTTAGGTTGTGTACTTGAGACCTTTCTTGTTTCTTGAGAAAGGCTTGTATTGCTATATACTCTCCTCTTAGGACTGCCTTTGCTGCATCCCAAAGATTTTGAATAGTTGTGTTTTCATTTTCATTGGTTTCCATGAATTTTTTAAATTCTTCTTTAATTTCCTGGTTGACCCATTCATTCTTTAGTAGGATGCTCTTTAGCCTCCATGTATTTGAGTTCTTTCCGACTTTCCTCTTGTGATTGAGTTCTAATTTCAAAGCACTGTGGTCTGAAAATAGGCAGGGAATGATCCCAGTCTTTTGGTACCAGTTGAGACCTGATTTGTGACCTAGGATGTGATCTATTCTGGAGAATGTTCCATGGGCACTAGAGAAGAATGTGTATTCTGTTGCTTTGGAATAGAATGTTTTGAATATGTCTGTGAAGGTCATTTGGTCCAGTGTGTCATTTAAAGTCTTTATTTCCTTGTTGATCTTTTGCTTAGACGATCTGTCCATTTCAGTGAGGGGGGTGTTAAAGTCCCCCACTATTATTGTATTGTTGTCCATGTGTTTCTTTGCTTTTGTTATTAATTGGCTTATATAATTGGCTGCTCCCATGTTAGGGGCATAGATATTTACCATTGTTAGATCTTCTTGTTGGATAGACCCTTTAAGTAGGATATAGTGTCCTTCCTCATCTCTTATTACAGTCTTTGGTTTAAAATCTAATTTGTCTGATAGAAGGATTGCCACCCCAGCTTTCTTTTGGTGTCCATTAGCATGGTAAATGGTTTTCCACCCCCTCACTTTCAATCTGGGGGTGTCTTTGGGTCTAAAATGAGTCTCTTGCAGACAGCATATCGATGGGTCTTGTTTTTTAATCCAATCTGATATCCTGTGTCTTTTGATTGGGGCATTTAGCCCATTTACATTCAGGGTAACTATCGAAAGATAGGAATTTAGTGCCATTGTATTGACTGTAAGGTGACTGTTACCGTATATTGTCTGTGTTCCTTTCTGGTCTATGTTTCTTTTAGCCTCTCTCTTTGCTTAGAGGACCCCTTTCAAGATTTTTTGTAGGGCTGGTTTCATGTTTGCAAATTCCTTTAGTTTTTGTTTGTCCTGGAAGCTTTTTATCTCTCCTTCTATTTTCAATGATAGCCTAGCTGGATATAGTATTCTTGGCTGCATATTTTTCTCATTTAGTGCTCTGAAGATATCATGCTAGTCCTTTCTGGCTTGCCAGGTCTCTGTGGGTAGGTCTGTTGCCCATCTAATGTTTCTACCATCGTAGGTTACATATCTCTTCTCCTGAGCTGCTTTCAGGATTTTCTCTTTGTCTCTGAGGCTTGTAAGTTTTACTATTAGATGTCAGGGTGTTGACCTATTTTTATTGATTTTTGAGAGGGGTTCTCTGCTTCCTGGATTTTCATGCCTGTTTCCTCCCCCAAATTAGGGAAGTTCTCTGCTATAATTTGCTCCAATATACCTTCTGCCCCTCTCTCTCTTTCTTCTTCTTCTGGGATCCCAATTATCTAATGTTTCATCTTATGGTATCGCTTATCTCTCGAATTCTGCCCTTGTGATCCAGTAGTTGTTTATCTCTCTTTTTCTCAGCTTCTTTATTTTCCATCATTTGGTCTTCTATATCACTGATTCTTTCTTCTGCCTCATTTATCCTAGCAGTTAGTGCCCCCATGTTTGATTGCACCTCATTAATAGCCTTTTTGATTTCTACTTGGTTAGATTTTAGTTCTTTTACTTCTCCAGAAAGTGTTTCTTTAATAACTTCCATGCTTTTTTCAAGCCCAGCTAGTATCTTTAAAGTGATGATTCTGAACTCTAGATCCGACATCGTACTAATGTCCGTATTGAGTAGGTCCCTGGCAGTTGGTAGTACCTCTTGTTCTTTTTGTTGAGGTGATTTTTTCAACCTTGTCATTTTGTCCAGAGGAGAATAGATTAATGAGAGAACAAAATGCTAACAGGGTAACAACGTCCCCAGAAAATATACTCTAAAGAAATCTGAAAAGACCTTCCAGAAAGTGGTCGCTTTTCTGTTCAGAGTTGTTGCTATTCTTTTCTTTGATCTCCTATTGAGTTTTAGGTGTTCAGAATGGTTTGATCCCTATCCAGCTGAATTCCTGAGACCAGACAAAATCCAGGTCTCCTACTCCTCCGCCATCTTGCTCCGCCCCCCCCTCAGTGCCACTCTTGAACCCCTCAGGGAGAGGCAACTTTTGGAATGTTACGCTGAGGGCACCAGCAGCAGGGATAGTGATGTAGCTTTATTCTGTCCTGAAGAAGGGTTCCCAAATGGAAGTCAGGAGTGGATGATATTGACACTCTTTTGCAGATTTATAGACATTCTTTTACAGAAGGAGGCCTGGTATTAGGTTGTTGGGGCTGAGAAATTCAGATTATTTCCATGAATGAGCTCTCATCTATGTCCATAATATTAGCAAGGCCTAGAAAAACTCAATTAGACCTAAAAGTTTTTCCATATAATCTACCTTTTCAGGTACTGCCCTTTAAGGAGGCCTGAGCTTCACCTCTTTCAAATGAGTTCCAGTCTTTTATTTGTTTTTATTTCTACTTCAAAAATGTATATACGTCCTAACTCAAAAAATAGGTTGTAAAGCCCATGAGAACTTATACTCATTTGTCTTACCATCCTGTTTGCTCTGTGTACCCTTTTCCTGACTTTCATATTGAATATGTAGTAGGAGTAGAAGAAATGTTATTTGAAGTTTTACTGTAACATTTGGGGTCCTAGTTTCTGAAAATTCTCTATTTGCAATAAGATGCTAAAAAAACTTGATGATTATTTTTTAAAAATGCTAGAGCCTATGCACCATTTAATTTCTGTTGAACCAAAAAGGGGCATCACATGATAATATGCGATAAAAGAAAAACTAGATGTTTTTCTCCCTTTTCGAAAAGTATTATACTCATTATAGTATTTCATTCTATTTATAAAGCTATTTATTTAAACCACAGCCTATGTAAAATTGCTTAACAACTTGTTACATTTATTCCAGTTGAAGTTCTGGAGAAACAGAGCAACAGGTGAATTTGACTGTTGGTGCTGCAATGAAAAGGAAGACTGCTGAACTGACCACCACCTGCTGTAGATCGTGTCTCTTAGAGACTAAGCTGCAACTGGGGTGTGGTCCTGTAAAAACATGGCTGGACAGTAAATCAGGGGACAGTTCTTGCCTGAATTCATCTTAACAAAAACCATTATTAAATCACTTTTTGAACCTGGCATGCTGGTATGCTGGGCATTTTTAAGTGAATCTCAGCCTGGAGACTGCTTGGGCAGTTTTACACATTCATACGAAGTCTGTGGAGATACCAGAGAGCTTCAGGGAAGGCCAGAAATTTGACAACATTTTAACCTTGTTTTTCTTTTCTTTGATTTTCATCCTGGAATATTTTGATAATATTTTTAAAACATAGTTTTTTATTTTTTATTTTTTTAAAGATTATATTTATTTATTGGAGACAGAGAGCTAGAGCACAAGCAGGGAGGTGGGGCAGAGGGAGAGGGAGAAGCAGACTCCCTGTTGAGCAGGGACCCAGATGCAGGGCTGGAGCCCAGGACCCTGAGATCATGACCTGAGCTGAAGGCAGACGCTTAACTGACTGAGCCACACAGGCACCCCTTTAAACATGTTTTTTTTTTTTTTTTAAGATTTTATTTATTTGACAGAGAGACAGCCAGAGAGGGAACACAAACAGGGGGAGTGGGGGAGGGAGAAGCAGGCTTCCCGCAGAGCAGGGAGCCCGACGTGGGGCTCGATCCCAGGACCCTGGGATCATGACCTGAGCCGAAGGCAGACGCTTAATGACTGAGCCACCCAAGCTCCCCTAAACATAGTTTTAAATGAAATTTGACTTCTTAAAAATGTAATAATCAAATCCACAAATCCTCTACCTCTTGTTAGGTATTAGATTCTCTCTATATAAAGCCATGCGGATAAATTTGCAGTTTACACAGACATTCTCATCTTAGCAAATATTTCTATTGGTCTTTTATAGTTCTTAAACTTGAAATGATCATAGTTGGATATTGGAAATATGACTACAAATGAGGTAATTAATACATTAATGAAAAATATTTATTTTTTATTAAATGTTTATACATTTAGAGATAAAGAAGAAACATTGAAATCACACCTCTATTCACATGTCTATTTCAAGACAAATAACATTTCTTAGACTGAAGTGAGAAAATTATTTTTTGTCATGTATTGGTGTAGGGAATAAGCATCATTTTCAAACTGAATAGTTTTTATTTATTATAATTTTCTAAATCATTCAAAACAAGGCATCTTCATCACAAAGGGATGGCTAGAACAACAGTAGTTGCTTAGAGATTTGTCACATCTCATCTATTTTCATTCTAAAAGAGCTTTTAATAACAGCTATTTCAATGTAAGAGTATTTTTTTCAGGGACTTTGTAAATTAGGAATGTAGTCATTGGCTAAAACATAAGCTAGCAAAAAATTTTTTGTTCTTTTTTTATTTTATGTTTTTTTCATTCTGAGTAGTAAAAAAAGTATTGTAGGTATAACTCATTTGACATGGAACTCAGATATTTTATGGAATACTGGAGTTGAGTAAGCATTAACATTTCTGTTAATGTTGTTACTCTAAAAACTAAACAATGTGTCCTTTGATTTGAGTTTGCCTATAATACTTAGTACATATAATTTATATCCTAATTGTACCTTGTAAGAATCTTGTCTTTATTCAGTTGCATCAAGATCTGGGAATTGGGATACTTCCTTACTAAATTGCTGTGTGATTTTGGATAAGTCACTATCTTTGCCCAAACTTTCCCATTTACAAAGTTGCTGTGATTACACATGCTTTACTAATACACAGTCAGGCTAGGATTTATATCTACCTGGGACAAAAAATAAGACAATAAAAAGTGTAGTCTTACTAAGGGCAAAATTTTGCTTTCTTTGCCCAGGGCTAGAATTTAATCTGAAGAATGAGTAATTACATGGAGCTAACCACGGCTACTCACAGGTGAAAACCAATAACTGGTCTAGAGGTATTCCAAGGATTTATGCAACACAACTGACAGTTTTCCACTTTTCATGATTTTCTTTTATTTTACTGTGAGCTAGAAGAGAAATAGAACTCAACCTCCCTAAGTTTTTATAATGAAGCAACAGAGTTCTAGGTGGATAATGGATTAACTAAGACCACAGTGGTAGGTAGTGGCAGAGATAGGACTAACCTTCAAGTCATCTGACTCTTAATCTAGTGCTCTAATTATTAGTTGAGGCACAGGTTGCTTGTTACATATAAGTAAATATTTCCAGGGGTAATCAAAGAATTGCTGAAATTAAAGAGACTTTCATTTTTGTGCTTTTTGGTGACCACAGAAAGATTGGCTGAAGTGTCTTTCCCCTTAGTCATCTTCAGAGTAGGATGATGTTGTTAGTTATTGTAGGCAAGCTACTGTAGTTTGCCTGTACACAATTGCCTCATAAGACACTTATTGGGAAAAAAAAAAAGGCACTTATTGGAAGAAAATTGTTTAGACTTTTCTGTTATTTGCATGACTGTTACAAGGTTCTGAGTTTCATTTATTATTCCTGATCAGTGATTGCCATTAGCTATGTATTTTTTTTTTATCTCTTATTTGGTGCATTTCTTTTCCTGTGCTTAATTGGCATTTATATTAAAGAGAGAAGAATTGCTATTACTCCTAAAGATAAGAAAATGAATTAATAAATTTAAAGTCTATATATCTAAGCATTACTGAGGGAATGGTATCATTGTAGGTAACTAACTTTAAATGTAAGAGTTACTTGATAGACTATCTATACTACCAACCATTTTATGTAAAAGATCTTATTATATTTTTATCATATGAAATTCTTTATAACTAAAAGAAACACTAGTGATTTCTTAGGTCAAATAAGGAAAATATATTGCATACATATAGCTACTCTTCTATTTGTGCTTATGGAAGACTTAGCAAATCATCCATGATACTTTTTACTTTTGTCTAAAATCAGCCTCAGAGTCATTCTTAACACAGTGCTTCAGCCAGTCATTATCAATTGATTGGAATTGATGTGAGGGAGGAAACTAAGTAGTACCATTTATAATCTAGTTTGATCTCTCATTTTCCACATGAAACAACTGAGGCCCAAAGAAGCAAAAGGTCTTAAAGGGCACTGGTGTAGCTAGAATTGGAGGTGATGTTCTCATATTTTTGTTTCAGCGTTCTCTAACTCCATCATCCTACTCTCTCACCAAACAAAATACCATGGGTATAAAATTTCCACACCCTTTTAGAGTCATCCTTACTCAATTTTTAAATCTTCACATTTTGGAGTTATTGCTATTATTATCTGACCCATCTACAGTATCTTAAAATGGGGAAGAAAAAAAGTATGGTCCCCTGAAGAGCATTCAACCCATCCAGCATAAAACCAGCCTGCAGAATATATAAGCTGTCAATGATAAATAGCATGCATATCAAACTGCAGTTATCATAAAAATACAGCAAGAAATCTTAACATCCCAATGTAACTGTAAATCTAACAATGCAACAAGAGAATTTGTTAGAGAAAAAAGCTGTATTGGGCCATTGTTACTTTTGATCCCAGCTTATTATCTGAGTCAACTGGGAGGTTTTCAGCAGCATAAACCTTTGAAATCTTAGTTTTATTTGATCATCAGTGGCTCATGACTGTTGGAACTTACAGAGAGAAGGAAGAACTGATGTGCATGATTAGTTATTTCCTTTCTTTAATTTCACTAGTACTTGAAGAACAAAGGAAATGAACAGAATAGGAACCTTGTCTATTGAAAGCAGTTATTACACTTTTCATTGCAGTACCACTTCGGTAAACTTAAGTATGTTTAGACTCTTCTTCCTGATTTCTGCCTTTTAACACCTAACCCTCTTCCTTCCCCTCCACATTTCTGTTGATTTATATATCAACTCTGTGTATCATACAGTTCCTTCAGGGAAGCCAATGTGTAGGGATCTCACATAAAGAATCAAGGATGCAGAAGTTTTCTTGTGCTATAGCTTAGAGCTAAATAAAGTTAGGAAAAAACTTCTGGGGGTATGAGTGTAATTCTTATTGAGTGTTTGGAAGCTATTGAAATAGCGTTCCAGAGTAAAGACTATAAGAAACTTCTCATTGAGAGTGTGCAGTCTGCTCCAGCTCATGGAACATGAAATGAGGTGAAATATATACTTTTTAAAAATTTGTGAAGAAAAAGAAATAGATCCAGGTTAAGAAGATAAACTGAACTTGAGTAAATTTCAGGGAAGCTTAAAATGTTTCCATCTGAATTTATTCTGCATCAACAGGACAGGAAAGTTTTTTAGGTCAGCATTTCTCAAAAATGGGTTCTGTTTCCATGGACCATCCACATTAGAGACACCTTGGATGCTTGTTAAAAATGTGGATCAACAGTTTCTATATAGAAATAGGACATCTTAGAGAAATATATTCCTATAGTTCACAGAAAATAATTTTGTGCTTTTCTTCTCAAGCACTGGAGCTCTGTTATAAGGAACATGATTTCTCAGTTTGCCTTCATTCAGTGAGTTCTTGGGTTTGCCATTTAAATTTCCAAACTCAGCTCCATTAAGGCTCAGTTTTTATTTTTCAACACTCTTTTATCCTCGGGGAAAAAAGGGTAGAATTATAATGCCCCTTTGGTTTTATTTTAGAAAGTATCAAAAGTATGAACTACAAAATCATTTTACTCTGGGACAAAGATTTTCTGGGAAATTTAATCCTTTATTATTCAAGACAATCCAACCAGAACACTTTGGGCCAATTTTAAATATTTTATCTACATCTCATTAAACTAATACGCACTTTTCTTCTTTCTTTTTCCCTAGACTGAATCACACAGATTTTTATAAGTAACTAGGTTTTTCATTTTTTCTGAATTGCTCTATATCTTGGCACCTCATTCATTCAGTGATGCCATAGTCATGTTTGTGGAATCCCAGTTGCTTTTGCCTCAGATTCAGGAGTAAAGATGAAATTCGCTGGAAAGAAACCATGCTTGAAACTTTCCCTAGGGATCCTCTTCACTGCATGAAACTCATTTTTAGTGATAAATTCTTGAAGTTCTCAACTTCTCGAAAAATATTATCCTTCCTATTCTATAGCATGTGAAAGAAATTGGCTTTGGTGAAGTTATATTTGGCTAGAAAAGATGCCATATCTGATATCAAGGATGTTACCAGATATATATATTCATCTTCCTCTGATACCAAGAAAGGAAAGGTGTTCATATGGTCATATCATTTGAGTAATTGAGTAATAGAACTGTCTTCTGGGTCACGCTGTTTTAATTTTGAATTAGCCCATTATGTTCAATTTTTTTTCCCCCAGTTGGACAAGAATCCTATGTTGGTTATTATGATACCATAACTAGACAGCCTTTGAGAAGTAAAATAAAATTAACATGCTTCCAAATAAGTGTTAAATGAACTGGTCTTTGTGATATTTCCTGGTGGCATATGCCTGGGACTTCCCATCACACACAAGTGATGTTGGGAAATGGAAGCACAGCAGTTTATTCATTTTTTCTCATCCTGTATTTCACAAGCTTGGACTGTAGCAGTTGAAGTAAGATAATCATTCTGTGCCACAAGAAAGATAAAAGAAGAAAAACAGTTTGCCAACAGGAGCCTAGAACATTAGAAGCCTGGAAAATACGGAAAAAAGCTGATATCCCAGCAACACTACTCCAACATAGTAATCTGGTAACTTTTTCACACCTGATTTATTTAAAAAAACAAAAAACCAATTTTGTCAATGAAAGGTTAAAAGTAATTTTGAATATATGTTGGAAAAAATAAGCCGGATAAATTCTCCCCTCACATTTTTATTGCCTGATTTGTGCTTCAAAGTATTATCACAGTTTTTTTCAGGTGAAGAGCTTTTAGCAAGGATGAATTCTCCCATTTTGTCCACAGGATTAGTGGCGAAGGATGCTGCATTCTGATCTTAACTCTGGTGCTGAAAGACTTTCACAAATACGCTTGTCTTAATTGCTTTTTCTATTTATCTGTATTCTATTTCTCTCTGGCAGGGTGAAATAGAACTGTATCCGAGACATCGTGTGAGGAAGGTTTTGGAAATGATCTGTGCATTTAGAGAGTTTGCTAATGTGATAATGAATGAGGAGCAGTTTTTGGATAAAATAGAACTTTATACAAGTCAATTTCTCTTTATTTTATGAATGGGATTAGGGTGGCAGCAGGACTTCTGTGAAATCTACAGATTTGGGAGGCCTCTTCTTCAGCCTGCCTTCCATGACACTGAGTAGGAATATATTTCACCTGCAGTTAGGTTACTCCCATTTCTTCTTGACTGAGTTGATGTATAATGATAGTAATATTTGTTGAGCTTATCATTCAGTGTGACAGGCGCTGTGCCAAGAGCTTTATATGTTTGAACCAATTAATCCTCACAATAGCTCCAAGGAGTAAATATTACTATTCTCTCGATTTCGTAGATGTGGAAACATTGGAAACTGGATTCAAATCTTAGCTGTTTAACTACAGAACCCATGCATTTAACGGCTGCTCCATGGTCTCTTCTGTTGCATGGTGGGGAAAACTAGTTATTGAATATTCAGAAATGTGAATTTTGAGAAGGAAAAAGGAAAACGATATGGCAGTGCAATGATTGCCCCCCAATATGAATTTTATTTTCCAATAACAGAACCTTTTGTATTTATGACCAACATCAATAAGCGCTCTATTCCCCACCTCCCCTTACCAACTATAAATAGGCTTTGAGATGTGATTAAGGTTCATGAGATGTAAATGAAACTTTTATTGGGCAGCTTCTGCAAACTTTCCCAAAAGTTAGCCTGTATGTACCTTTGCCTTTATCCTGCTGCGTGGAATGTGGATATCATGGTTGAAACTCTAGCAGCCATACCAGACTATGATGAGAAGGCAGTGGAGTGAGAAGCTATAAGGAACATGGGTTCCTGGGTACCAGCACATCAGCCCTGGACCACTTTATCTTCAGGCTTTGATGTGAGAACAAAGTAAACTTTTGTCTCACTTAAAGCACTGTAATTTTGGATGTTTTTAATTTACAGGTAACTAATTCCTTATTTCATGCCTACTTGACACTGTGGATTATAAGTAGCTTACATTTGTACACAGTAGGCACTCAAGAAATATTTGTTGATTTGACTTTCTATATTTCAGTCTCTTCCCATTTTAATATTTAGAATCATCTACTTGTTATTTTATGAGTGGTACAATATGTGGAATGTATCCTACATGCAAAATCATGCTGTGAATATAAAATAATTGGACAAAAATAGAGCTTGAGTATTTTTTTTTACAGTAATGATTAAGGTCCAAATATTAGATAGAAAACAACTTATAAGTATAAAAGTATAACTTCTCTGCCATGACCATGTAGCAACCAAATGTCCTTTAAGTATTTAAACAATTACTACCATTTGCTGTTTTGAATTAAATATATCTATGGGGCAGGATCAATGGTTAAATCAATTAGAAAGAATGATTACTATAAAGAGCAGGCTTATCTGGAATGTTGCTGATCAGAGTTCTGATATTTAACATTATAGTACATTTATGGTACAGTGAAAATGTATATATACATAATAAAGCACTCTAAACATTAAATAAATCTTAAAATGTCTTAATTATCAAAAAAGAAAAATAATTTGTGTTCCATTGAACACATGTATGAGACTTCTTTCTCAAATGCCTATTTTAAAATTGTGGTGTTACAATTTTATAAAAGGTCCACTTTCACGGCGCCTGGATGGCTCAGTCATTAAGCGTCTGCCTTCAGCTCAGGTCATGATCCCAGGGTCCTGGGATCGAGCCCCACATTGGGCTCCCTGCTCCACGGGAAGCCTGCTTCTTCCTCTCCCACTCCCCCTGCTTGTGTTCCCTCTCTGGCTGCTCAAATAAATAAATAAAATCTTAAAAAAAAAATAAAATCTTTAAAAAAAAAAAGTCCACTTTTGTTCAACTGTAAATATAGAATTTTCTCCCCATGCTGGAACCCAAGTGAAAAATGACAGTGTCATAGACTAGGACCTCATCAAGGCAGGAGGAATTGGACAGGTTTGTGATCTGTGTAGCACACAGAGATAGGCCTGGCTGATGGATTTGATATGGAGTGGGTGAGGTGAAGCAGAAGGAATGATCAAATATAGCACACATATTTAGCCTAAGCAACTGAGTAGATGGTGGTGCTGCTCACTAGGTGGAAGGACATGAAGAGGAGCAGACCTGAAGCATGTGGTGGGGGGAAAGAAGCAAACCAGTAGTTCCATTTTACATGTATTGAGTTTGAGATGCCTCTGAGGAGACATCCAAGAATAGAAATCAAGGTGAATATATGATTTTGAATTTCAGAGATGTTTGCATTGGAGATAAAAAATTTGGAGTTGTCAGCTTAGAGATGATATTTAATGTCATGAGAATATTTGGGATCATCTAGGAAGAAAGCATAGAGCAAAGTCAATAAGCTGGAAAGCCAGTCTGGTGAATGTGGTAAGACATTTACATGTTAGAGTAAAACGATTATGGTGTGTTTTGGGATCCAGTGTGGATTTCTCTTCCTCTGGGTGCCGTTGGTCTGCTTGTTGCTCTTGACTCATGCTATCTGCTTTAGAATAGCATTTACTCAAGTGGAGTGCTGACTGGCGAGCTGGGCTGTTTAAGTCATCTATAGGAATGAAGAAAGGAATCAAGTAAATGCTTCTGGCAAAGAACTGCTAATATGAGAATTCCAAGGGCTTCTTCTAGAGATGCATAGATTTCAATGTGTAAAGCATGTAGAATGTTTCTTTCTGCATCCTTAATATATTTTTTAATCTGTCTTTTCTTGGAGGCTTTGAGACAAGCATAAGAATTAGTTCTGGAATAATGGCACTTTGCAACTATAAACATGGAGGATTGGTGATTTAATGATTGGTGTTCATGTTCTCTCTCTGAAATTGGCTACATTTGAGCTTTCACAATTTTTAACAATCTCATACTAGCATATTTTGAAGTGCCATTAGTGTTGGGCCGCAAAGAACTTTCCTATAAAAGGATTCAAGACTTCTACAGGTCTAACAGAATCAAAAGGTAGGTGTGTGCGTATGTGTGTATGTATGTATGTATGTGTGTGTCTGTGTGTGTGTGTGAGAGAGAGAGAGACAGACAGACAGAGACAGAGAGAGGGAGGGAAGAAGGGAGGAATACTTAGAGAAGAATCTGTTGCTAAGTATGTTAATGATAAAAACTATAAAAATCAAATAAAGACTTAGCATCTATTTTATATCTTTTATATCTAAAAGAATTATTTTAAGATTTGATTAATTAAAAACAGCAGAAATTTCCTTCCAGTCTGAATTTTTCTTTCAAATCATTGAGCAAGATACTACCAAAAGAGACCAAGACTCCCAAATCCTGTAATATGCATAGATTTACTATAGAAAGTAAGACCTATGTGCACTGAGGCTATATTCAGTGAGTAGCCCAGTGTCGTGCACATATTTATTCATTTCACTAACATTTATTGAACGCCTACCATGACCTCCATAACTGAACCTACTCATATGTTCTCTCTGTGGACCCAGCACGAAATTTAGTTTTGTGAGTCTGTGAGTGGGCAACTTTCTTACTAAAATAAATATATTGCTAAATATTTTTTGCTACAAGGAAAAGATTAAATATTTTTAAATGTGGCTCTGTACCCAAGCCAATGGTTATCTCTATTGTAGTATTGCTTACATTGGAATGCTTTGCATGCTGTTCTTTGATTCCTAGAGGATTCAGCTAACAATAACTCTCTACTCTTCTCCCCTTCCCTCTCCGTGCGCCCCCCACCCCAGTCTGTTCTGCACATATTCAATGACTACTTGGCTCTGTTCTCAGGGTTGGCTTCTTCCAATTTCCTCTTCAAAATTTCTTTAACTTTCCCTGTTTTTCATTTTAAAGGAGACTGTGAGACTCCCTTAGTTTAACTTGGCTCAGAAGATTACTGAGCTTCAAAAGTTTGGCTTTAGGAGGATCTCTAGAGTCTAATTTTGAAGACTTGATATCGAAGAAAAATGAAAATCTTATATTTCCATCAAGGGCCTGTGTATAGTCAGGGTTTTTACAAAGTTTACAGTGTGCTATCACACTTAATTCTGAGAATGATGTTTGTCAAGTTTGCCCAGCTGAAACATGTATACTTCCTTGTACCTCTTTTCCTATTTTCAGGGAATTGAAAAGAAATCAGTTATAGACAGGTCTTCTTAGAATTTTGAATATTCAAATTGTTAAGCATATTAGATACCATCTTGGCAAGAAGTTATTACCAGCATCAATGGAAGCTCCATGAACTTCCTTAAATTAATTGCAAATTTATTTATTTATTTATTCAATGAATATTATATGCTAGGGAGTTTCTTAGGCTTTTGGGATATATCAGTGAACAAAACGAAAGCCCTCACACAGCTTACATTTTCACAGGTGGAGACAGGAAGTAAACAAAATTCATAAATAAATTTTGTAGTGTGCTAGAGTGTCAAGGGTCCCCAAGACTACTCTTGGATTAAGTGATTTGCTAGGAGGACTGAGAGAACTCAGCATATAGTTATAGTCACAGCTAATAGGGATTACAGTGAAAGGGTATAGAACAAGATCAACAAAGAGAAAAGACACAAAGGGCAAATCAGGAGGAGATTAGGCACATACTTTTCAGAGTCCATTCCTAGTTGAGTCACGTGGATGCACTTAAGTCTTCTAGCAACAAATTGTGACAACATAACTGAAATGTGTCTAGCAGTGCAGTTCATTAGATCCTCAGTCCTCAGGGTTTTTATTGGGGGCTGGTCACATAGACACTCTTTGCCTGGCATATACCAAATTTGTATACTACTCTAAGGAAAACAGGCATTCAGCATAAACCGCATTGTTTACATAAACAGTTTAGATGTAGTGAGCTACTCTTATCAATTCTGGAATTGTAAGAACCCTTCTGAAATCCAAGTTCCTCTATGCCAGCTGAGGGCCCACCTTAGGCCCCTCAAAGGATAGCAGTCAGGACTGCTATATTAACTTTCTCATGCACATCTAGATTCTAAGTGCCCTGGGGGAGAAATTAAAGCAAGGGTCAAGGACCAATGCTGGAAAGGGAAGCAGGTTACAATTTTAAATAAGGTGATCAGAGTAGGCCTAATTTGGAAGGTGACATTTGAGCAAAATCTTTGAGGTTAAAAAAAGAACAGAGAGAACAGCCAATGCAATTACCCTAAGGTGAGAGCTCGCTTGTCATATTTGAGAAAGAGCAAGGAAATGAGTGTAGCGGGGGATGAGTGAATATGGAGACGAAGTTGAAGAGTTAAGGTTGGATAAGGGGACGTGTGACCACACTATTGAACCTATAGGACATTGCTAGTTTCTTTGGTTTATGTATGTGTACATGTCAGGGAGGAAAGACCCAGTAGTTTTCATTTCTTTAGATTCTCTGAGGCACCAGTGTTTCATAACTGCAGATCTAGGCTAAATTCCTCATTTTGCAGGTGGAGAAGTAAGCTCTAAGTGATGACAGATATATCATTTAAGATCATATGGTCATCAGTGAGAGAATGGAGGATAGAATGTAGAATATAACCTCCAAGTTTGAGAGAATCCTCATGACTGACTCAATTGCATTTTACTAAAGTTAGTGTAATTGGTAACAAACAGACGCCAAAATGCTTCAGGGTATCTTAGGCAGAATGTGTTCAATTATTTCTTCCCACTTAGGATATCCTATGAGTGACCGATGTGCCCAATTTCTGAGTATGAGGTAAAACATATTAAACACCTAATAGGGATATTTTCCTTCTTATTAGAGTGGTAACTCAGTTGAATGCCTTCACACCTTGCATTAACCCCTTTCCCCATAAAAATTTGTTTTTATTGTTTGGAAGGTTTTCCTTGTTTTGTCCCCATTATGAATATATTTCAATAAGGAAAAGTTTATTAAGATGCTTCCTGCTTTTAAAGGATTCAATTGCAGTTTTTTACAAGGGTTATAGAAATAAGGTAAAGCTAACTTCTCTCATTAGCAACTCTGTAATAGTCATACCAAGAAGGCATAGTTGAAAAGTGTGTGACATGTAGCCAGAGACCATTTAGTGAACTTAAATCCAGAAAGCAGGATGTTTGAACTTAAAACACACACACACACACACAAAACCCAAGGTGATATGAGCTGCTTGTAAAGTCAACAGATAATTGCTATCTAATTTTTTCTTTCAAAATAAAATCAGACTGAAAAGAAGATGGATAATTTTTCAAACATTTACTGCTTTTAAGCATTAAAGAAATGAATATTGGGTGCAGAGAGGTCTCTGGTATATGTTTGCTAAAGACATGATTTTGGTGACAGCTGTGGAAGGCAATTTAATAATGCCTTTTTGTTGTTGTTTTGATAACCAAAACAAAAAGTAAAAATAATCCGTTACAATAAATTTTAAACGTTAAGTTCAGTGCTGTTTAATTTTTATGTGGATTTGGAAGTACAGGCATTTTAAAAATACTTTTTATTTTTAAGGGAGAAAATATTAACTACCTCCTCTGAATGTGAGCAATAAGACATGACATGTTATTTCACAGATAAAAAAAATACTCTGTTCATTACCAATACTTATATATTGCAATGAGTTTTGCTGTTAAATACTTTATGCTGTTTTGTCTCAACCAAAGATGTCTACCATAAATGACTATCACAGATAGATGGCCTCAAACCTGTGTAAGCATAAAATGTCTATCACTATTTAAGATTGGTATAACACACAAAGTACAGGATCTTGAAGATTTCCCATTTTAGTTTTGATTCCTTTCATGTATTTTTAATCACGTAATGCTTTGCTTTTGTTAATGGTGGTGGGGTAAATTGGTTAGATTTAGTTATTAGAATCATTCAATTTGTACTAAGGCCCTAGAGAAAAATTTCAATAACTTTTATTATGAATCTTTTATGCTCTATTTCACATATGATTTATAATCTGTATCACATATGATTATTATACAAGTTTAAACCACACAGGAAAGTAAGAAGAAGGCAGAAAATCACTCCAAATTCTACTTTCCAGAAATAACTATTCTCAACATTTGAACATCTTTCCAGACATCTCTCAATGTGTCTATATTGAGCAAAATATAGCTAGATATAATTTTAGGAAAATGGGATCACAGTATACATGGTATTTTAAATACCAAGTATTAATTTAATTTTACTTGAATTTAGTGAAAGAAAAGAGATTAAAGTAAAATTGGAGGAGCTGTTGACTTTACTCAGAAAAGTATTTATCACAAGTGATACAGAGCATAAAAGATACTGTTATTGTTATGAAAAGTATAAACTGTTCTAGGAGTTTGGAATCAACGCTGTTTTTTAACTTTATATTTCATGTATTCGGGTAAAACTTTATACTCATTTGGTATCTATTTTGGTGGCTTTCTATCCATCCCACAATTGCAGTATTGGTCATAGGAACAAGGCACAGCTGGGAAGCTACAGAGGCCTGTACAGCAGAAAGTGAGCATATATCCAGGAATCTGCAGTATAGCCATTAGTGGTTTGCTATGAAAGATGAGAAAATAACACACATATTCTTTATACCAGATCTCCTCCCCCACCCTCTAATTTCTGTTATACTATTCTCTATACATTGCCTTAATTGATTACATTTTCCTTTTTTCTGTAGCCATAGTTGTCAGTTATTTAATCTATTTAAAAATTTTATCAATGTTATTTATTCCATTTAGAAGTTGATTCTGTATTCATCACCAGACCTTTTACTACACTTCCTTCCTAGTTTTTTGCTTTCTAATTATTCATCATAATTACCAACTGCCAAGACTGTGCCAGAAATTGCACTAATGGGAACTGTACTTGGAAGGACTCATGGTCTATGATTCTAATTATTTGCACCTTTTTTTGGGAGGGGTTCTGTTACTTGTTCTACCCCTTAAAAGTGTTTTTTTCCAAGTTCTTGCTGTGATTTTCTCTTTTCCTAACTGCACATACACACACTCTCTAGGCTGTTTTATCTACCATCTTTATGCAAGGATTCCTAATCAGAACCTCTATTACAGACCTCTCTGAATTTGACATGCTTGTATGCAATTCAACATGCATAATATGGAATTTATTATCTTTCCTGTCTATTGTGATTCTTTTCTTTTATCTCCTACCCAGGTTCTATATTTGACCATATTTTGTAAGCCAAACCACTTTGCCCAAGTGAGCAAGTCTAACTGATGCGTAAGTCCGTTGATTTTACTGCCTGTTTACTTTATTTTATTTTATTTTATTATGTTATGTTAGTCACCATACATTACATCATTGGTTTTTGATGTAGTGATCCACGATTCATTGTTTTCATATAACACCCAGTGCTCCATGCAGTATGTGCCCTCCTTAATACTCATCACTGGGCTAACCCATCGCCCCACCCCCCTCCCCTGAAAACCCTCAGATTGTTTCTCAGAGTCCATAGTCTCTCATGGTTCATCTCTCCTTCCAGTTCCCCCCCCCCCTTCATTTTTCCCTTCCTTCTCCTAATGTCCTCCATGCTATTCCTTATGTTCCACAAATAAGTGAAATCATATAATTGACTTTCTCTGGTTGACTTATTTCACTTAGCATAATCTCCTCCAGTCCCATCCATGTTGATGTAAAAGTTGGGTATTCATCCTTTCTGATGGCTGAGTAATATTCCATGTATATACGGACCACATCTTCTTTATCCATTCATCTGTTGAAGGGCATCTCGGCACTTTCCACAGTTTGGCTATTGTGGATATTGCTCCTATGAACATTGGGGTGCATATGGCCCTTCTTTTCACTACATCTGTGTCTTTGGGGTACATACCCATAGAGTAGCTCTATTTTTAATTTTTTGAGGCACCTCCACACTGTTTTCCAAAGTGGCTGTACCAACTTGCATTCCCACCAAGTGTGTAAGAGGGTGCCCCTTTCTCCACAACCTCTCCAACATTTGTCGTTTCTTGCCTTGTCTATTTTTGCCATTCTAACTGGTATAAGTTGATATCTCAATGTGGGTTTGATTTGAATTTCCCTGATGGCTAATGATGATGAACATTTTTTCATGTGTCTGTTAACCATTTGTATGTCTTCTCAGAGAAGTGTCTGTTCATGTCTTCTGCCCGTTTTTTGACTTGATTATTTGTTTTTTGGGTGTTGAGTTTGAGAAGTTCTTTATAGGTCTTGGATACCAGCCTTTTATCTGTAATGTCATTTGCAAATATCTTCTCCCATTCTGTGGGTTGCCTCTTTGTTGACTGTTTCCTTTGCTGTGCAGAAGCTTTTTATCTTGATGAAGTCCCAAAAGTTTATTTTTGCTTTTGTTTCACTAGCTTTTGGAGATGTATCTTGAAAGAAGTTGCTGTGGGCGATGTTAAAGAGGTTACTGCCTATGTTCTCCTCTAGGATTTTGATGGATTCCTGTCTCACATAGAGGTCTTTCATCCACTTTGAGTTTATCTTTGTGAATGGTGTTAGAGAATGGTTGAGTTTCATTCTTCTGCATGTGGCTGTCCAATTTTCCCAGCACCATTTATTGAAGAGACTTTTTCCCATTGAATATTTTTTCCTGCTTTGTCGAAGATTAGTTGACCATAGAGTTGAGGGTCCATATCTGGGTTCTCTATTCTGTTCCATTGGTTTTTTTGTCTGTTTCTGTGCCAGTACCATGCTGTCTTGGTGATCACTGCTATGTAATATAGCTTGAAATTGGGCAACATGATGCCCCCAGCTTTGTTTTTCTTTTTCAACATTTCCTTGGTGATTCAGGGTCTTTTCTGATTCCATACAAAGTTTAAGATTGTTTGTTCCAGCACTTTGAAAAATGTTATTGGAATTTTGATCGGGATGGCATTGAAGGTATAGATTGCTCTGGGTAGCATAGACATTTTAACAATGTTTATTCTTCCAATCCATGAGCATGGAATGTTTTTCCATCTTTTTGTGTCTTTTTCAATTTCTTTCATGAGTGTCCTGTAGTTCCTAGAGTATAGATCCTTTACCTCTTTGGTTAGGTTTATTCCGAGGTATCTTAGGGTTTTGGGTGCTATTGTAAATGGAATCATTTCTCTAATTTCTCTTTCTACAGTTGCATTGTTAGTGTATAAGAAAGCAACTAATTTCTGTACATTGATTTTGTATCCTGCCACATTACTGAATTGCTGGATGAGTTCTAGTAATTTGGGGGTGGAGTCTTTTGGGTTTTCCACATAAAGTATCATGTCATCTGCGAAAAAGAGAGAGTTTTTTACTTCTTCTTTGCCAATTTGAATACCTTTTATTTCTTTTTGTTGTCTGATTGCTGTTGCTAGGAATTCTAGTACTATGTTGAACAATAGTGGCGAGAGTGGGCACCCTTGACATGTTCCTGATCTTAAGGGAAAGGCTCTCAGGTTTTCCCCATTGAGATTATATTTGCTGTGGTTTTTTCATAGATGGATTTTATGAACTTGAGGAATGGTCCCTCTATCCCTACACTCTGAAGAGTTTTAATCAGGAAAGGATGTTGTATTTTGTCAAATGCTTTTTCTGCATCCATTGATAGGACCATATGGTTCTTTTCTCTTCTCTTATTAATGTGTTCTGTCACATTGATTGATTTGCGAATGTTGAACCACACTTGCATCCCGGGGATAAATCCCACTTGGTCGTGGTGGATGATCCTTTTAATGTATTGTTGGGTCCTGTTAGCTAGGATTTTGTTGGGGATTTTGGAATCCATATTCATCAGGGATATCAGTCTGAAATTCTCCTTTTTGATGGGGTCTTTGCCTGGTTTGGGGATTAAGGTAATGCTGGCCTCATAGAATGAGTTGGAAGCTTTCCTTCTGTTTCTATTTTTTGAAACAGCTTCAGTAGAATAGGTATTATTTCTTCTTTGAATGTTTGGTAGAATTCCCCAGGGAATCCATCAGGCCCTGGACTCTTGTTTTTGGGGGAGGTTTTTGATCACTGCTTCAATCTCGTTACTGGTTATTGGCCTATTCAGGTTGTCAATTTCTTCCTGTTTCAGTCTTGGCAGCTTATAGGTTTCCAGGAAGGCCTCCATTTCATCCAGATTGCTCCGTTTATTGGCATATAGTTGTTGATAATAATTTCTAATAATTGTTTCTATTTCCTTGGTGTTAGTCGTGATCTCTTCTCTTTCATTCATAATTTTATTAATTCGGGTCCTTTCTCTTTTCTTTTGAATAAGTCTGGCCAGTGGTTTATCGATCTTATTAATTCTTTCAAAGAACCAGCTTCTACTCTCATTGATATGATCTACTGTGTTTCTGGTTTCTAATTCATTGATCTCTGCTCTAATCTTAATTATTTCTCTTCTAATGCGTGGCTTGGGCATCGTTTGTTGCTTTTTCTCTAGTTCTTTAAGGTGTAGAGTTAGTTGGTGAATTCGGGATTTTTCTATTTTTTTGAGTGAGGCTTGGATGGCTATGTATTTCCCCCTTAGGACTGCCTTTGCACTATTCCATAGGTTTTGGACCGATGTGTTTTCATTCTCATTGGTTTCCATGAATTGTTTAAGTTCTTCTTTGATTTCCTGGTTGACCCAAACATTTTTGAGCAGAGTGGTCTTTAACTTCCAAGTGTTTGAATTTCTTCCAATTTTTTTTTTTAAGATTTTATTTATTCATTTGAGACACAGAGATACAGAGAGAGAGAGAGAAAGCATGAGCAGGGAGAGAGGCAGAAGGAGAGGGAGGAGCAGGCTCCTCACTGAGCCAGGAGCCCGATGTGGGGCTCGATCCCAGGACTCTGGGTCATGACCTGAGCTGAAGGCAGCTGCTTAACCATCTGAGCCACCCAGGCGCCCCTTCCAAAATTTTCTTGTGATTGAGTTCCAGTTTTAAAGCATTATGGTCTGAGAATATGCAGGGAATAATCTCAATCTTTCATATCAGTTGAGACCTGATTTGTGACCCAGTATGTGGTCTATTCTGGAGAAAGTTCCATGTGCGCTCGAGAAGAATGAGTATTCTGTTGTTTTAGGGTGGAATGTTCTGTATATATCTGAGGTCCATCTGGTCCAGTGTGTCATTCAAAGCTCTTGTTTCTTTGTTGATTTTCTGTTTAGATGATCTGTCTATTGCTGAGAGTGGAATATTGAGGTCTCCTACAATTAACGTATTGTTATCAATATGACTCTTTATTTTTGTTAACAGTTGGCTTATGTATATGGCTGCTCCCATGTTGGGGGCATAGATATTTACAATTGTTAGATCTTCCTATTGGATAGACCTTTTAAGAGTGATATAGTGTCCTTTTGTGTCTCTAACTACAGTCTTTAGTTCAAAATCTAATTTGTCTGATATAAGAATTGCTACCCCAGCTTTCTTTTGAGGTCCGCTGGCATGGAAGATGGATCTCCATCCCTTCACTTTCAGTCTGGATGTATCTTTAGGTTCAAAGTGAGTCTCTTGTAGACAGCATGTGGATGGGTCCTGTCTTTTTATCCAATCTGCAACCCTGTGCCGTTTTATGGGAGCATTGAGGCCATTCATGTTGAGAGTGATTATTGAAAGATATGAATTTATTGTCATCATGTTACCTGTGAAGACCTTGTTTTTATAGATTGTCGCTATAAATTTCTGTTGTATATCACTCTTGGAGTCTTTCTCCTTTTATAGAACCCCCCTTAATATTTCTTGCAGGGCTAGCTTAGTGGCCACATATTCTTTCAGTTTCTGCTGGTCTTGGAAGCTCTGCATCTCTCCATCCATTCTAATTGACAGCCTTGCTGGATAAAGTATTCTTGGCTGCATGTTCTTCTTGTTTAGTGCCGTGAATATGTCTTGCCAGGCGTTTCTGGCTTACCAGATCTCTGTGGATAGGTCTGATGTTATTCTGATGTTCCTCCCTCTGTACGTAAGGAATCTCTTCCCCCTAACTGCCCTTAAGATGGTTTCCTTGGTTTTAAGATTTGTGAGTTTTACTATTACATGCCGGGGTGTTAGCCTATTTTCCTTGATCTTGGGAGGGGTCCTCTCTGCCTCTAGACGCGAATGTTTGTTTCATTCCCCAGATTAGGGAAGTTCTCAGCTACGATTTGCTCAAATATATCTTCTAGTCCTCTCTCTCTCCACCCCCTCAGGGATTCCAATAATTCTGACATTGGAATGTTTCATGGTGTCACTTATTTCTCTGATTCTGTTTTCATGGATTCTGAGTTGTTTTTGCCTGGCATCCTCTTTTCCCTTTTTATCTATTAAATGATCTTCCAGGTCACTAATTCGTTCTTCTGCCTTGCTTACCCTAACTGTTAGATTATTTAGATTAGATTGGATCTCATTGATAGCATTTTTAAGTTCTGCCAATTCAGCTTTCATTTCTTCCCTTAGAGACTCTATGTTGCCATTAATCAATTTCTCCATTCTAGCTATTGTCTTCACAATTGCTAGCCTGAATTCCATCTCCAACATCTTGGTTATATCTGAATCCATTTGTAAGTCTGTGGCATAAGTCATAATCTCTGAGTCTTTTCTATTTTGGGGGTTCCTCCTCCTAGTCATTCTGTTGTGGGTTGGTTAAGGGAATGTGTAGAGTCCAAATTATTGACCAGAACCCAAGCAAGATGCACCTGTTTTCTTGGGACCTTAGGGTTGCTGGCCTCTTGTTTTCCCAGCCTGTCTTCTAGGGGAGGGACCTGCCATGCTGTTACTCAGGCAACCCTCTTTGGGCGGAGTTGCCCTGCCCCCTGTGGCGGGGAATGGGCTCAGTGGAAACCAGTTTTTTGGGGCTTTTGTTCTCTGGTGGCTTTCCACATCTCTTCCACGAGTCAGAGCAGAAGAGACCGTTTCCAACCCTCTGCCTCAGAGCAGAGAGAGGACAGTCTGTTCTTCAGTGAGCTCTCCAGGCCACACTATCTCTGTTTCTTTCTGTGCTGCTATAAACTGCAGCGTCCTGGGTTGTGCGCCCCTCTGCAGTGCTCCCAGTCCTCACCTCTAGGTCAAGGCACACCTCTGCCCTTTGTGCTTCTAAAATGGCCAGCCACCCGCAGTTCGCACATGTGGCCCCGCTGCTCTGGGTTTCCGTCCAGGGGGCTGCCCTAAAGTCCTTTCTCTGTTGCTACCAGTCTGTGAATCTGTACCCGGTCCCCAGCGCAGGAGGCTATTGCTCACCTACGGTGTAGGATCCCCATGGCCAGGCTCCCTCCCCCTTCCGTTTATCCTCTGATATGTGCCCATGGAATCACGGCTCCCTGTTTTGTACCTCAAAACCAACTGCCTGTGATATTCTGTTTGTAGAGATCCAGATCTATCTTCTTATATTTCAGGCTGATTTCATGGGTGTTCAGAGTGCTCTGGTAGATATCCAGCTCAATTTTGGGGACCAGTTGGAATAGGGTCCCCTACTCCTCTGCCATCTTTTCCCCCCTGCCTGTTTACTTTTATTATCATTGTCTTTTTTGCATGTCCATTTCTACTACCTTAGTCCAGATTTTATCCATTTTTCAGCTATTCTTTTCTAGCACTTTCCGACCGTAAGTCTCATATATTTCACTAATCTACTTTGTCACAAAAATGATTTTTCTCTAACACAGATTATATATTAGTATTTTTAAAAAAATTATTTAATGACTCCCTGTTACCGTCACTAGTGTACATGACTGATGATATTCATATGCCTAATACACTTTAGTATACCTCAATTTTGATAAAACTTTTAAGTATATTAGGAAGTACAGGCTTCAATAATTTATAATTGCCATGGTTATTGATTGTTTGGCAGTGGTGATTTACTAACAGTAATGGCCTAGGATAGATAGGTTGTAGATTATGTGCATTTATTGGTGAACTAGCTAAAACTCCATCCTTTACTCTTGCGCTCAGTGAAGTATCTTAGAATGAACAAGATGATAATATTGTAGGGGCAAAGTTGAACAGGCTTTTATTTGTATTTATGAAGTAAATCATTTGCAAATTGCTGTACTTTGGCTTAATTATTAAGAAATTCCTTGTGGCATACTTCACAATGGGCATTTATTACCATGACTGGTAGAAGCTGGATTTTAGAACATAGTCTAGACTCTTTATTATAATCTACTAAGCTCTTCATTGTTCAAGCCAGTCATTTATTTATCCATCCATCTATCCATCTGTCTATCCATTTGTCACATTTTTAGAGAACATCCAGTATTTGCTGTTTTGTTTTTGTCTCAATCCCTATATTGTTAGGGATACATTAGTAAACAATACAGGTTGTGCTGTCTCAGAGTCAATGATCATTGCACTTCAGACTTCTAAGCCCTGTTTTTGATTTTTGCTTTCCTCACACTCCACTTCCAGCCAAATTAGCTATCTATGGTTTCCTGAAGCTTTGAACTATTTCTTTTTTTGGTGTATTCTTCTTCTACTGTCTAGAATGCTGTCCTCATTTTGCCAACCTGGTGAATGCTCAGCTCAGTTATTACTTCTCTATTCCCTGTTTATTTATTTTTAAGATTTTATTTATTTGTTAGACAGAGAGTGCATGCATGAGAGAGAGAGGCAGAGAGAGAGAGAGAGAGAGCACACAAGCAGGGGTTGGGGGAGAAGGGCAGAGGGAGAGGGAGAAGCAGACTCCCCGCTAAGCAGAGAGCCCAATGCGGGGCTCGGTCCCAGGACCCTGGGATCATGACCTGAGCCCAAAGCAGATGCTTAACTGAGCCACCCAGGCTCCCCTCTATCCCTGTTTCTGAATGGGACTCCAGTGAAAACCAATCAACCTTTAATAATTTCCCTCAGATGGAATTTAAATCCTTTGTTCATTAGCCTTTCAGATGTAATTCTTTAAAAAATTATCTTAAAATCTAAGTTAAGAGAGGACATGGGACAGGGATGTGGTTTGGTAGTGTGTGTGTGTGTGTGTGTGTGTGTGTGTGTGTGTGTGTGTGTGACAGAGAAAGAGAAAGAGAAAGACATGATCAATGGATTCAGTGACCCAGTGGGGGAGGAAGAATATTGGGGTTAGAATACTAGGGGAAATGAGTTGGAAAAATAGGAGGTTTTAAAAAACATAAGCTTGAATATTCTATAAAATTTACTCTTCTAGAACACATAATTCCTTAAGATTATGGGATAGTTTTATGCTTTCCTTGTTTTATTTATTCATGCAAGTTTCTTTTTAGCAGCCTTTCGGTGTTTCTTTTTCTTATACAGTTAGTCAGATACATGACTAAGAAGATATTTTATTTTTAAAAACCAGCTTTATTGAAGTATAATTTGCATACAATAAAATATGCCCATTTTAATGGTTGGATAAGTTTTGAGAACTATAGCCACCCATGTAACTACCACTACAATCAAAATATAAAATATTTTCCTCACTCCAAAAAGTTCCCTTGTGCCTCTTTGCAGTCAAGCTCTCTCCCCACCCCTGGACACAGGCAATCACATATAGACTTTTGGTCACTATCAATTTGTTTTTTCAGTTATTTGATTTTGATACTGTATATCTTTTTTAAGGAATCTCTTGTCTGTTCCACTCCCTCCATTGTCCTCTATAGGTAGAGCTTGGAAGCTGATCTCATTCTTCCTTTCTATCCCATTTCCTTTCCTACTTTTCTAAAACTCACTCTGCATGTCTCCTCCTTCCTCTTCAGATGCCATTGTCAATTCATTTTCTATTATATAAGTCTGCTATAGACTCTGCCCACTAAGTATTGCCCAAGAGGCTTCAGTTTCTTCCAGAGTCAAAATCTTTTCACCTCCAAATTTCAATTTATATCACTTCTCTTAAGGCTCATTTGAAGGTAAAGAAGAAACCTCCTAAATTACAGTTTTATAAATTCATTTATTTAGTTAATTTTTCCATGGTACCCTTGTAATGTATATAAAACTGAGGAAAAGTAAAGCAAAGATGGCAGCTAAGCTCATTTTCCAAAATTATCTATATTATAAAACCACTCAAATTTGTAAGAACCTGAAGTGAGAATGAATTAAATATTAAAAAATAAAAATATTTTTCAGAACATTTGGGAGATTATCAGAATGAGTTCTTTTGTCTTACAGATTTGATAGAAAACTGGTTTGGGGTGCCTGGGTGGCTCAGTCATTAAACGTCTGCCTTCAGCTCAGGTCATGATCTCAGGGTCCTGGATTCAAGCCCCGAATCGGGCTCCCTGCTCCACGGGAAGCCTGCTTCTCCCTCTCTCTCTCCCCCTGCTTGTGTTCCCTCTCTAGCTGTGTCTCTCTCTGTCAAATGAATAAATAAAATCTTTAAAAAAAAGAAAACTGGTTTTAAAAAGAGTTTTTTTTTTTTTCTGTGATGGACATCACAGCTGTTTTTAGTGCCATTTACTTTCCTTGCTTTATTTATGGGAGTAGGAGGGAATTATTTAAGGGTAGTAATTTAATGCTATTTCAGTTGGCATTTAATTGAGTTTACATGTCAAAAGATACATAGAGTTAGATATTTAATTAGAGGCTTTGTAATGGTAAAATATACTATGTGAACAATCTTGTGAACTTTGCCATGTGCTTTCCTACTTAAATATCTTCCAAGGTGTGAACCTCTAAAATTTTTTCCCTTTTTAATCCACCTATTTATTTAACCCTTCCATCACTCTCTGAACAGCACAGGAAATCACACCCTTCAAGCACAGTTTATTAATTCTGAGTAAAATATAGCCTCATTCTGCCTGAAACACTTCACATAAATTCCTCTGGAGCTTGTTTAGGTAAATAGGAACAGCTATTTAGTTGCTTCTTTAATATCAATTTCTAGTGGCATTTTCTCTTTTTTATTGTGATAAAAAAGCACATAAGATCTACTATTTAGCTATTTTTTAATTTTTTTTAATTTTTTATTTTTTAAAGATTTTGTTTATTTATTTGAGAGAGAGAGAGAATGAGAGACAGAAAGCACGAGAGGGAAGAGGGTCAGAGGGAGAAGCAGACCCCCGCTGAGCAGGGAGCCCGATGTGGGACTCGATCCCGGGACTCCAGGATCATGACCTGAGCCGAAGGCAGTCGCTTAACCAGCTGAGCCACCCAGGCGCCCTATTTAGCTATTTTTAAGTGTACAGTTCAGTTAAGTATTTTCACATTATTGTGAAACCAACCTCCAGAACTTTTTTGTCTTGTAGATATGAAACTCTACACCCATAAAACAACTCCCCCTTTTCCCCAACGCTTACCGTAACCCTGGTAACTACCATTGTACTTTGTGTTTCTATGAATCTGACTACTTTAGATACCTCATAAAAGTAGAATGATAAAATATTTGATAAGTGTAATCATTTATCATAATTCAAGTTTCATTCACATTATAGCATGTGATAGGATTTCATTCCCTTCAAAGGCTGAACAGTGTTCTATTGTATGTACAGCTGACCCTTGAACAATGTGGGTGTTAGGGGCCCAGACCCCTCCCTTGCACATAGTTGAAAATCTGGGTATCTTTTGACTCTCAGAAACTTAACTACTAATAGCCTACTGTTGACTGGAAGCCTTACTGATAACATAAAGTCAATTAACACATATTTTGTGTGTTATATATATTACATACTGTATTCTTAAAGTAAGCTAGAGAAAAGAAAATGTTACTGAGAAAATCATAAGGAAGATAAGATACATTTACAGTTTTATACACATATATATTGAAAAAATCCACATGTAAGTGGACTCACATAGTTTAAACCCATGTTGTTCAAGGGTCAACTGTATATACAACATTCTGTTGATAGATTCATCTGTCAAAGGAAATCTGGGTTGCTTCCACCTCTAGGCTATTGTGAATAGTGCTGCTATGAACATGGTAATGCAAATATATTTTTGAAAGTCTGTGTTCAGTTCTTTTGGGTATATATCTAGAATTGAGAATAATGGATTATATGGTAGATCTATTTTTCATTTTTTGAAGAACCTTCATACTGTTTGTCATAGTGGATGCACCAGTTTACATTGCCACGGGCAGTGCACAAGGGTTCCCTTTTCTCTGTGTCCTTGCCAACACTTGATATCTCTTGTCGTTTGATAATAACCATTCTAATGGGTGTGAGGTAATAGCTCATTGTGGTTTGATTTGCATTTCCCTGATGATTAGTGACATTTAGCATCTTTTCCTGTACCTATTGGCCATTTGTATGTCTGGAAAAATGTCTGTTCAAGTTCTTTGCCCATTAAACATTTTTTTCCTATTGAGTTGTATGAGTTTCTTATATATTTGGATATTAACCCCTTAACAGATGGGTGGTTTTCAATTTTTTCTCCCATTCCATAGGTTGCCTTTGCATTTTGCTGATTGTTTTCCTTTGCTACGCAGAAGCTTTTTAGTTTGACATAGTCCCACGTGTTTATCTTTGCTTTGTTTTTGATGTCATATCCAAGCAATCATTTCTAAGATTAATGTTAAGGAGTTTTTTTCCTATTTTTCTTCTTGGAGTCTTATGTCTTATTTTTTTAAGGCTTTACTCCATTTTGAGTTAATTTTTTGTGAGTGGTATGAGATAGAGAGCATTTGATTCTTTTGCATATTAATATCCCAAGAGAATATCCTTTTTGAAGAGAATATTCCTTCCCTGTTGAGTATTCTTGGCTCCCTTACCAGATAATAGTTGATCATATATGCCTATGTTTATTCTGGACTCTCAGTTCTGTTCCACTGGCCCATGTGTCTGTTTTTATGTCAGTACCACTGTACCATTGTTTTGATTACTGTATCTTTGTAATGAAGTTTGAAATCAGGAAGTATGATGCCTTTAGCTTTGTGTTTTCTCAGGATTGCTTTGCCTATTTGGGGTCTTTTGTGGTTCTATGTGAATTTTAGGATTGTTTTTTCTGTTTCTGTGCAAAATGCTATTGCAATTTTGATATGAGTTGCACTGAATCAATAGATGACTGTGTAGTATGGACATTTTAACAGTATTAATTCTTCCAATTATCCAGGCACAGGGTTTTTCTTATTTGTTTCTGCTTCAGTTTCATTCATCAATGTCTTACAGTTTTCAGTGTACAGATCTTTCACATCTTTGGTTAAATTTATTCCCAAGTATTTTATTTTTGTTGATGCTATTGTAAATGGAATTGTTTTATTTCTTTTACTGATAGTTTGTTGTAATTGTACAGAAATGCAAATGATTTTTACATGTTGATTTTGTATCCAGTAACTTTACCAAATTCATTTATTAGTTTAAAAATCTTTAGGGTTTTCTATTTATGAGAGCATATCATCTGCAAATAGAGACAATTTTACATTTTTCTTTATGATCTGAATGCTTTTTATTTTTATTTTCTTTTTGCCTAATTGGTCTGGATAGGACTTCTAGTACTATGTTTCATTGGAGTGGTGAGAGTAGGCCCCCTTGTCTTGTTCCTAATCTTATCAAGAAAGCTTTCTTATTTATTTATTTATTTTTAATATTTTATTTATTCATGAGAGACAGACAGAGAGAGAGAGAAAGAGAGAGAGAGAGGCAGAGGGAGAAGCAGGCTCCCCAAGGGGCAGGGACCCCAATGCAAGACTCAATCCCAGGACTCTGGGATCATGACCCAAGCCGAAGGCAGACGCTTAACCATCTGAGCCACCCAGGCACCCCCCCTTTTTTTTTTAAAGATTTTATTTATTTATTTGACAGAGAGAGACACAGCGAGAGAGGAAACACAAGCAGGGGCTTGGGAGAGGGAGAAGCAGGCCTCCTGCAGAGCAGGGAGCCCGATGTGGGGGATCATGACCTGAGCTGAAGGTGCCCCAAGAAAGCTTTCAGCCTTTCACCATTAAGTATGATGTTAGCTATGGGCTAATCATATATGTTCCTCATTATGTGGTGGTGTATATTCCTTCTATACACAATTTGTTGAGAATTTTTATCATGAAGATGTTGGATTTTGTCACATGGCTTTTCTGCATCTATTGAAATGATCATATGCTTTCTTTCTTACATTCTATTAAAGTGATATATCACATTTATTGAACCATACTTGCATTTCAGGGATCAATTTCACTTGATCATGGAGTATGATACTTTTAATGTACAGTTGAATTTGGTTTGCCAATATTTTGTTGAGAATTTTTGCATCTACATTAATCGGGGATATTGGCTTGTAGTTTAATTTTCCTATAATGTTCTTATCAGGATTTAGTATCAGGGTAATGCTGGCCTCATAAAATGAGATTGGGAGTCTTCCATCTTGGTCAGTTTTTATAAGAATTTGAGAATATTGGTGTTACTTTTTTAAATGTTTGACAGAATTCACCAGTGAAGCCATCTTATTCTGGGTTTTTATTTTGGGGGAGGTTTTTGTTCACTGATTTATCTCCTAACTCACTATTGGTCTGCTCCCATTTTTTTCTTTCTTTATTATTCAGTCTTGTTAATTTGTGTATTTCTAGGAATTTATCCATTTCTTTTAAGTTGTCTGGTTTGTAGGTGTATAATTTTTCATGGTAGTCTCTTATGATCATTTGTATTTCTGTAGTGTCAGTTTTAATGACTTTTCTTTCATTTATGATTTTATAGATTTGAGTCTTCTTTGTTTTTCATTAGTCTAAGTAATGATTTGTCAGTTTTTAAAATCTTTTCCATAGCTGTTAGTTTCTTTGATTTTTTCCTATTGTTTTTCTGGTCTTTATTTTATTTATTCTGCTCTGATCTTTGCTGATTCTTTCCTTTGCTGACCAGCTCTTTAGTTTGACGTAGTCAACTTCTTTCTTTGCTATTGCTGGGATTAGTTTGTTTTCTTTTTCCAGTTACTTAAAGTATAAAGTTAGGTTGTTTATTGGTATCCTTTTTTTCTTTTCTTTTTAAAAAATATTTTATTTATTTATTTGACACAGAGAGAGAATAAGCAGGGGGAGTGGCAGGCAGAGGGAGAAGCAGGCTCCCCACTAGCAAGGAGCCTGATGCAGGACTCTATCCCAGGACCCTGGGATCATGACTTGAGCCAAAGGTAGACACTTAACCGACTGAACCACCCAAGCACCCCATCCTTCTTTTTTCTTAATGCAGGTATTTATCACTATAAACATGCTTTTGTTACAACCCATGTTTTGTTATGTTGTGTTTCCATTTTTCTTTGTTTCAAGATATTTTTTATTTCCCTTTTGAGACTTTTTTTGACCATCTCATTGGTTACCTAGGAATGTGTTGTTAATTTCCACATTCATGAAAATTCACAAATTTTTCACTTGTCCTGTGGTTAATTTTTATTTTTTTATCATTGTGGTTGGAAAAATACTTGGTATGATTTCAGTCTTCTTAAATATGTTAAGGCTTGTTTTGTGACCTAACATATGATTATATGACTGTTGCTATAATTAGTTTTAATAATTTAGTCTTTTAACTTTTATATAATGTGTTTAATATGCCACCATATTATGGTATTATGAGTATTCTGTATTTGACTCCTTGGTTACCTTTATCGATATATTTTCATATACTTTTATGTCACTAATTAGTGTCCTTTCATTTCAGCTTCACCGAGTCCTTGAAGCATTTCTTATAAGGCAGGTTGAGTGGTGATGAACACTTTTGACTTTTGTTTATTTAGGAAAGTCTTCATCTCTCCATTTCTGAAAGACAGTTTTGCTGAGTAAAATATTTTTGTTTGGCAGCTTTTTTCTTTTAACACTTTATATCACTTTTAATAGTTTATGTCATTCTAATCTTTTTTGGCATGTAAGATTTCTGCTGAGAAATCTCCTGATAGCCTTATGGGGGGTTCCCTTATATGTGAGGAATTTTTTTTCTTGCCGCTTTTAAGTTTCATTGTCTTTGATTTTAGACAGTATTATTATAATGGATCTTGGAAATGGTCATTTTATTTTATTTTGTTTTTAGCATGAAATAATAATTTTAAATTAGCATTTTGCGGTGATCTGTTTGTTTTATGAACTTGGATGTCCAAATCTCTCCCCAGATTTAGGAAGTTCTCAGCTATTCTTTCTTTCTTTCTTTTTTTCTAGCCATTATTTCTTAAATAAATATTCTGCCCCTTTCTCCTTCCCTTTTCTCTCTGGGATTCTAGTAATGTATAGGTCATTTCTCTTTGGGGTATCCCATAATTTACATAGGCTTTCTTTACTCTGCGTTCTTCTAAAAATTTTGGTCCTCTGACTGGATGATTTCAAGTGAACTGTTTTCTAGTTTACTAGTTTCTTTTTTCATTTGTTGAGTCTGCTATTGAAGATCTCTATTGATTTCTAAAGTTCAGTCTTATATTCTTCAACTCTAGGATTTCTGTTTGTGCATGTGTATTTTTTAATGGTTTCTATTTCTTTGTTGCAGTTCTCATTGTGTTCTTGCATTATTTTCCTAATTTCATTTAGTTGTCTTTTATCATTTAGGGTTTTTTTAAAGATTTTATTTATTTGAGAGAGAGAGAGCACAAACTGGGGGAGGGGGCAGAGAGAGAGGGAGAAGCAGCCTCCCCGCCAAGCAGGGAACCCGACATGGGGCTCGATCCCAGGACCCTGGGATCATGACCTGAGCTGAAGGCAGCTGCTTAACTGACTGAGCCACCCAGGTGCCCCTATCATTTAGGTTTTTTAAGAGGATTAATCTGAATTCTTTGTCAGACAGTTCATAGATCTCTATTTCTTTAGGGTCAGTCATTGGATCTTTATTAATTTTCCTTTGGTGGTATCATGTTTTCTTCATTATTCATGATCCTTATGCCCTTGCACTTGTGTCTGTGCATTTGAAAAATTATTCATTTCTTTTAGCTTTTGTAGACTGGTTTTGGGGGGCAAAGCCCTTTACTAGTTATTCTGGATAGGTTATGTGGTGATGTTGGTGGGTAGGCTTGTTCCTGCTATCCTTGGCATGTAGATCTGGTGCCTGGGTCAGAAGGAGGCAGGCCTGGTGCTTAGGTACATGGCAACCAGTCTAGTGCCTGGGTTTACTGGGGCAGATCTGGTGTTTGAATCTGCAGTGATGGACCTGGGACCTATGTTGATTGGGTAGATCTGGATTCTGGGTCCTCAGGTGCCAGCCAGTTGCTAGGGACTACTGTCACGGGATTGTTGTCTGGGTCTCTGGGGCTCAGTCCATTACTAGAATGTGATGAAATCTTCATCACTGGAGTCAGCCTGGAGGTTGTGGCCAAATGGGCCAATTTGGTGTTGGGGTGTGCCTGAACCTGGGTTCTTGGGAATAAGCCTGTAACCAGGGCTCAGGGGTTGGCCTCTAGGCTGGGGCCATAGGGGCTAGCCTGAAGCTAAGGAAGGCGGGGGGCCTGGGTCCATGGGAACTGGTCTGGAGTTTATGTCTGTAGGGAATGACTTGGTGCTGGGGTTAGCTGGGGACTTGGGGCTATGTGAGCTGGCCTGGTGCTGCAGTGCATCCCTCATCTGGAATTCTTGGCTCTTGTGAAGGTATTTTCTTGTGTAGATAGCTTTCAAAGTGATGTTTGGGGGAGTAGGCAAGTGCTGGAAATTCCTATGCTACCATTTTGCTGATATTACTCCCTGTTACGAAACTTTCCCCCGTTTCCTTCTAGGAGTTGTATAGTTTTAGGTCTTATGGTTGGATTTTTAATCCATTTTGAGTTAATTTTTGTAAGGGGTGTAAGATAAGGGCCCAACTTTGTTCTTTTGTATGTAGATGTATAGTTGGCCCAAAACTATTTGTTAAAAAGACTATTCTTTCTCCATTGAGTGGTCTTGGCATCCTTGTTGAAGATCATTTACCATATACATGAAGGATTATTTCTGGGCTCTCTTCTATTCCGCTGGTCTATTTGTCTTTATGCTGCTATCACACTCTTCTGATTAATGTAGCTTGGCAGTATCTTTTGAAATTAGGAAGTGTGACTGCTCCAACTTTGTTCTTCTTTTTCAAAATTATTTTGACTATTTGGGATCCCTTGAGATTTCATATGAATTTTAGGATGAATTTTTATATTTCTGCAAAAAATGCCATTGGGATTTTGATTGGAATTGCATTGGACTTGTAGATTGCTTTAGGTAATAGGGACATCTTAAAGATACTAAGGCTTCTACTCCATGAACACAGGATATCTTTCTTTCTTTCTTTCTTTTTTTTATAAATAGGGCTTGGCCTTTCTTTTTTTTTTTTTTTAAGATTTTTATTTATTTCACAGAGAGAGACACAGTGAGAGAGGGACCACAAGCAGGGGGAGTGGGAGAGGGAGAAGCAGGCTTCCCGCCGAGCAGGGAGCCCGATGTGGGGCTCGATCCCAGGACCCTGGGATCATGACTTGAGCAGAAGGAAGATGCTTAATGACTGAGCCCCCCAGGTGCCCCATTATCTTTCAATTTGTTTGTGTTATATCTAATTTCTTTTAGCAGTGTTTTGTAGTTTTCAGCATATATGTCTTTTACCTACTTTATTAGGCTTATTTCTAAGTATTTTATTTTTTTGATACTATTGGAAATGTAATTGTTTTCTTAATTTTCTTTTTGGATTGTTCATTGTTAATGTACAGAAATGCAACTTATTTTTGTATGTTGATTTCATATCCTGTAACTTTGGTGAATTTATTAGTTCTAACAGTTTTTTTTTGTCTGGGATCTTAGGGTTTTTTACATATAAGATTATCTCATCTGTGAACAGAAATAATTTTACTTTTTCCTTTTTAATTTGGATGCTATGGTGGAAAATTTTTAAAGGAGAGATATTTGCAAGCTGTCAACAGTTCTTGGTACAGAACAATGCTGCACTGACATTTTCAGGATACTCTCAGGAGTGCAGTGCTGCTACCTTTGGCCAGCAACAGTGTGATTAATTGGGTTAGCATTTTTTTGGTTTGTTATCATTCTATTGAGATCTCTGGAGAAATCACAGATTGATATGTAACTACTTATTATAGTCACTGTGTATTGATCAGAATTAAGTTGACCCTTTTTGCTGATGCTTTCATCACAGTTCCTGTTCTGCAAAAGATTAGTCTGAATCAGTGTAATGCTGACCTCTTTTTGGACTGTATCCTTGTGATCAGCTGCAAACACATGAACACACACTATACTCATGCACACTGACACACACACCTAACCCCACATTAACACCAGTACCTAAACATACACTGACATACACATTCCTATTTTTAGTATGTCTTCATGTCTCTCTTTGTGCCTCATCTGTTATCCCCAGATTTATCATCCACATCCATTTAGTTTTTTCCCCCTTTTTCAATTCTTTCTTCTTTCTTTTCTTTCTTTCTTTCTTTCTTTCTTTCTTTCTTTCTTTCTTTCTT